>NW_027362053.1:1685000-2132500 GCF_039654945.1 Dendrobates tinctorius | reverse complement strand
TCCAAGGACTCCTGTGTTGTCTGTAGCCAGCTCTGCTCCCATGGACAGGAAGGTGACAAGTGAGTAAAGAATGAATCCCACAGCCCAATCTATACTTGTCAGATTCTTGTTTTTAAGAGGGATTTCAGGGCAAAGAGAACACAGTACTCATACTATATTGGGGCGGCATTATACTGTATGGAGGACTATGGGGAATACATTACACTGTATGGTGGACTATGAGGAATACATTATACTATATGAAGGACTATGGGGGAATGCATTGTACAGTATGGAGGACTATGGGATGCATTATACAATATGGAGGACTATGAGATGCATTATACAATATGGAGGACTATGTGATGCGTTATACTATGGAGTGTGCATTATTCTATTTGGAGAATTATGGGGAGTGTATTATACTATACGGAGGACTATGGGGTGTATAATATACTGTGTCATGAAAAAAGAGAGGATGGCACTCACCGTGTCCTGTGGGCAATTACAAATGCAAGAATTGTCCTTTTAAGTTAACAGGAAAATCCCTCAAAATTGGAGCAATCCAACATGAGATCCGGAATTTTATTTAATGTAAAACATCCCATGTAGTGTATGTCATTTTTTGTCCTTGTGGTTTCTTTTATTTACCATTCGCCCATTGTATGTTAGATTTAGGGAGCATTTTCAGTCCATTACCACTGGAAAAGGGGTTCTCCGTTTAATTGATCATGTTAGAAAAATGCATGGGGGTAACGCAGAATCCTTACGATTTGCTGACATAGAAAAAGTGTCTCTGCCGGTCCAAGGAGGGAATCATCACAGATTTCTCTTACAAAGACAATCTAGATGGATTCTGCAGACTAATGCCACAGGACTGTTAGGATTAAAATAAAAAATTGATATGGCTGTTTTTTTGTAAAAAATATTCGGGAAATACAGCACTAAGTGGAATGAAAACCACAAATTCTCACGATATAAGGTAGCAAATCAGCAATAGAGAATCATAAAACATAACCTTTAATGAATATAATAAAAGCTACCAAAATATATAGTGAAGATAAAGCGCACTAAATCAAATGCCACAGACTATAACAGAGAATGTCTGTATATATATCAACAACAGATCACACAGAGTATATACACGTGACTATTCCAAGTCCAGAATTTGGAAGGACTGGACAGAAAAAAATAAATTACTTGGTCTGAGACAGTGTAAATAGAGACCAAAGTCAAACAATGAACGGTTTCCTTATCAGAGGTATAAAACAGAAGAACCTCTACCCTGTTCAGGTTATCAAGGAATATGCCTATTCATGTGTATAGAGGAGACATCAAAATAACAGAATCCATAAACATTATGTGAAAAGGAAAGATCTCACCGCATGCATATGGAAGATGTCCAAAGTCAGATGTCCCATCAGAGTCATGTCAGGTCAGGAAGAAAGGCATTCGCCCTAATCAGGCCCTAAATGAGCTAACAATTCTGACACCCATGACTCCCGCCCTGACAAGGGCAGTCCACATCTAACCCTCACAATAAGGCCCTACAATAGCCCTGTGCATCCCGATGCGTTTCGTCACTTGCTGACTCTTCAAGGGACCTACTAGCACACATTGGGCATAATAACAAGGTATATGGACTGCCTCCTAAGATGACAATGGAGTGAAAAAATATTTGTAAAAATATTCGGGAAAAGTTATTGTATATCCATTTCTGCCTTGGTACATCTGATTTAATTGTTTTTAATTCTTTTTTGATTAATTAGTTTGTGTTCACACTATTGTGGGAGTGTGAGTCGGAAATCAGGAGGTGTGTCTGCACCTGTGCATGCTTTTAGTTTCACCTTCCTGTGTCCCGACTTCAGGACCTGTTGAAGTGCAAGTGTGTGAAACGGCCATTGTCCACCTTTTGTACATTCCTACTGAGCCTATGCTTCTTCTCCAATAAAATTCATCACTACAGGACTGTGAGTGCCATCCTTTCTTTCTTTTTTCATATGATACAGTCTGTGTGCTTTTGCTGGATTAAGCATCTGTTCTATAGGCAGAATGGCGCACAGTCCAGGTGTGTGAATTTGCTTCAGAGCCATGGAGTTTCATTAAGGGAGACACAGCAGTGCCAAATTTTTTCTTCAATTTGGACTGTATAAAATACTGTATTGAGGACTATGCAGATTGTATTATACAATATGGAGGACTATGAGATGTGCATTACACTATGGGGAATGTATTGTACTATATGGAGAAATACTGTATATGGAGTGTATTATACTATATGGAGAAATATATGGAGTGTATTATACTATATGGAGGACCAAGGGGAGTGTGTTATACTATATTGAGGGCTATGGGTTGCATTAACGCACAAAACACAGCCTTTTCATCAAGTGATTGGATTGTTTATGTCGGAACAAAACTCATTGTTCCCAGCAGCTCCTTGCCGGTGAAAACTGCAGATATGTTGCTTATAACATGATTGTGTATTGGGACAGATCAGATTCATGTACTAGTGATCGTTCTGTGCACAACATTCTTCCTCAGTCTGTGCAAAGAGGCCGGCAAACAAGCACTGAACGACTTCAATATTGTCTAGTTTACCGGCCTGAACTCAGTGCACGTAAACACAACTGAAATGTTTCTGGGTCGCCCTCGCACACCCAGGGCAGCGGGGTACTCGGTACCGGGCCGGTGTCAAGGCGGGAATGTGTCACAGCAGCGGTGACCTGGTCCACGGCCCTGGGCGCCCAATATCAATGGCGGTGATGTAGTTAATGGTAGAATAGTTTGTGACGCCACCCGTGGTGTTTGGCAAGTAAGGTGTTGAGCCAACGCTGCATGCAGATCCAGTGGGACTGATGGGAGGAAATGGTTGAGGAGGTAAAAGTGGCTGGAACCCTAGGAGGTAGCGACCATGCTATTTTAGAATTTTGGATAACTAGAGGCGGAAGACCTGTGAAGACTCAGACGTCAAGGTTAGATTTCAGAAAGGCAGATTTTAAGGGATTCAGAAAGATAATTGGAGGGATCCAATGGCTGGATATCCTTAAAGACAAAAATGTCCAGGAAGGATGGGAAATCTTGAAAAATGAAATTCTCAAAGCACAGTTGTTAACAATTCCGAAAAGAGGGAAGAATAGGAAGCATTTAAGGAAACCAGGATGGGTGAACACAGAACTTAAGCACATGCTAAAAAGGAAGAAAAAAATGTTTATAAAATGGAAAGAGGGAGGCATATCTAAAGAAGAATATAATGCTGTCTGCAGAACCTGCAGGGCACAAATCAGATTATCTAAAGCTGAAAATGAATTGAGGCTTGCAAGAGATGTCAAAAGCAATAATAAAGGATTTTGGGGATACAGTCATGGCCAAAAGTATTGACACCCCTGCAATTCTGTCAGATAATACTCAGTTTCTTCCTGAAAATGATTGCAAACACAAATTCTTTGGTATTATTATCTTCATTTAATTTGTCTTAAATGAAAAAACACAAAAAGAATTGTCCTAAAGCCAAATTGGATATAATTCCACACCAAGCATAACAAAGAGGGTGGACAAAAGTATTGGCACTGTTTGAAAAATCATGTGATGCTTCTCTAATTTATGTAATTAACAGCACCTGTAACTTACCTGTGGCACCTAACAGGTGTTGGCAATAACTAAATCACACTTGCAGCCAGTTAACATTGATTAAAGTTGACTCAACCTCTGTCCTGTGTCCTTGTGTGTACCACATTGAGCATGGAGAAAAGAAAGAAGACCAAAGAACTGTCTGAGAACTTGAGAAACCAAATTGTGAGGAAGCATAAGCAATTTCAAGGCTACAAGTCCAATTCCAAAGACCTGAATGTTCCTGTGTCTACCGTGCACAGTGTCATCAAGAAGTTTAAAGCCCATGGCACTGTGGCTAACCTCCCTAGATGTGGCCGGAAAAGAAAAATTGACAAGAGATTTCAACGCAAGATTATGCGGATGTTGGATAAAGAACCTCCACTAACATCCAAACAAGTTCAAGCTGCCCTGCAGTCCGAGGGTACAACGGTGTCAACCCGTACAATCCGTCGGCGTCTGAATGAAAAGGGACTGTATGGTAGGAGACCCAGGAAGACTCCACTTCTTACCCCGAGACATAAAAAAGCCAGGCTGGAGTTTGTCAAAACTTACCTGAAAAAGCCTAAAACATTTTGGAAGAATTTTCTCTGGTCAGATGAGACAAAAGTAGAGCTTTTAGGGCAAAAGCATCAACATAGAGTTTACAGGAGAGAAAAAAGAGGCATTCAAAGAAAAGTACACAGTCCCTACAGTCAAACATGGCGGAGGTTCCCTGATGTTTTGGGGTTGCTTTGCTGCCTCTGGCACTGGACTGCTTGACCGTGTGCATGGCATTATGAAGTCTGAAGACTACCAACAAATTTTGCAGCATAATGTAGGGCCCAGTGTGAGAAAGCTGGGTCTCCCTCAGAGGTCATGGGTCTTCCAGCAGGACAATGACCCAAAACACACTTCAAAAAGCACTAGAAAATGGTTTGAGAGAAAGCACTGGAGACATCTAAGGTGGCCAGCAATGAGTCCAGACCTGAATCCCATAGAACACCTGTGGAGAGATCTAAAAATGGCAGTTTGGAGAAGGCACCCTTCAAATATCAGGGACCTGGAGTAGTTTGCCAAAGAAGAATGGTCTAAAATTCCAGCAGAGCATTGTAAGAAACTCATTGATGGTTAACGGAAGCGGTTGGTCGCAGTTATTTTGGCTAAAGGTTGTGCAACCAAGTATTAGGCTGAGGGTGCCAATACTTTTGTCCGGCCCATTTTTGGAGTTTTGTGTGAAATGATCAATGTTTTGCTTTTTGCTTCATTCTCTTTTGTGTTTTTTCATTTAAGACAAATTAAATGAAGATAATAATACCAAAGAATTTGTGTTTGCAATCATTTTCAGGAAGAAACTGAATTTTATCTGACAGAATTGCAGGGGTGTCAATACTTTTGGCCATGACTGTATGTCAAAAGTAAAAGAAAAGTCAAAGATGCTATAGGATTTTTACAGGATGAAAATGATGAAATGGTAAGACAGGATGTTGAGAAGGCTGAACTTTTAAATTCCTATTTTGCATCTGTTTTCTCTCAGAAAGGAAATGTAACACCAACTGTTATTCACTGTCCTATTAAGGGAATAGAAGAATCCAGGATATCTATAAACAGAAAGATAGTGAGGAAACACTTAGCTAACCTAAATGAATTCAAGTCTCCAGGTCCAGATGAATTACACCCCAGAGTACTGAAGGAGATAGCAGAAGAAATTTTTGAACCCCTCTCCATAATCTTTGAAAATTCTTGGAGAACAGGAGAAGTGCCAGAAGACTGGAGAAGAGCAAATGTTGTTCCTATCTTCAAAAAGGGGAAGAAGGTGGACCCAGGCAACTATAGGCCGGTGAGTCTGACTTCTATACCAGGAAAGATCTTTGAACAAATTATTAAACAACATGTATGTCAATACCTGGATAAGAATGAAGTGATCAAACAGAGTCAGCATGGGTTTGTAACTAATAAGTCATGTCAGACTAACTTAATTTCCTTCTATGACGGTATCACTGATTGGGTGGATCAAGGAAATGCCGGAGATATAGTATATCTTGACTTCAGCAAAGCATTTGACAAAGTCTCTCATACAATCCTTATTGAAAAAATGATTAAGTATGGAATGGACAAGGCAACTGTTAGGTGGATTCATAACTGGCTTAGTGATCGGACCCAAAGAGTGGTCGTAAATGGCTGCACATCCAGTTGGAAGAATGTCTCAAGTGGGGTACCACAGGGCTCTGTCCTGGGCCCTGTATTGTTCAACATCTTTATCAATGATTTAGATGAAGGAATTGAGGGTAAACTGATTAAATTTGCTGATGACACAAAGCTAGGAGGGATAGCTAATACTAGAGAAGAGAGAGAGAGGATTCAAAAAGATTTAAATAAACTGGAGAAGTGGGCAGCAACTAACAGAATGGTTTTTAACAGGGAGAAATGCAAAGTACTACATCTGGGCAATAAAAATGAAAAAAGCATATATAGAATGGGAGGAATAGGGCTAAGTGACAGCACATGTGAAAAAGACTTGGGTATACTAATAGATCACAGACTGAATATGAGTCAACAGTGTGATGCAGCAGCAAAAAAGGCAAATGCAATTCTAGGATGTATTAACAGAAGCATACAGTCTAGATCACGTGAAGTCATTATTTCCCTCTACTCCTCTTTGGTCAGACCTCATCTGGAATATTGTGTCCAGTTTTGGGCACCACATTTTAAAAAAGACATCAACAAACTGGAGCAAGTTCAGAAAAGAGCGACCAGAATGGTGACCGGTCTGCAAACCCTGTCTTATGAGGAAAGGTTGCAGGATTTGGGAATGTTTAGTTTGCAAAAGAGAAGACTGAGAGGAGACTTAATAGCTGTCTACAAATATCTAAAGGGCTGTCACATTGTAGAAGGATCAACTTTATTCTCATTTGCACAAGGAAAGACTAGAAGCAATGGGATGAAACTGAATGGGAGGAGACACAGATTAGATATTAGAAAAAACTTTTTGACAGTTAGTGATCAATGAGTGGAACAGGCTGCCACGAGAAGTGGTGAGTTCTCCTTCAATGGAAGTCTTCAAACAGAGGCTGGACAGACATCTGACTGGGATGATTTAGCGAATCCTGCTTTGAGCAGGGGGTTGGACCAGATGGCCCAGGAGGTCCCTTCCAACTCTACGATTCTATGATTCTATGGTGTGGTGCAGCAGAGATGGTATAGCTCCCCACAGGTGGAGCTGTAGTCCCAGGGCAGTGTAGGTGCAATGGATGAGGAGAGGCGCAGAATGGTATGGATGCTGGTACCCAGGTGTAGTGGTGCGGGAATAACTGGAGGACACCAGGGTGTACGGTTCCAAAGCTTTACTCACTGTTTGCAGTTCACACAACTGCCTGCCTCCGTACCGTGTTCTCCAGGTCAGGGCTCCAGCCAACCTCCAGGCAGGATAGGATTCTCCCTTCCACACTCCGCCAACATGTACCTTACTGAACGACTCCTCCAATGCGCCTTTAGGTGCAAAGCACTCCAGTACTTAGTTACCCTGGAATGCCTCTCTCTAGGTGTTCCTAGTCTTTACTTGTATGACAGACAACTGTAGCCTGCTTCGGGGACTCCTCACTGCGTCCCGGCTCTCTATTCAGTTGCTGTTGTGTCCCAAGTCTATGATGGGAGCAAGGCGTTAGCGGCTCACTACTCCTCTGGTGTCTGTTGCCGGACAAAAGATCCAATCAACCTCGGGGACCGGGCCCCGGCCTTTGCGCTCTCTGGACTGGAAGGGTTCCCTATCTTTCTTCAACCAGCTTCCCATCGTATTCTCCTTCGTTCCGATCTGTTCTATCTCTCTTATGGAATCTGTAGTCTCCAGTCTACGTCTCTTTCTCCTTCTCTTCCTTCCCTAGGGAGCTCGTTCCACTAAGACCAGTCCTCAGCCTCTCCTGACTGACTGCCTTCCTCCGCCTTGAGCTCCTCTCAGGCTGACCTGCTGTCAGCCTGCTCTCTCTCTCAGACCCTCGTCTGACTGACCTCCTTCTCTGGGACTCACCCCAGACTGACCTGAAATCCTACACCTTCCCTCTCTTTTATATCTAACTCCACCCGCCTCCCCAGCACCTCTCGTGTTACGAAGCCAGGGACCACAAAAGGCACCCTATGACGTTTCCAGCATAAAGCATGGATGGGTCCCTGCTGAACTATCCTGTGTGTGGGGTGCAGGTGTTGGAATGCGGAAGGGAGTTCCCACCCTACCTGGATGGTGGGGCACTACACCTTAGGAGAAGGTGCAGTACCTCTGTGGCGACTGAAGCCTCAGGGGCGCCACATTTCTGTGTGATGATGCAATATGTGAGCATTTAGGGCCCCACTTAGTCTAAAACTGGCCCTGTTGTGAGTTCATTTTCCCCTTCACTACTGAGGCCCGAGGAACTCCCTCTTCTGGTGAAGAAAGGTAGTGAGCCTGATTGTCAAACACCTGGGGCTGATGATGATGACTGGCTGAGTGGAGTTAATGACTGGATATAAGGCTGCCGACACCCTTCTGGCCTGCGGGTGATTTCTCTGTGGACTTCTAGGAAACCAGTCTGATTCCTGCTCATCTAAAGCTAAGATTTCTGCTTTGCCTTTTTGCATTAGTGTTTTGTTTTCCTTGCTTTTCTGGATTCTGCCATTCCCTGCTGGGGTGAGCTGAATCTCCTTTTGCCTGTTGCTCTGTCTTCAGAATATTCCTGAGTACTGACATAGCTTTTTTGAAGCCTAGCGTCTTCAGGGCCTTTTTTACTGTCAGTTTGTTGGCTCTTATTTTCATAGGGTTTTTCACGGATTGCAGACAGCAGCCTTCCTGTCCTTTCCTATCTAATCTAGCGTGGGCCCCATCTTTGCTCTGTCTATCTTTCTGTCTGTGTTTTGTTCTTTCTTCTTGCTTCACTGTCATTATATGTGGGGGGCTGCCTTTTGCTTTGGGGTCTGCTCTGGGGCAGTTTAGATTTCCCTTTCTGTCTTTAGGCTATGTAGTCCTCCAGCTGTGATCGAGGGGCCTAGGGCATCGTAGGAGCCCCCCACGGCTACTGCTAGTTGTGTTGATAGGTTCAGGGGTCTGCAATCCGATAGCTGCCAACTTCTCTGGTTTTCTGGACTTAGCTAGCATTTCTATTTTTGCCTCCTACGGTGACTCAATCATAACATGGCCCTGTGTGTGTATGTGTGTGTGTATATATTTATATATATGTATGAAAAAAATAATTTTTTGGCACAGCCAGCTCGCCGCTTTGAAGAAAATCAGGAATAAGTCCAGCCTGTGGTAGCAGTTCGCACGGAAACGGATTGGGATAAATCCTTGCATGTAAAAGAAATAGTATTGTTTCTCCAGCGATCAGTCCAATGGTAGAGTAAAATATAACTTTTATTTTTCCATTAAAAAGGTTCCATGTTTATTCAGTAACAATTTTGCATAGGGTCAATCCCTTTTGGGCGACATGTTTTGACACTACAGGTCCAAGTGAGGAATGAATCAAATGAATGAATCAAAACATAGTGTGAAGCCAGGGAAAAACACCACTGAATTTCTGGGTGTCACCCTTTCTAGAAACTAGCTGGTGTGTGTAGGGTGATACCCAGAAATTCAGTGGTGTTTTTCCCTGGCTTCATACTATATATGCGGTTTTGAACCATTCGTCACTTGGACCTGGAGGAAAGCACAATAACTGAAACAAAGCGAAGAAAATTTAAAAGAGATTTGGAGGATTATAAAAATAATATGGTTTATGACTGGAATAAAACCCCTCGTCCCATTCTTAGAAGGCCGCGAAAAGGTAAAAATAATAAGAAAAATCCTGTTTCTGCTCAACCCAAAGAAACTTTTTCAACTTCGGAACAATCATCAGTGAATTCGTCAGATGAAGCTTCAGACACTTCAGTCAGTACAGGTGCTGCAATATATAATTCCAAAGACAAACCTAATGTGAACAATGAGGCTATGGTTACAATGAGGTAAAAAAACTGAGGAGGGGGGGGCGCAAGCATCGAGGGAGGGGGCTACCAGACACGGCAAGAACCGGAGGCGGTGAATATCCCAATTTGGAACCTCTCCAGCTATGTGCTTTCCCAAGCCCAGATATCCCTGCTATCAAAGGGATTGGGCTTCTCCCCTACTAAGGACTTCAATTTGTATCAAACCATTATGGACATTAATAGGTTTGCATGGAATTTAACCTTAAAATGTCACTACATTAATGACAACAGCACTCTGGAAATAACTGAAACTGAGCTGAATATGGAATTTTTTTGGAAAAAAGATGAACTACTGATGTTTGAAGAAAAGAGGATATTAACCCCTTCACCCCCAAGGGTGGTTTGCACGTTCATGACCGGGCCAATTTTTACAATTCTGACCACTGTACCTTTATGAGGTCATAACTCTGGAACGCTTCCATGGATCCTGGTGATTCTGACATTGTTTTCTCGTGACATATTGTACTTCATGTTAGTGGTAAAATTTCATTCAAATAACTTGCGTTTATTTGTGAGAAAAACGGAAATTTGGCGAAAATTTTGAAAATTTCGCAATTTTCCAACTTTGAATTTTTATGCCCTTAAATCACAGAGATACGGCACACAAAAAACTTGATAACTAACATTTCCCACATGTTTACTTTACATCAGCACAATTTTGGAACCAAAATTTTTTTTTGTTAGGAAGTTATAAGGGTTAAAAGTTGACCAGCGATTTCTCATTTTTACAACACCATTTTATTTTTAGGACCACATCACATTTGAAGCCACTTTGAGGGGTCTATATGATACAAAATACCCAAAAGTGACACCATTCTAAAAACTGCACCCCTTAAGGTGCTCAAAACCACATTCAAGAAGTTTATTAACCCTTTAGGTGCGTCACAGGAATTTTTTTGAATATTTAAAAAAAATGAACATCTAACTTTTTTTCATAAAAAAAATACTTCAGGTTCAATTTTTTTTATTTTACCAAGGGTAACAGGAGAAATTGAACTGCAAAAGTTATTGTGCAATTTGTCCTGAGTACGCAGATACCTGATATGTGGGGGGGAACGACTGTTTCGGCGCATGGCAGAGCTCAGAATGGAAGGAGCGCCGTTTGACTTTTTCTATGCAAAATTGGCTGGAATTCAGATTGGACGCCATGTCACGTTTGGAGAGTCCCTGATGTACCTAAACAGTGGAAACCCCCTACAAGTGACCCCATTTTGGAAACTAGACCCCCCAAGGAACTTATCTAGATATGTGGTGAGAACTTTGAACCCACAAGGGCTTTACAGAAGTTTATAACGTACAGCGGTACAATTAAAAAATCATATTTTTTCCACAAAAATGATCTTTTCACCCCAATTTTTATTTTCCCAAGGGCAACAGGACCCTAAAAGTTATTGTGCAATTTGTCCTGAGTACGCTGATACCCCACATGTGGGGGTAAACCACTATTTGGGCGCATGGCAGAGCTCGGAAGGGAAGCAGCGCCATTTGACGTTTTTGGCTGGAATTGAGATCGGACACGATGTCGCGTTTGGAAAACCCCTGATGTACCAAAACAGTGGAAACCCCCCACAAATGACACCATTTTGGAAACTAGACCCCCTAAGGAACTTATCTAGATGTGTGGTGAGCACTTTGACCCCCCCAGTGCTTCACAGAAGTTTATAACACCCGGGCGTGAAAATAAAAAATTCGTATTTTTTCCACAAACATGATCTTTTAATCACCATTTTTTTATTTTCCCAAGGGTACCAGGAGAAATTGGACCCCAAAAGTTGTTGTCCAATTTGTCCTGAGTATGCTGATACCCCATATGTGGGAGAAAACTACTGTATGGGCACACGTCGGGGCTCGGAAGGGAAGTAGTGACGTTTTGGAATGCAGACTTTGATGGAATGGTCTGCGGGTGTCATGTTGCCTTTGGAGAGCCCCTAATGTACCTAAACAGTGGAAACCCCCACAAATGACACCATTTTGTATACTAGACCCCCCAAGGAACTTATCTAGATGTGTGGTGAGCACTTTGAACCCCCCAGTGCTTCACAGAAGTTTACAACGCCCGGGCGTGAAAATAAAAAAATTCGTATTTTTTCCACAAACATGATCTTTTAGTCACCATTTTTATATTTTCCCTAGGGTACCAGGAGAAATTGGACCCCAAAAGTTGTTGTCCAATTTGTCCTGAGTATGCTGATACCCCATATGTGGGAGAAAACTACTGTATGGGCACACGTCGGGGCTCGGAAGGGAAGTAGTGACATTTTGGAATGCAGACTTTGATGGAATGGTCTGCGGGTGTCATGTTGCCTTTGGAGAGCCCCTAATGTACCTAAACAGTGGAAACCCCCCACAAATGACCCCATTTTGAAAACTAGACCCACTAAGGAACGTATCTAGATGTGTGGTGAGCACTTTGAACCCCCAAGTGCTTCACAGAAGTTTATAACACTCGGACGTGAAAATAAAAAAATCATTTTTTTCCACAAAAATGATATTTTTGCCCCCAATTTTTTATTTTCCTAAGGGTAACAGGAGAAATTGGACCCCAAAAATTGTTTTGCAATTTGTCCTGAGTAGGCTGATACCCTACATGTGGGGGTAAAACACTGTTTGGGCGCATAGCAGAGCTTGGAAGGGAAGGAGCACCATTTGACTTTTTCAACTCAGAATTGGCTGGAATTGAGATCAGACGCCATGTTGCATTTGGAGAGCCCCTGATGTGCCCAAACAGTGGAAACCCCCAATTCTAACTCCAACCCGAACCCCAACACGCCCCTAACCCTAACCCTAGCCCTAACCCTAGCCCTAACCCTAGCCCTAACCCTAGCCCTAGCCCTAACCCTAACCCTACCCTAACCCTACCCCAACACACCCCTAGCCCTAACCCTAGCCCTAACCCTAATGGAAAAATGGAAATAAATACATTTTTTTAATTTTATTATTTTTCCCTAACTAAGGGGGTGATAACGGGGGGTTTGATTTACTATTTATGGCGGTTTTTATGTTTGGCGGCTGTCGCACGCTAAAAGACGCTTTTTATTGTAAAAATAGTTTTTGCATCACCACATATTGAGAGCTATAATTTTTCCGTATTTTGACCCACCAAGTCATGTGAGGTCTTATTTTTTGCGGGACAAGTTGACGTTTTTATTGGTACCATTTTCGGGCACGTGAAATTTTTTGATCGCTTTTTATTCAGATTTTTGGGACGCAGAATGAACAAAAACCAGCGTTTCATGAATTTCTTTTGGGGGGGTGCGTTTACACCTTTCCGCTTGCGGTAAAATTGATAAAGCGGTTTTATTCTTCGGGTCAGTACGGTTACAGCGATACCTCATTTAGGTAGTTTTTTATGTTTTTGTCGGTTTTATGCAATGAAAACTACTTTATATAAAAAATAATTATTTTTGCATCGCTTTATTCTGCGAGCTATAACTTTTTTATTTTTTCGCTGATTATGCTGTGTTGCGGCTCGTTTTTTGCGGGACAAGATGACGTTTTCAGCGGTACCATGGCTATTTATATGTGTCATTTTGATCGCGCGTTATTACACTTTTTGTTTGGCGGTATGATAATAAATCATTATTTTTTGCTTCGTTTATTATTTTTATTTTTTAAGGGGTTCGCTAAAGGGGTTAACTAATGGGACAGTTTTATAGAGCGGGTCGTTACGGACGCGGCGATACCTAATATGTGTACTTTTATTGTTTTTTTTTTTATTATTTCCAAAAAATGGATTTATTGGGGGAATATTTTTTTTTTTTTTTCTAATTTATTTGGCGATTTTTTTTAAAATTATTTTTACACTTTTTTTTATTTTTTTTTTACTTTATTAAATAGTCCCAGGTGGGACATCACTGTCCTGTGACAGATCGCTGATCTGTCACATCACAGATCACTGTGACAGATCAGCGATCTGACACAGGCACTGCAGAAGGCTTCCTCATGCCTGCGCTTTGCAGGCACTGAGGAAGCCAGCTTCCGCAGGCCCCCGAAGGCCCCCGTCGCCATCTTGGATTCGGGGGCCTGGAGGAAGGGAGTCCCCCGCAGCAGCGCTGCACATTGCGCTGCCGTGGGGGGCTCAGGGAAGCACGGAGGGAGCCCCCTCCCTGCCGATGCTTCCCTTTAACCCCCGGTACACCGCGATCGTGTTTGATCGCGGTGTGCAAGGGGTTAACGTGTCGGGGGCGGTCCGTGACCGCCCCTGACACATTGTGCCGGGTGTCAGCTGTGATAATCAGCTGACACCCGGCCGCGATCAGCGGCGCTCACCACGTGGGCGCCGCTGATCGCGCCGACGTACTATCCCGTCCCCGGTCATACGGGCCCGGGTACCGTGGACGGGATAGTACGTCGGATGGCAGGAAGGGGTTAAAGGACCTGCATGATTTGGAAATGACTGACAAAAAACCTGGGGGTCAGTCTGTTAAGTTCCAACGTGGATTTTTATCCGCTGAAATCAAGGCCAGCAGTCCTGGATACATTTCAGGAGGTTATTGAACTGGAACTTAATGAACTGAGTAAAAATATAAAAAAAAATCCAAGGGTAATCTGAGCAGACAAGAAAAAATAGCGTTAGACCAATTAACACAAAACAAGGATTTATTAATCAGAAATGCGGACAAAGGTGGGACAGTCGTGTTGATTAATCCTGGATTGTATAAAATTCTAAACCTTAGAGATCTAAAGAATCCGGATGTTTATTTGGAATTAAAAGAGAATCCTTCTGTGAGATTTAATGGTGAACTTCTAAATTTACTCCACAAAGGTGTAACAATTGGAGCTTTGGATGAAAAAATAAAACAATACTGCTATTTGGACCATCCTGTCATCCCAGTGTATCATTCCCTGCGAAAGAACCATAAGAATATATTCCCACCTCCTATGAGACCCATAGTGGCAGGGATTGGTGCACTGGGTGAGTGGGTGGATGCACATCTTCAAACACTAGTTTCATTGACTCCCAAGCTTTCAAATGGGAGGCTAATTTCACATGGTTTTCATGTGATGTAATTGGTCTGTATCCATCTATTCCCCATAATATAGCTCTTAAATGTTTATCTTTCTATCTCAGGAAGTATAGCAGCTATTCGGAGGTTCTATGTAATTTTTTACTTGAAGCAACAAAATTTCTGAGCCATAATTATTGGATGTTTGACAATAAGTATTTTTTGCAGATCAGCGGTGTGAGTATGGGGGCAAAATTTTCCCCTTCACTCGCTAATATTGTAATGGCAACCTGGGAAGAGAACTTTAACTACGTATCTTCAAACCCATTCGGAGCAAACCTGGTGTGGATGGGAAGATATATTGATGATCTGGTCGTTGTTTTGAAAGATATGGAGGATGATGCCCAGTTTTTCCTTGAATATTTAAAGAACAATGATCATAATCTCCAATTTACTGGATTTTCTGAGAAGTCACATATTGATTTTTTAGATGTAACATGTGTTGCTAATATTGAGGAAAATAGGGTATTGGTACTTCCTTACCGAAAGCAACTGCTTCAAACAGTATACTGGCAGCCACATGTTGCCATCCCCCACATGTCATCAGAAAAGTACCTGTTGGTGAGCTCATCAGGATTAAACGCAATAGTTCTGATGACTCTACATATATAAGTGAGAGTAAGAAAGTTTGTAGCAGATTACAAAATCGTGGTTACCCCAAGTGGTGTTTGGAAAGAGCCCAATCTATTGTTGGTAACATCAGCAGAGATTCTTTACTTCAACATATTTTATGTAAGGAAAATAAAACCAAAAATAATATCATTCCATTCACCACGGGGTATAGTCCACAATTCAATCAGATCACTAATATTATATGGAAATATTTACCTATTTTACAACAAGATATAATTCTCAAAAAGATCTTGGACAATCACACAGTCCAATTTGTGCCAAAAAGAGCAACTACACTAAAAAACCTTTTGTCTCCTAGCTTATTTGTGGAAAAACTGGCTCAGTACCGTTGGTTTCCACAAATGTGGAGCTAATGTCTGCAAATTGTTGCCAATATGCCACAAAAGATAAAAAATTTGTCTCCTTTAAAAATAAGAGTTTCCAATACGCAGTTTTATAAATTGTAATACGGATAATGTAATGTATCTGATTCAATGTAATATCTGTCAACTTCAATATGTGGGTTGTACTATGAACCCTCTGAAAAAACGTGTCCGTAAACACTTTTTCCGATGCGGTTAACTTACCGCTGGCAGGTTACTCTGCAGTCTCACAGCATTTTGCTAACAAACATAATGGAGACCTAAAATCTTTCTCCGTCAAAGGAATAGAGAAAGTGTCCAAGCCCACCAGGGGGGGTAATTTACATGAAAAAATCGTGGCAAGAGAAAGTAAGTGGATTTTTTTACTGGAAACTCGAGTGCTGTGCGGTATGAATAGCCGCATGGACTTGATAACGCAATATTAAACATAAATGGTGATACTACAATAATGGTTTCACAGTAACAGTAATTGATCCAGTATCAAATAATTCCAATATTAACTATTCTTGTGCTGTGGAATATCCGAATGTTTCATACAAATTTCTGTATTGCATAATAATAATAATCTTTATTTTTATACAGCGCTAACATATTCCGCAGCGCTTTACAGTTTTGCACACATTATCATTGCAGTCCCCGAAGGGTCTCACAATGTAAATTCCCTATCAGTATGTCTTTGGAATGTGGGAGGAAACCGGAGTACCCAGAAGAAACCCACGCAAACACGGGGAGAACATACAAACTCTTTTCAGATGTTGTCCTTGGTAGGTGTTGTCTTATAGGTATCGATTGATTTTATTTATTTTTAATATTAATTTTAATCATTTGGTTTTTTCATGTTGTTGAAGTCCTTGGGGATGGAACAACACCGCAAAGGTTTACTGCTGTTATAGGGTTAATTTAGCTGAACTAAATCCACTTGGAGTCTCCTACACACACCAGCTAGTTTCTAGAAAGGGTGACACCCAGAAATTCAGTGGTGTTTTTCCCTGGCTTCATAATATATATATATATATATATATATATATATATATATATATATATATATATATACATGCGGCTTTGATTCATTCCTCACTTGGACCTGGAGGAAGACACATGTAGCGTCGAAACATGTCGTCCAAAAGGGATTGACTATATGCCCAATTGTTACTGAAGAAACATGAAACCTTTTTAATGGAGAACTAAAAGTTATATTTTACTCTACCATTGGACTAATCGCTGGAGAAACAATACTATTTCCAATATATATACAGCTCTGGCAAAAATGAATGAAGAGACCATTGCACAGTTTTATAAAACTAAGCTTCTCTACATGCCTGACAGCCATTCCATTCCTGTGTCAGTTGAATTCCAACCAGAGTGCACCTCATTCTACTTAATGTACTTCTGATTAGGTGATCACCTGAACCAAATCATATTTCATGAAGGAAAGTATAAAAACCCTGCTGTGGTGTTCACAATCCTCTTGCAATAGGACAAGCTGGATGGCAAAACAAGTGCTAGTAATATCCCAAAAGTAATAGGGATGAAAAAATAACTTTTAACCATGCCAAAGGAGTTGAAAAGAAAAGTCTTGAATGAGGAAAAGAAGGGCGCAATTCTGGCTTTATTAGCAGATGAATACAGTGTGCGTCATGTTGCCTCCATCCTTAAAATTTCTAAGACGGCAATCCATTACAACAAGGTCAAGCAGCAGACATTGGGGACAACAAAGCTACAGACCGGCAGAGGGCGTAAACTACTCTCCACTGACCGGGATGACCGTCATCTTATTCGAATGTCACTCAGCAACCGCAGGATTTCATCAAGTGACCTACAAAAGGAATGGCAAATGGCAGCTGGGGTGAAGTGCATGGCAAGAACAGTTCGTAATAGGCTCCTAGAGGAGTTATGTAAAGCTAGAAGCAAGCATTTCCTCAATGAGAAGCAAAGGAGAGCCAGGCTGAAGTTTGCCAAAGACCATAAGGATTGGACCATAGAGGACTGAAGTAAGGTAATCTCTGATGAGTCTAATTTTCAGCTTTTTCCCAACACCTGGTCGTCTAATGTTAGACGAAGACCTAGAGAGGCGTACAATCCACAGTGTCTTGCACCCACTGTGAAATTTGGTGGATGATAGGTGATCAGGGCCGCACCTATCATGAGGAACTTGAGTGGGTTGCCTCAGGCGGCACCACCTGCTGATAAAAATGGGGGCGGTATCTGCGGGGTGCCGTTCATTCAGAGGCCGGCTTGTGCCTGCATTTGGTTGCTCTTCTCTCCTGACGTCCTGCTCTCTCCTGCTGTGGTGGGGGAATATGCACTTATCATTACTGATGTTCGGCAGCTTTCACCCTCCGGGATCAATGGGATCAATGGCGGCGATGAGTCATAAGTGCGGCTGGTCGGCGTGGTATAAGGCTAATTTCACACTAGCGTATTTTACATGCAGCGCACGGCACCGCTAAGCCCCGCCCCCTGCCCGCCCCGTCCGGTCATCTCCTCCTACTATCGCACACGGCCGCATGCAATCTGTGCACCCTATCTTTAGCATAGAGTGCGCAGACCGTGCGCTAGTAGGATTTGTGCGTGTGCTGCGCACTTTTGAAGGTGCGACGGTGTGTGCCGAACGCATGTTGCATTTTGGCGCGCTCGGCGCACCTTGAAAGGTGCGCAGCGCACGCAGAAATCCTACTAGCGCACGGCCAGCGCACGGTCTGCGCACCCTATGCTAAAGATAGGGTGCACAGATCTCATGCGGCCGTGTGTGATAGTAGGAGGAGATGACCGGACGGGGCGGGCAGGGGGCGGGGCTTAGCACTTATCACTCATCGCCGCCATTTCTCACCCAGCTGGTATGTACTTATTTTGCTCATGTATAAAAATAGGGGTAATACACGACTAATCACTGCTGACCTTGAGGAATACACTTTAGGTGTCGATACGCGTGGGTCTTAGTACCCACACAGTCTGGCTCATGCCTCACCTACTCTATTGTGTATCTGACTTAGTGACAACTGACCTAGCAGTAGTGGGGTAAAGTATAGAGAACTGCTGTGTCGCCTCTGGAGTATTTATGACTTACTATTGTTGGATCACTTACCTTTTTGCACCTTAATGATTTGGTGTTCCATTGGAACTAGATATCTAACGCTATAAAGTGTATATGAGATTGGATTCTTATTGAATTTGGTGTGCATCAGGATTTGTATTTAGTCTGTCAAACAGCATGCATATATGGTATATATATCATTTGATTGTGTGACACATGTGCCATCAGATAAGACTGTGTGGGATCTTTTCTGAGTATTTTACTCTTATACTCTTTGGACCCAGATCCTCTGTCCTTTTTTGCGTGGGATTTTAAATGTTTTTAACAATTTGTATGTGGTGTTTACAATAAAAATTGTTATTTTTGAATCAAATTATTAATGTGGTGATCCCAATTCTTTGATGAATTTACTTTTTTTTTCTGGTTTGGTAGTAGTTTGAATTTATGCATCTGGTGATCCCCTTGCTTATTTAATTGATGGTGCCCGCTCAAATTGCTGCTTTGTACCTAAGTATCTCAGTGTGGTCCTGTGTCTCTCTGTGTGGTGTGTGGGTTGTTTCTTGTGTGTTGGTGTGGGTTTGTGTATGGGTTGTCTCTCTGTGTGGTCCTGTGTCTCTCTGTGTGGTGTGTGGGTTGTCTCTTGTGTGTTGGTGTGGGTTTGTGTATGGGTTGTCTCTCTGTGTGGTCCTGTGTCTCTCTGTGTGGTGTGTGGGTTGTCTCTTGTGTGTCGGTGTGGGTTTGTGTATGGGTTGTGTCTCTCTGTGTTGTGTGGTGAATGGGTTGTGTCTCTCTGTGTGGTCCTGTGTGGTGTGTGGGTTGTATGTTGTGTGTCAGTGTGGGTTTGTGTGTGGGTTGTGTCTGTGTTAATGATGTGTGGGTTGTGTCTTTGCGTGTGTGTGGGGTTGTGTCTGTGTGTTTAGGTATATTTTGCGTATACTGAAGTGTGTGTATATACACTTGTCCTGCATGCATGTTCTGTGTATATGATGTGTATATGATGTGTACCTGCTGTGCATCTGTTATATAGCATGTGTGTATGAAGGACATGTATGATGTGTGTGTCTGTGACTGTATGAAGTGTATGTAATGAGCATGTGTTGTCCAGTATATGTGTGCTGTATACAAGTATGTAATGTAATTTAACCCCTTCACCACCTTTGACGTTCATATACGTCAAAGGTTGCATCCTTGCCTTTGATACAATATCACACGCTGGCAATATACTACATGGAGGACTGTGGGGGGTGCATTATGTTATATGGAAGACTATGGATGATGCATTATAATATATGGAGGACTATATGAAGCCAATTATACTATATGGAAGTAATTATTATATTTGTAGGGCTGTGTGGGGGGGATGATAATACTTGATGGGCTATGAGGAAACCTTTATACTTTATGGAGGGCTGTGTTGGGGGCCTACGTAGGTCCTTTATACAGTATGGAGGGCTGTGTGGGGCTCATAGTTGGGGATCATACTGTGGCGGGATAGTTGAGGGGGTACAGTAAGGTCATCATACTGTGCGTGTGGAGGAATCACTGTGGGGGTCATATTGTTTGAGGGGCACCTTTGTTAGCATCATACTTTATGGGGACAATGAAAGAGGAATCTGGGGGCTTCAATGGGAGGAAAATTACTTTGCAACTGAAGCAAAGTTGTGAGATTTGTACCTATGTGTCCCAAACATTTTTTTTTTTTTTGGAAGGCGGGAGCCATGAGAACTTCTGCTTTGGGGCCCCATGATCTCTTTGAACGCCCTGGTGCAGGATGCATTGTCCCTTTCACATACGTCTCTGCTGCAGGAATGATTGCCCATAGCTTACACACCACGTCCAATGCTGCTCTTCGGTACATACAGGCATTCAGCCATGTTTCTCCTGAGTGTCGGTTGAGCTCATTCCCCCTTCCCTCTCTCACATCCCTTACTCAACCCAATAGGAAGGCCCCTGCTATTAGCTCCGGACAGCCCTGTGCGCGGCGCTTGTGATTGGCTAAGCGTTTTGGGAGGAGGCGTGGTCTGTTGGGGAAGACGAGCCATTTTGCCACC
Source organism: Dendrobates tinctorius (assembly GCF_039654945.1). Classification (NCBI taxonomy): domain Eukaryota; kingdom Metazoa; phylum Chordata; class Amphibia; order Anura; family Dendrobatidae; genus Dendrobates; species Dendrobates tinctorius. Next base: position 2,111,862 of record NW_027362053.1, on the reverse strand, counting down.
TTACTGCAGTGGCTGCTTGTTGATGCTCAGACTCCAGGTGGTTGTATGTGGTGTGTGAACGATGCTGCATGGTGGCCATGTCTGGCTGGTCAGTGCCAGGCAGCGGCCACATTGGAGCTGCCCATAGTTTTGTGGGCATGTGCCAGAGATAATAGTTTGGCAATCAGTGCTGCCTCCTGTGTGTATGCTATAAGGATGCAGGACAGTGTCTGCCTACAGGGCAACCACTCTGCAGCCATCATTGTGTGTCTGTATGCTTATGCCCGGCCTGCCATTGTCATTTATGACCCTTGTTCTGGATTCCTCTGTGAGGTTCTTGTATGTGTGTGATCATGTGACATCCTTGCATTTGGACATCTTTTTTTTTTTCTAGTTCTCTAAATTAAAATGTCCACTATTGTCCTCATTTTTACAGGATATGAACCAGATTAATTTCTACCGATTTTAAAAAATTTACTATGGGAGGGGTGGCTTCGTTCTGCACTTCGCCTCAGGCAGCACAGAGGCTAGGTTCACCCCTGTAGGTGATGATCTGGGGATGCTTCAGCAAGGCTGGAATTGGGCAGGTTAATCTTTGTGAAGGGTAGATGAATCAAGCCGCATACAAGGTTATCCTGGAGAAACAGTTGATTCCTTCTGCTCAGGCAATGTTCCCCAACTCTGAGGACTGCTTTTTCCAGCAGGACAATGTGCCATGCCCAGGGTCAGACTGAGGCACCGGGACACCAGAGAATCCTCCGGTGGGCCTCGCCCCCAGCCCCAGCTACTGCCTCCTTCATTAGTCCCTGCCCTGCATGTCACTTTACATATCTCACCTGGGCACAACTCTAGGCACAAACTCCCCTCATCCAGCGGAGAGCACTGTGCCAGCCATTTCCACATCATCCTATAAATCCCAGCAATGATGTCGCTAGGGTGTTCTGTGCGCACAGGACCTGTGATGAGGTCACAGGAGGGGAGGAGTCACATGATCAGGGGCCTCAGTGTCTGCAGGACTCTGCTGCGCTGGTTGTCAAGGTGCTGGATGAGGGGATGTTTATGTGTAGGGTCAGGAGGGGTTTACAGGGTGGATGTAGCAGAGCTGTGTGTGTACGAGGTGTACAGAGCGGAACCGCGTGTGTATGAGGTGTACGGAGCGGAGACGTGTGTGTACGAGGTGTATGGAGCGGAGACGTGTGTGTGTACGAGGTGTACGGAGCGGAGACGTGTGTGTGTGTACGAGGTGTACGGAGCAGAGACGTGTGTGTGTACAAGGTGTACGGAGAGGAGCCGTGTGTACGAGGTGTACGGAGCAGAGCTACGTGTGTATGGGGTGTGCGGAGCGGAGACGTGTGTGTACGAGGTGTACGGAGTGGAGCCGTGTGTGTACGAGGTGTGCGGAGCAGAGCCGTGTGTGTACAAGGTGTACAAAGCGAAGCCGTGTGTGCACTTGGTGTGCGGAGCTGTGTGTGTACGAGGTGTACAGAGTGGAGCCGCGTGTGTATGGGGTGTACGGAGCGGAGCCGTGTGTGTATGGGTTGTGTGGAGCGGAGCCACGTGTGTACGAAGTGTGCGGAACCGCATGTGTACGGAGCAGAGCCGCGTGTGTATGGGGTGTGCAGAGCGGAGCCGCGTATGTACAAGGTGTATGGAGCAGAGCCCCACGTGTGTACGAGGTGTACGGAGCGTAACAGTGTGTGTACAAGGTGTATGGAGTGGAGCCATGTGTGTTTGAGGTGTACAGAGCGGAACCGTGTGTGTACGGAATGGAGCCGTGTGTGTAGAAAGTGTACAGAGCCGTGTGTGTACGATGTGTATGGAGTGGAGCCGCGTGTGTATGGGGTGTACGGAGCTGAGCTCTGTGTGTAGGAATTGTACGGAGCCGAGCCATGTGTGTACGAGGTTTATGGAGTGGAGCCATGTGTGTACTGAGTATAGCCGTGTGTGTACGAGGCATACAAAGCGGAACCGTGTGTATGAAGTGTGCAGAGCCGTGCTTGTACAAGGTGTATGGTGGGGAGCATTCATACCTCCCAACCGTCCCGGATCCAGGGGGACAGTCCAGATTTTATGAGTCTGCCCCACTGTCCCGGCCGGGAGCTTACTTTTCCCATGGACACAGGAGTACACGGTGGAGCCCCGAGGAGCACTTTAAAACTCACACATGACGCTCCATCGAAAGTGACGTGCTGAAAGCTGAACAGAAATTCAGGAGGAGATTGTGACGGAACCATGGAGGCACTTCAGGGTATGCTTCAGATGCATCACTGTGTCCTCCTCCAACAGCACGGTCAGCGGGATCGCCTTGGAATCGGGGATGCCGGCCATGTGAGCGGATCATGATATGTCCTGCACCGGGAGGCTCAGGTGGACATTACAATGGGAGCCAGGCTGCTATAGTATCTTTATAGAATCTTTCTTTCTCTCTCTGTTTCTTTCTCTCTCTCTGTTTTTTTCTTTCCCTCTCTAATCATTCATTCTTTCTCTCTCTGTTCTTTCTTTCCCTCTCTAATCTTTCTTTATTTTTCTTTCTTTCTTTCTCTCTCTGTTCTTTCTTTTTTTCTCTGTTCTTTCTTTCTTTCTCTCTCTGTTCTTTCTTTCCCCTCTTTATTTCTCTCTCTGTTCTCTTTCTTTCTTTCCCCTCTTTCTTTCTCTCTCTCTCTCTCTGTTCTTTTTTTCTGTCCCCTCTTCTTTCTCTCTCTCTGTTCTTTCTTTCTCTCTCTGTTCTTTCTTCTTTCTTTCGCTCTGTTCGTTCTTTCTTTGCATCTTTCTCTCTGTTCTTTCTTTCTCTGTTCTTTCTTTCTTTCTTTCTTTCGTTCTCTCTCTCTGTTCTTTCTTTCTTTGTTTCTTTCTTTCTTTCCCCTCTTTCTTTCTCTCTCTCACTTTTTTTCTGTCCCCTCTTTGTCACAGTCCAATTCTTGGAACTGTGTCAGATTCTGGATTCCCTCATTTAAACCTTTTTTTCTCCTTTCAGGCCTTTGGGGCCTTATTATGGGTTTTTGCCCCTGGTGGCTATAGGTGTTATTACATGTCTTTGTTTTCTCTGCTGATGGTGACCACTCCTCCTTTGCTATATAAGGTCACCTGGTGTATCAGCTGGTGTTGGTTATAGCAGGTCCTATGTGGATTCCAACCACGGTGAAGTTAGCAGCTGGCTCTGAGGTGTTTAGCCACTGCTGAAAGCTGATCTGGTGCTGAACTCTGCTGCCTGGTGACTGCAGCAGAGAAAGATGTGAAGGTAGCAGCTGGCTCTGAGGTGTTGAGCCACTGCTGAAAGCTAATCCGGTGATGAACTCTGCTGCCTGGTGACTGCAGCAGAGAAAGATAAGTGTTTTGTTGTTTTCCCCCATTTAATGTATTTTCCTTTGTGTGTATTAGTGCAGCGGTGGGACCAGTGTCCACACTAACCAGTTCCCTAGTAAGGGATAGGTGCAGAGCTAGTGAGGGATTCAGGTATCCTGGTCGGCGACAGGTGAAGAGCCTGTATAGGGAACGTTAGGAGTGTTCAGGGACACTACTTCAGGGGAGTGCAGGAGGTCTCCACCGTTCTCTATTGCAGGGCCCACCGTTGTAAATGTTTCCCCGGTGTTCCCCTTTTGTCTTTGTTTCAGTTACCGACCTGCGGGTCGTGTCACACAGGACAGGTACACGTGACACTCTTTCTTTCTCTCACTGTTCTTTCTTTCTTTCTCTCTCTGTTCTTTCTCTGTCTTTCGCTCTGTTCTTTCTTTCTTTCCCCTCTTTCTCTCTGTTCTTTCTTTCGCTGTTCTTTCCCCTCTTTCTGTCTCTCTCTGTTCTTTCTTTGTTTCTTTCTTCCTCTCTCTTTTATTTCTTTTCCCTCTTTCTTTCTCTCTCTGTTCTTCCTTTCCCCTCTTTCTTTCTCTCTCTGTTCTTGTTTTCTGTCCCCTCTTTCTTTCTCTCTCTCTGTTCTTTCTTTCTCTCTCTGTTCTTTCTTTCTCTTTCTGTTCTTTCTCTCTCTCTGTTCTTTCTTTCCCCTCTTTCTCTCGCTCTCTGTTCTTTCTTTCTTTGTTTCTTTATTTCTTTCTCTGTTCTTTCTTTCCCCTCTTTCTTTCTCTCTCTCTGTTCTTTCTTTCGCTCTCTGTTCTTTCTTTTGCTCTCTGTTCTTTCTCTCTCTCTCCTTGCTTTCTTTTTCTTTCTCTCTCTGTTTACTTTTTTGCTCTCTCTGTTCTTTTTTTCTTTCTTTTCCTCAGTACCAGTCAGTGTGCCCACAGTACCAGCCACTGTGCCCATAATGCCAGCCACTGTGCCCTCAGTACCAGTCAGTGTGATCAGCAGTGCTAAATGGGTGCGATTGGGGCACGGACATGGGTGTGACTAGTTGTGAAATGGGTGTGCTTGGGGCGTGGCCTAAAATTTGCCACGGCACACACCGCTCGCTGCAGCCTTTGTCCCTCTTTCCCTTCTTCAAAAATTGGGAGGTATGAAGGTGGGCCCCAAGAATGATTTTTCTCTGGTGGGCCCAAGGTACTCTAGTCCGACGCTGGCCATGCCACACAGCTAGGTCAATCAATGTGTAGATGAAGGACCACCACATCAAATCCCTCTCATGGCCACACCAATCTCCTGACCTGAACCCCATTGAAAACCTCTCAAATGTAATCAAGAGGAATATGGATACCCACAAGCCATCAAACAAAGAAGAACTACTTAAATTTTTGTACCAGGAGTGGCATAAGGTCACCCAAAAGCAGTGTGAAAGACTGGTGGAAAGCATACCAAGACGCATGAAAGCTGTGATTAAAAATCATGGTTATTCCACAAAATATTGATTTCTGAACTCTTCCTGAGTTAAAACATTAGTATTGTTGTTTCTAAATGATTATGAACTTGTTTTCTTAGCATTATTTGAGGTCTGCAGGCATTGCATTTTTTTGTTATTTTGACCAGTTCTCATTTTCTGAAAATAAATAAAAAATTTAGTGCTTGGAAATTCGAAGACACGTTGTCAGTAGTTTATAGAATAAAAGAGCAATTTACATTTTACTCAAAAATATACCTATATAGAGAAAAATCAGACAAACTGATAATTTTCCAGTGGTCTCTTAATTTTTGCAAGAGCTGTATATATATCAGTGACACACATATATATATATATATTGCAAAAATGTAGAAAGAATGGCCGGTTTCAGCTCACCATGTGACCCGTGGAAGCGCCTTCTCTGCGCGAAACGATCGTCGTTACTTCCTTTCAGCACCCGTTCTCCCGTTAACATGCTTTTACAATAAAGCCTTGACTACTTTACCCGGTGAGTGCCATTCTTTCTACATTTTTGCAATCTGGATTTGCTTGTTTTTCATGAATTTGCACCTAAGGGTTAACAGTTAATTGCCGGCTGCTTCTCTCTCACACATACTACTGTAAGTACGGTTTGGAGGTGTGGATCTATGTGACGGTGTCCGCCATCTATCCTTGGATTTTGCAGTTGTACATATATATACACTCACTGGCCACTTTATTAGGTACACCTGTCCAACTGTGTGTTAAGACTTAATTTCTAATCAGCCAATCACATGGCGGCAACTCAGTGCATTTAGGCATGTAGACATGGTCAAGACAATCTCCTGCAGTTCAAACCGAGCATCAGTATGGGGAAGAAAGGTGATTTGAGTGCCTTTGAACGTGGCATGATTGTTGGTGCCAGAAGGGCTGGTCTGAGTATTTCAGAAACTGCTGATCTACTGGGATTTTCACGCACAACCATCTCTAGGGTTTACAGAGAATGGTCCGAAAAAGAAAAAAAATCCAGTGAGCGGCAGTTCTGTGGCCGGAAATGCCTTGTTGATGCCAGAGGTCAGAGGAGAATGGGCATACTGGTTCGAGCCGATAGAAAGGCAACAGTGACTCAAATTGCCACCCGTTACAACCAAGGTAGGCAGAAGAGCATCTCTGAACGCACAGTGCGTCGAACTTTGAGGCAGATGGGCTACAGCAGCAGAAGACCACACTGGGTACCACTCCTCTCAGCTAAGAACAGGAAACTGAGGCTACAATTTGCACAAGCTCATCGAAATTGGACAGTAGAAGATTGGAAAAACGTTGCCTGGTCTGATGAGTCTCGATTTCTGCTGCGACATTCGGATGGTAGGGTCAGAATTTGGCGTAAACAACATGAAAGCATGGATCCATCCAGCCTTGTATCAACGGTTCAGGCTGGTGGTGGTGGTGTCATGGTGTGGGGAATTTTTTCTTGGCACTCTTTGGGCCCCTTGGTACCAATTGAGCATCGTTGCAACGCCACAGCCTACCTGAGTATTGTTGCTGACCATGTCCATCCCTTTATGACCACAATGTACCCAACATCTGATGGCTACTTTCAGCAGGATAATGCGCCATGTCATAAAGCTCGAATCATCTCAGATTGGTTTCTTGACCATGACAATGAGTTCACTGTACTCAAATGGCCTCCTCAGTCACCAGATCTCAATCCAATAGAGCATCTTTGGGATGTGGTGGAACGGGAGATTCGCATCAGGGATGTGCAGCCGACAAATCTGCGCCAACTGTGTGATGCCATCATGTCAATATGGTCCAAAATCTCTGAGGAATGCTTCCAGCACCTTGTTGAATCTCTGCCACGAAGAATTGAGGCAGTTCTGAAGGCAAAAGGGGGTCCAACCCGTTACTAGCATGGTGTACCTAATAAAGTGGCCAGTGAGTGTATATATATATAGAGCGCCCAGGGCGCGCGCGGTGTGCCGGGCCGTGGGGTACTCGGTACCGGGCCCGTCGACTTCAACGGGGGACGGTGTCACGGCGGCGACGACCCGGTCTGTGGCCCTGGGGCGTCCATTAAATAAAATGATGAAAGGGGAAGGGGAAAAGTTGTTTGTGATGTTGTTAGATGTGGTAAAAATGAAGATAAAGTTTATAGATGATTAAATACGTGTCGCCACCTGTGGTATTCTGGTCAGAGGTGACCAGCGCTGCGTTGTTGTTCCCCTGAGACTGTTGATGTGGCGCAGCTGAGGTGAAAATAGCTCTCCACAGGTAGAGCAATAGTCCCAGGGCAAAGATGTTAGATTAATAGTCAAAATGGCTGTGAATGTTGGGGTGCAGAGAACTGAGAGGAGGACACAGAGAGGTGCAGTTTCTTTATCTTTTACTGGTAATTGCTTGCAATCTGGAGTACCACATACAGGTGATGGACAGGGCCGGCCTGAACGTATAGGCGAACTAGGCGGCCGCGTAGGGCGCCAACCCAAAGGGGGCGCCAGAGAAAAAATAGAAAAAATTATAAAAAATCTTTTCAAAAGGCAAAAAGTTTTAGGGATGGAAAGAAAAGTGTACATATTTAAGGGCAAATATGACGCAAGAGAAGTTGGTTGGGTTGGCAACAATTTCGATAGAATCTGAAGTTGCTAAACAAATTAATCTCGGTGACTTAGTGTCATCCTTTTAAAAAAAAAAAAGGCAAGGAAACAAAAATTTTAATTACCTATGGTCGTTTTTCTTTTGTGTTATTGATTACTTTGTATATATTTGTCCTATACAACTTCTCAGAAGATTAAAGAGTTAGGAGAGAGTTAATTAATCGTTGTTGTGGTTTATTTTGCTCCTAAATTTATATCCCAAGTTTTCATCTACTGCCAAGAATAGTAGGGGCGCAACAAAATAGTTTCGCCTAGGGCGCCGTAATCTCTCGGGCCAGCCCTGGTGATGGAATGAGTCCGGCTCGCCTGGAGGCATTCAGGGGATCCACCTTGCCAGGTGGGGATTTTGGACCTTCCTTCTGCGCTTTGTGTGTGGGTCTCCGCTGTTTATAACTATGCTGCGACCCTCAATTGCGTGATGATTTCACTAACCTGTACAGCTGTCAGCGTGAGCCTATTCCACGGGTACCGTTCTCTTCTCCGTCGGCGCTGGGCTACTTATCCGCTGCCGTGCCCTCAGGTGTTCAATGTCGCACAGGAATTTACAATCCCCTGTAGTTTCAGATTCGGCGATCAGGGCATATAGCTCCTGACACCAAGAACTCTGATATCCCTTTTCTCTCTATTAGCGCTTTGCTCTCGGGTCTGCTATATGCAGATTTTTAGCTTCCAAAGAGCCTCTCCGTCTCTGACCGTGTCCTTTCCCTCTTCACGGATCACCTCTGCCTATTGAGCTCCTCTCCGATCAGCTCCCTGTCTTGAACTGACTGGATCTTCCAGAAAGATCTTTTTACCTCCCGTTTTAACTGCCTTGTCATTTTCTCACAGCTCACAGCTGCTCTTGTTTCCATGACAACCCCCTCAGCTCACTTCTAGCTGACTCACCAACCCGCTCTGCTGGCCAGAATTTATAAGGCAGCTCCCTTTTCTGACCTACAGCAGGAATTGTGATTTAATCTGTTACCTGGCATGGGGGTCCCCTTTCTGCCTCCAAGCATGACTTCACCTCTTAGAGGCAGGCAATGTCACTGTGACAACCGGACTCTGGGGTGTCACATTCCCCCCCAGTTAAGTTCAGTACTCCTGGACTGAGGAAACATAACAAGAATTGTTAACAACAACAATTAATGAAAATCTACAAAGTCTTAAAAATGTAAAAATTATCAAAAACCAGACAAGAAAAAGAAACAATAGTACAGTTACTGCAGCAAGCAGTCCTTACGCTGCTGTCCAGGAATTGTCTTTGTGCTTGTACCTGGAGTTTAGTTGGTGGGAACCGACTTAACCCACTTTGTGTGTCATCCCTGGGCGTGGCTACAGGGCACTCTGCAGATGGGCGTGTTTTTCGGCCACGGTGGCGGCTTTTTTTCAAGGCCTTTTTGGGGTAACTATTTACAAATACAGTTCTGACCACACATAGTCCTGTGGCCCAATTGTCCTTTAACTGGTTATTCCGAATGCTTAAAAAGGTTCATACAGTAAGTCTCTGTAGGTTCTCATGCTTAACGGTTACAACTATACATTCTTATTACTTTATTTACATTATGTAATCTCTGTAACGGGCAGGGATCTGACCTCTAGCACTACGAGTGGATCTACGCAGTATAGGTATTTCTGATGACCTGACCTGTTCTCTGATGTCTACTGTGGGTGCACTAGTCACTACGCTATAAGTAGAGTTGTGTAATATAGGTATTTTGGACTGTCTTCTCTCTACTCCTAGACTCACCATGAGATTGTCAGATTCGCTGTTAGCAGGGGACAGATTTCCGCATTCCACTGCAGATGTGGTATCTGTTACTGGAGCCATTTCATTATGAGTCTCTACTTCATCTGGTACAGTAGGCTGATGAAAGGTTAGGACTGGCACTACTATTGCCTGATTTACTTGTGTCCACGTCCGAGGAAATTCTCCTAGTATAGTATGGATCTTTTCTTCCACGTCTACTATGGGCTGCAGAGTGTCTTGGACTTCCTTCTTGTCCTTCAACTGATCATGGCACATCTTTAGATGATCTCTTGAGACTGCTTCTAAGGTTTCTCCTCCATCTTTGCTGATGATGCAGATTTTGGTGTTATTAAAGTCTGAAGGTATCACGGTGTATGGCTCTGCCTCCCACTGGTCATCTAGTTTGTGAACACGTCTCTTTCTTTTGAGTACTTGTTCTCCTGGTGCCAAGGGAACTGCAGGGGCATTTTGATTATAATTTCTTTCCTGCCTCTGTCATGCTTGGGACAGACTTTTCTCCACACATTCTTGTACCTTGCGGTATTTGTCCGTTGGCGGCGGTAGCCGCCGCCGTCCCAGCAGCGGCGGGGCCCACCGCCTATACTCACTGGCGCCCGCCACGCCGCACTGTGCCCGCCTCCTCCTCGTTCCCCTCCGTCCGGCGCGTGCCTGCTTCGTGCGGGTGCCTTAGGCGCGGGCGCGCGCTCTGCAGGTCTCTTAACCCTGCAGCGCCCGCCCAGAAGCCTGAGCGCCCAATCAGCCGGCAGCACGGGGTATATCAGGCATCTCCAACATGGTGGAGATGCCTGATTATCGTGTGCCTTTCCTTACGATATCCTGGCCAAGTGTTTAGGGGTTTCCCCCTTCTCACTCTCTCTCCTCAGTCCTGTACTGCAGTGCCCAGTCCTGTACTCCGTGTATCCGTCCTGTACTCCAGTGCCCAGTCCTGTACTCCGTGTCTCCGTCCTGCACTCAAGTGCCCAGTCCTGTACTCCGTGTCTCCGTCCTGCACTCCAGTGCACAGTTCTGTACTCCGTGTCTCCGTCCTGCACCCCAGTGCCCAGTCATGTACTCCGTGTCTCCGTCCTGCACCCCAGTGCCCAGTCATGTACTCCGTGTCTCCGTCCTGTACTCCCCTCTCTGTGCTTGGCCCTATACTCCGTATTTCCGTCCCGCTCTCCACTCTGTGCTTCCTACTCCCTTCTGCATTCCGTTCTCAGTCCTGCACCCCTCACTCAGTCCTTTGAGCCGCCCCTCTTGGTTCTAGCAGTCGCGGCATCTGTCTTCCGAGGGCCTGCCCCTAACGGCCCCTGTATAGGGGTCGGCACCACCTGGCGCGCTCACCCCCGGGAGCTCCAGTGCCGCGATCCAGAGGGTCCACTCTCGGACGTAACCTACCTGTCTAGAAAAAAAGTGGCCGACAGCAACTCTTTGATCCAAGAGAGGCACATTCAAAGTCCAAAGACCCAGTTGGACCTAGAATCCAAAAGATGAAGAAGAACAGCATCTCATCCGGGTGAAAGATATATAAACATTTATTGTGCCATGACAAAATGCGACGTTTCGACCGTCACATGGTCTTTTTCAAGCTTGAAAAAGACCATGTGATGGTCGAAACGTCGCATTTTGTCATGGCACAATAAATGTTTATATATCTTTCACCCAGATGAGATGCTGTTCTTTTTCATCTTTTGTAACCTACCTGTCGTCACAGTATACATCACAGTATAATCAGCCATGGACCCTGCTAGCGCCTCGGCGGCCACCCAGAAAGAATTGCTCTTTTTGCGTGAAAATCAAACTAGAATAATGTCCTTTATGAAATCCACGGACACCCGCCTTTCCACCTTACAAACTACCGATCCGGGGAACGCCCTGTTACTAGCGGGACTCCAGCAGGAGCTTGCGCAGCAGCGTGACGCCCAATCCCATATTCTGAGCTACATGGTGTCCGTGGACGACCGACTCCAGTCCCTACAGTCCTCTGCTGCCGCTTCAGCCCTACCTCGGGACCCCCTATCCCATCCGCCACCACGCTTGGGGAAACCTCCCAGGTTTTGTGGCGACCCCAAGTTGTGTCGGGGGTTTTTAAACCAGTACCACTTGCACTTTGAACTCCAGCCTCAGCAATACCCCTCTGATCGGGCCAAGGTAGCTTTCATTGTGTCCCATCTTGAGGGGGAGGCCTTATCGTGGGTAAATCCCCTGTGGGAGAGAGATGACCCGGTGGTATCAAACATCCACAACTTCTTGGATAATTTTCACAGGGTATTTGATGAGCCTGGCCGTGTGGCCTCCACCACTGAGGCTCTTTTCAATCTTCGCCAAGGCTCTCTCACCGTAGGACAGTATGCTATCCGCTTCCAGACAGTCCTCTGAACTAGGGTGGAATAATGAGGCTTTGGTTGGGGCCTTTTGGAGGGGACTCTCCGGTAAAATAAAGGATGAGCTTGCCGGCAGAGACACTCCTACCACTCTGGAAGATCTTATATCCCTAGCTACCCGTATAGATTTACGGTTTCAGGAACGCACCCGAGAGTCAGTTAGGGAGAAGAGATCTTTTAGGCTATACCAAGTGCCCATTCCCCGATCTCTGGCGTCTTCTAGTAATTCCACTACTAAGCCCATGCAAGTAGACCGAGTAAGGTTGTCCGAGCAAGAACGCAGGGAGAGAAGGACGCAGGGCCTATGCCTTTATTGTGGTGGGGCTAATCATTTTGTGCGTACTTGCCCAGTGCGGCCGGGAAACGCCTCCGCCTAGGCCAGGTAAGAGAGGCCTTCCTAGGTGACACCGATTCCTCTCTGCCCCTTACTATTTTGGCTTTAATTGTTTTAGGTCGGGAGCGTGTTATGAATGAGTCACCGTAGGAGGCAAAAACAGAAATACAAGCCAAGTCCAGAAAACCAGAGAAGTTGGCAGCTATCGGATTGCAGACCCCTGAACCTATCAACAACAACTAGCAGTAGCCGTGGGGGGTTCCTACGGTGCCCTAGACCCCTCGATCACAGCCGGAGAACTAAATAGCCTAAAGGGAAATCTAAACTGCCCCAGAGCAGACCCCAAAGCAATAGGCAGCCCCCAACATATAATGACGGTGAAGCAAGATGAAAAAACACTCACACAGATAGAAAGATAGGCTGAGCAAATGATGGGGCCCAAGCTAACTAAATAGGAAAGGATAGAAAAGCTGCTGTCTGCAATCCGCCAAAACCCTCTCAAAACAAGAGCCAACAGACTGATAGGGAAAAAAGCCCTGAAGGCGCTAGGCTTCAAAAAGACTATATCAGTACTCAGGAATTTTCTGAAGACAGAGAAAAAAGGAATTCAGCTCACCCCAGCAGGGAATGGCAGAAATCCAGAAAAACAAGGCAAAACAAAACCAAAACACAAATGCAAAAAGCAGAGCAGAAAACTTATCTTTTGAGGAGCAGGAATCAGACTGGTCTCCTAGAATCCCTCAGAGAGATCACCAGCAAGGCAGAAGGGCGTCGGCTGCCTTATATCCAGTCAGCAATTCCAGTCACCCAGTCATCATCATCCTGCACAGGTGCTTGGTAATCAGCCTCACTACCTTCCTTCACCAGAAGAGGGAGTTCATCAGACCTCAATGGTGAAGGGGAAAATTAACTCACAACAGGAGCGCAGATCTGTGGAGGCGTATGTGGACTCGGGTGCGGCTGGTAACTTCATCCGGCTCAAAGAAGTGGACCAGCTCCGAATTCCAGTTGTTACGTTAGAGAATCCACGCTCCATCGCCTCCGTGGATGGCAAACCATTACCTGAACCCATCACCATGGTCACTGTCGAGGTGGAGATACAAGTTGGAGCTCTCCACCAAGAAAAAAAATCACCTTTTATGTTTTGCCCAGTTTGTCCCACGCCATGCTCCTCGGCTTACCCTGGCTTCGTCTACATGAGCCCGTTCTAGACTGGCGTTCCGGGGAGATCCTCCGCTGGGGTCACGTCTGCCATGAATGCTGTCTGTTGCCGGTATCTCGCCCAAGTCCGCAGCAAGCTCCTATCGATCTTCCTGGGCATCCTATGGCTTACCACTTGTACGCCGACGTCTTCAGTAAGAAGGTAAGAAGAAGGCTGAGACACTCCTGCCGCATCGTGCCTACGACTGCCCAATTGACCTGTTGCCAGGAGCGATTCCTCCCAGGGGAAGAATTTATCCTCTGTCTCTGGCAGAAACCGCGGCCATGTCTGAATATGTCCAGGAAAACTTGTCTCGGGGTTTTATTCGGAAGTCATCTTCTCCTGCTGGAGCAGGGTTCTTTTTCGTCCGGAAGAAAGACGGATCCCTTCTGCCTTGTATTCACTACCGAGGCCTGAACAGTATCACGGTCAAAAATAGGTATCCCCTTCCGCTGATCCCAGAACTCTTTGACCGCTTGAGAGGGGCCCGGATCTTTACCAAATTGGATCTGCGGGGAGCCTATAACTTGATCCGAATCCGTGTCGGGGATGAATGGAAGACGGCCTTCAATACTCGGGACGGCCATTACGAGTATTTGGTTATGCCTTTTGGTCTCTGTAATGCCCCGGCGGTTTTCCAGGAGTTCGTTAATAAGATCTTTCGAGACCTACTCTACTCATGTGTCGTCGTATACCTAGATGACATACTCATCTTTTCCCCTGACTTATCCACTCACAGAAGGAGTGTCCGGCTGGTTCTGCAACGTCTACGGGAGAACAGACTCTACGCTAAACTAGAAAAATGTCTGTTCGAGCAAACCTCATTGCCCTTCCTAGGGTATATCATCACGGACTTCGGAGTAAAGATGGACCCCGAAAAATTGTCTGCTGTGCTCAAATGGCCACGTCCGGTTGGAGTAAAAGCCATCCAACGGTTCCTGGGTTTCGTAAACTATTACAGACAGTTAGTTCCCTTCTTCTCCTCAGTGACCAAGCCCATCTCTGCTTTGACCCGGAAAGGGACCAAACCAAATGCCTGGACACCAGAGGCTGAAGAGGCCTTTCTCGCCTTGAAACAGTCCTTTGCTACCGCTCCGATTTTACATCGGCCGTTAGTCAATAGGCCCTTCATCCTAGAGGTGGATGCCTCCTCTACTGGTGCGGGAGCGGTCCTTTCTCAGCGGACAACTTCTGGTCAAGTGGTGCCTTGTGGGTACTTCTCTAAATCATTCTCTCCCGCAGAATGCAATTATGCAATTGGAGACCGGGAATTACTGGCCATTAAGATGGTTCTGGAGGAGTGGCGGTATCTTTTAGAAGGGGCAGTTCATCCATTCATAATCTTCACGGACCACAAGAATTTGGCGTATCTTCAGTCCGCGCAAAGGCTCAACTCCAGGCAAGCCAGGTGGTCGATATATTTCTCCTGGTTTGACTTCAAACTTCATTTTCGACCTGGGGACAGAAACATCAAGGCAGACGCTCGGCCCAGGTCCCTACAGTCACCTGAGGATGAGGAGGGTTCGTCTCACATCATTGAGCCTGCCAAAGTTATCACCGTGGCGCCCATGACGCTCTCTCCCATTCCGCCAGGCAAGACCTTCGTCCCACAGAATAAGAGGTCGGAAGTCCTGGATTGAGGGCATTCCTCCAAGGTTGCGGGTCACGTCGGGGTCAAGAAAACCCTCTGCCTTCTTTCGCGCAACTACTGGTGGCCATCCCTTCGCCAAGATGTGACCGATCTTATAGCCTCCTGCACGACTTGTGCTCTGAACAAGGTATCAAGAAGTCTGCCATCCGGTCTGCTCCACCCTCTGCCTCCTCCTGAAGCCCCTTGGCGACAGATTGGTATGGATTTCATTACCGATCTACCACGCTCTTCCGGGTGTACTACTATCTTAGTAGTGGTCGATCGCTTCTCCAAAATGGCCCATTTCATACCGCTGCCCGGGTTACCTACGGCATCTGACCTGGCCAAGGTCTTCATACACCAGATCTTTAGGCTTCACTGACTCCCTCAGCGAATTGTTTCTGATCGAGGGGTCCAGTTTACCTCCCGTTTCAGGAGGGCACTCAGCAAGCTCATGGGTATATCTCTGGACTTCTCCTCTGCTTATCACCCTCAGTCCAATGGGCAAGTGGAACGGATCAATCAGGTATTAACAGCCTACCTGCGTCACTTCTCTAACGTCCATCAAGACAACTGGGTGTCACTTCTGCCGTGGGCAGAGTTCCCCACAACAACCATCCTAATGAGTCCACCACCAAAACACCGTTCTTTGTGGTTTCCGGCCAGAACCCTAGTGTTCCACTACCACTCTCTACGCCTTCTGGTGTTCCCGCAGCAGATGCCCTCGCTACCGAATTTTCTCAAGTCTGGAAGGAGACTAGAGAGGCACTTGAAAGATCCAGTATCTGGATTAAGAGACATGCAGACAAGAGGCGCAGGGATCTTCCGCCATACCAACCTGGCGACAAAGTTTGGCTGTCAACTAAGTATATCCGCTTGAAGATACCTTCTTACAAACTGGGTCCTTGGTACATCGGTCCGTTCGAGGTTTTGGGACGCATTAACAACGTGGCTTATAAATTGAAGTTGCCGGCTTTGTTTCGGGTCCCTAACGCCTTCCATGTCTCGCTCCTCAAACCTGTTGATCTAAATCGGTACCACTCAGTCCCACCTCCTTCCCCTCAGCCAGTAGGGGCCGATGACGTCTTTGAGGTGAAAGAAATTCTTGCCGTGAAAAAAGTTTGGGGGCGTACCCTCTACCTCATTGATTGGAAGGGTTTTGGCCCCGAAGAGAGGTCCTGGGAACCCAAGGAGAATGTTAATGCTCCTCTTCTTTTAAGGAGGTTTTTGTCCAACCTCAGGAGAGGGAGACGTAAAGGGGGGGTACTGTCACGTCGGCGGTGGTAGCCGCCGCAGTCCCAGCAGCGGCGGGCCCCGCCGCCTATACTCACCGGCGCCCGCCACGCTGCACTGTGCCCGCCTCCTCCTCATTCCCCTCTGTCCGGCGCTTGCCTGCTTCGTGCGGGCGCCTTAGGCCGCGGGCCAACGGCGACGATCAGCCGCTGTCACAATCTGCCTCCCTCCCCCTTCCCTCCGCTCCCCCCCACCTTCCGATCCCCCCCACGATACTCACTAACCCCCCCTGGCGGTCCCGGTGTCCCGCCGTCTGGCCGTCCCGGTCCATGGGCGCCGCCATCTTGTAAAATGGCGGGCGCATGCGCAGTGTGCCCACCGGCATTTCCCGGCGGCAGATTTTTTTCTATTTTGATCACTGTGATAAACTCTCACAGTGATCAAAATTAAAAAAAGTAAATCACCGCCCCCCCTTATCACCCCCATAGGGACAAATAATAAAATATTTTTATTTTTCAATTAGGGTTAGAAATAGGGTTAGGGTTAGAAATAGGGCCAGTGCTAGGGTTAGGGCTAGGGTTAGGGCTAGGGTTAGGGGTGGGTTGGGGTTGTGATTAGGGTTAAATTTGTGATTAGGGTTAGAGTTCGTATTAGGGTTAGGGGTGTGTTGGGGTTATGATTAGGGTTGGGATTAGGGTTAGGGGTGTGTTGGGGTTAGGGTTGGAGAAGGAATTGAGGGGTTTCCACTGTTTAGGCACATCAGGGGGTCTCCAAACACGACATCGCGCCACCATTTATTCCAGCCAATTTTGCGTTCAAAAAGTCGAACAGTGCTGCCTCCATTCCGAGCCGCGACGTGTGCTCAAACAGTGGTTTACCCCCACATATGGGGTATCAGTGTACTCAGGAAAAATTGCACAAGAACTTTGGTGGTCTACTTTCTCCTGTTACTCTTGGGAAAATTAAAAATTGGGGGCTAAAAAAATAATTTTGGTGGAGAAGAAAGTATTTTTTATTTTCACGGCTCTGCGTTATAAACTTCTGTGAAGCACTTGGGGGTTCAACGTGCTCACCACACATCTAGATTAGTTCCTTGGGTGGTCTAGTTTCCAAAATGGGGTCACTTGTGGGGGGTTTCCACTGTTTAGGTACATCAGGGGCTCTGCAAAAGTAACATGATGCCCGCAGACCATTCCATCAAGTCGACATTTCAAAAGGTCACTACTTCCCTTCCGAGCCCCAACGTGTGCCCAAACAGTGGTCCCCCCCCACTTATGGGGTACTATCGTACTCAGGACAAACTGGACAACAAATTTTGGGGTCCAATTTATCTTATTACCCTTGTGAAAATAAAAAATAGTGGGCTAAAAATCATTTTTTGAGGGAAAAAAATATTTTTTATTTTCACGGTTCTGCGTTATAAACTTCTGTGAAGCACTTGGGGGTTCAGAGTGCTCACCACACATCTAGATAAGCTCCTTAGGGGGTCTAGTTTCCAAAATGGGGTCACTTGTGGGGGAGCTCCAATGTTTAGGCACACAGGGGCTCTCCAAACACGACATGGTGTCCGCTAACGATTGGAGCTAATTTTCCATTCAAAAAGTCAAATGGCGCTCCTTCCCTTCCGGGCCCTGCCGTGCACCCAAACAGTGGTTTATGACCACATATGAGGTATCGGTGCACTCAGGAGAAATTGCCCAACAAATTTTAAGATCCATTTTATCCTGTTGCCCATGTGAAAATGAAAAAACTGAGGTTAAAAGAAAATTTTTGTGAAAAAAAGTACTTTTTTTTTTTTTACGGATCAATTTGTGAAGCACCTGGGGGTTCAAATTGCTCATTATGCATCTAGATAAGTTCCTTGGAGGGTCTAGTTTCCAAAATGGGGTCACTTGTGGGGGAGCTCCAATGTTTAGGTGCACAGGGGCTCTCCAAACGCGACATGGCAAACGCTAAATATTCCAGCATATTTTCCATTCAAAAAGTGAAATGGCGCTCCTTCCATTCTGAGCCCTACCGTGCGCCCAAACAGTGGTTTATGACCACATATGAGGTATCGATGTACTCAGGAGAAATTGCCCAACAAATTTTATGATCCATTTTATCCTGTTACCCACGTGAAAATGAAAAAATTGATGCTAAAAGAAAATTTTTGTTGAAAAAATTAAAACGTCCATTTGTTCTTTCCACGTTGCTTTAGTTCCTGTGAAGCACCTGAAGGGTTAATAATCTTCTTGAATGTAGTTTTGAGTAGCTTGAGGGGTGCAGTTTTTAGAATGGTGTCACTTTTGGGTGTTTTCTGCCATATAGACCCCTCAAAGTGACTTCAAATGTGAGGTGGTCCCTAAAAAAAAAATGGTTTTGTAAATTTTGTTGTAAAAATGAGAAATCGCTGGTCAACTTTTAACCCTTATAACTCCCTAACAAAACAAAATGTTTCCAAAATTGTGCTGATGTACAGTAGACATGTGGGAAATGTTATTTAGTAGCTATTTTGTATCACATACCTCTCTGGTTTAACAGAATAAAAATTCAAAATTTGAAAATTGTGAAATTTTCAAAATTTTTGACAAATTTACATTTTTTTCACAAATAAACTCAAATTATCAACCTAAATTTACGACTAACATGAAGCCCAATATGTCACGAAGAAACGGTCTCAGACTTGCTAGGATCCGTTGAAGCGTTCCTGAGTTATTACCTCATAAAGGGACACTGGTCAGAATTGCAAAAAATGGCCTGCTCATTAAGGTCAAAATAGGCTTGGTCATGAACGGGTTAAAGGAACTGTAGTTGTCGGGGTTCCTCTCAGTGGGACGAAGCTCCCTGCTGGCGAGCAGTTGGAGCGCCTGGGGCGCACGCGTGTCGGCGAGGGCACGCGTGCGCTGTGCAGGGCCGTGGGGTACTCGGTACCGGGCCCGTCGACTTCAACGGGGGACGGTGTCACGGCGAAGGCGACCCGGTCCGTGGCCCTGGGGTGTCCATTAAATAAAATGATAAAAGGGGAAGGGGAAAAGTTGTTTGTGATGTTGTTAGATGTGGTAAAAATGAAGATAAACTTTATAGATGATTAAGTACGTGACGCCACCTGTGGTATTCTGGTCAGAGGTGACCAGCGCTGCGGTGTTGTTCCCCTGAGACTGTTGATGTGGCGCAGCTGAGGTTAAACTAGCTCTCCACAGGTAGAGCAATAGTCCCAGGGCAAAGATGTTCGATTAATAGTCAAAATGGCTGTGAATGTTGGGGTGCAGAGAAATGAGAGGAGGACACAGAGAGGTGCAGTTTCTTTACCTTTTACTGGTAATTGGTTGCAATTCGGAGTACCACATACAGGTGATGGAATGAGTCTGGCTCACCTGGAGGCATTCAGGGGATCCACCTTGCCAGTGGGGATTTTGGACCTTACTTCTGCGCTTTGTGTGTGGGTCTCCGCTGTTTATAACTATGCTGCGAACCTCAATTGGTGATGATTTCACTAATCTGTACGGCTGTCAGCGTGAGCCTATTCCACGGGTACCGTTCTCTTCACCATCGGCCCCGGGCTCCTTATCCGCTGCCTTGCCCTCAGGTATTCAATGTCGCACAGGAATTTACAATCCCCTATACTTTCAGATTCGGCGATCAGGACATACAGCTCCTGACACCAAGGACTCTGACGTCCTTTTTCTCTCTATTAGCGCTTCGCTCTCGGGTCTGCTATATGCAGATTTTTAGCTTCCCCAGAGCCTCTCTGTCTCTGACCGTGTCCTTTCCCTCTTCACGGATCAGCTCTGCCTATTGAGCTCCTCTCCGATCAGCTCCCTGTCTTGAACTGACTGGATCTTCCAGAAAGATCTTTTTACCTCCTGTTTTCAGCACAAAACCAAATGGGTATGAATCTCAATGCGTTTCTGGAGACTAAGCTCCCTTAATCATGACAAGCTTAGTCTCCAGAAATGCGTCAAAATTCATACCCATTTGATTTTGTGCTGAAGATTGTATCCTCCATGTTACAAGTTTTGTGAATAAAGAAATTTTATCTTCACGGAATCGGTTGAGCTGGACAACTTTCTTTTCTTGGGCTATGCACGCTTGGCTACAGCGGGTCCGTGCTCCTGAGGCATATGAAAATGCATTGACGGGTGAGCTGGCAACATTTTTTTCTTCTCAGGAGAGATGGATTACATACAGTAAGTCCATATAGAATAGGTTGATATATAGATTTCAGTGACAAATACAATTAGTATAGTGTGTTTTCAAAATTCTGGACATGTATTTAATGAATAAATGATTATTTTATGGAAATAAATGGCATGGAGTCCCCCTATAATTAATAGCCAGCAATGGCTATGCAGACAACTGAGGACTGATGTTAATAGCCTAGAAAGGAACCATGGATCCTGGCCTCCCCCTGGCTAAAAACATCAGCTCTCAGCTGCCCCAGAAAAGGCGCATCTCTAAGATGCAGAAATTCTGGCACATAGCCTTGCTCTTCCCACTGCCCTGTAGCAGTGGCATATGGGGTAATAGTTGGGGGGTTGCTGTCACATTTCACCTTTCATCAAGACACCCATTAAAAAATCCTTTAATTGAAATAGAGACACAGACAACCGTCCCAGCTGAAAAACCACTGGTGAATGAGGAGATGCTGCCAGCGCAGACATCACTGAGTCTGCGTTCCCTCACAACCTGAACTGCGGTGACCTCTGGACTGTGGGAAAATGCTAGAGAAGAGGGCATTAATTAAGAATAATAAAGGTGTCTGTGTCTTTATTTCAATTAAAGAATTTTTTACTTGGTGTCTGTGTTTTCCTTACTATTTGACTATGGGGCTAGTAATTATAGATGCCTCTAACCTGAGGGCTTGATGTCACCTGAAAGGGCATTGGGAAGAGCAAGGCTATGTGCCAGAGTTGGCACATCTTAGAGATGCGCTTTTTCTGGGGTGGCTGAGAGCTGATGCTTTTAGGTCGGGGGGGCAGGATCCATGGCCCCTTGCTAGGCTGTTAACATCAGCCCTCAGCATAGCAATTGCTGGCTATTAATTATAGGGGGACCCCACGCCATTTTTTTTGTGAAATACCGTAATCTTTTATTAATTAAATGTCCAGTATTTTGCACATACAATATACTAATTGTATTTGACACTGACATGTATATATCTGTTCTATATGGATTTACTGTATGTGATCCATCTCTCCTATCCTGTTGGCTCCTGCAGTGATTTTACAGAAGCCGGCAAATGAATTACCGGCTATTCTTCTATATCTCTCTCTCTGCAATATATATATATATATATATATATATATATATATATATATATATATACACTCACTGGCCACTTTATTAGGTACACCTGTCCAACTGTGTGTTAAGACTTAATTTCTAATCAGCCAATCACATGGCGGC
This sequence comes from Dendrobates tinctorius, assembly GCF_039654945.1. Lineage (NCBI taxonomy): Eukaryota > Metazoa > Chordata > Amphibia > Anura > Dendrobatidae > Dendrobates > Dendrobates tinctorius. The sequence continues at coordinate 2,090,592 of NW_027362053.1, read as the reverse complement.
AACTCAGTGCATTTAGGCATGTAGACATGGTCAAGACAATCTCCTGCAGTTCAAACCGAGCTTCAGTATGGGGAAGAAAGGTGATTTGAGTGCCTTTGAACGTGGCATGATTGTTGGTGCCAGAAGGGCTGGTCTGAGAATTTCAGAAACTGCTGATCTACTGGGATTTTCACGCACAACCATCTCTAGGGTTTACAGAGAATGGTCCGAAAAAGAAAAAAAATCCAGTGAGCGGCAGTTCTGTGGCCGGAAATGCCATGTTGATGCCAGAGGTCAGAGGAGAATGGGCAGACTGGTTCGAGCTGATAGAAAGGCAACAGTGACTCAAATTGCCACCCGTTACAACCAAGGTAGGCAGAAGAGCATCTCTGAACGCACAGTGCGTCGAACTTTGAGGCAGATGGGCTACAGCAGCAGAAGACCACACCGGGTACCACTCCTCTCAGCTAAGAACAGGAAACTGAGGCTACAATTTGCACAAGCTCATCGAAATTGGACAGTAGAAGATTGGAAAAACGTTGCCTGGTCTGATGAGTCTCGATTTCTGCTGCGACATTCGGATGGTAGGGTCAGAATTTGGCGTAAACAACATGAAAGCATGGATCCATCCTGCCTTGTATCAACGGTTCAGGCTGGTGGTGGTGGTGTCATGGTGTGGGGAATTTTTTCTGGGCACTCTTTGGGCCCCTTGGTACCAATTGAGCATCGTTGCAACGCCACAGCCTACCTGAGTATTGTTGCTGACCATGTCCATCCCTTTATGACCACAATGTACCCAACATCTGATGGCTACTTTCAGCAGGATAATGCGCCATGTCATAAAGCTCGAATCATCTCAGATTGGTTTCTTGAACATGACAATGAGTTTACTGTACTCAAATGGCCTCCTCAGTCACCAGATCTCAATCCAATAGAGCATCTTTGGGATGTGGTGGAACGGGAGATTCGCATCAGGGATGTGCAGCCGACAAATCTGCGCCAACTGTGTGATGCCATCATGTCAATATGGTCCAAAATCTCTGAGGAATGCTTCCAGCACCTTGTTGAATCTCTGCCACGAAGAATTGAGGCAGTTCTGAAGGCAAAAGGGGGTCCAACCCCTTACTAGCATGGTGTACCTAATAAAGTGGCCAGTGAGTGTATATATATATATATATATATACACATACTAGTTGAAGAGCCCGGCGTTGCCTGGGCATAGTAACCAACTGTGGTTAGTTATAACAAATTATAATGATTGTATTGCACATAAAAACCGTGCATCTAATCCTATCTGAGCCGTGTATCTAATCCTATTCTGTGTGATACTGTCTGCTGAGCGGTGTGTATCTAATACTATTCTGTGTGATACTGGGCTCTCCCTGCAGTCTGTGTCAGAGGGTGGTCTGTGTTGTTGTAGAGTCAGTAGGCCGAGCTGGGGGGGTGGTCCCTCTTCTTACCGCGCAGAGACGAAACAGAGACAAGATGGAGGCAAGTTCAGAGTGCAACAGGTCCAAGCTTTATTCTCTGGCCGTCCACTTGACAGCCTCCACAGTATACCGCACTTCAAAGCAATACACTTTTCTTTGCTTCCCTTGTCGGCCCTCCGTTTCCAGGGCCACTTCTCACACCGTACTTTACACTAGGGACATGTATGCGTACACTGTCCCCTCCTCACTCATCGATGCTCCTGACAGGTCCGTCACTGTGGCCGTCTTAGGCCCGTAAACCAACAGCGCTTCCACTGATCAGTCGTCGTGTCAAATACGGTGTCTCACACCCAGTGCCTCGTCCTTTCTGCGGTTCTTCCTGTCAGGATCACCCCCCTGACGTTCTCTCTCCTCAGTCCCCCTGGTTTAGATTCTCCTCACAGCGCACAGACTGTCGCAGTCCTCCTGTCACTGGAGCTCCCCCTGGGGACTGGAACCTTCTGGAACCCTCCCTCAGTATTTATAGCTCTCCCGGTCCCCTGTCACTGTAACCACGCCCCCCATGACCAACGGTTTCTAAAGCCCTAAGCTGTTGTCAAGTCCTTTGCTCACACTCCTCCCTGCCATCTAATGGTCAACCCAAGGTACTGCACGTCCACTACACTTTCCTAGCTGTTTCCCCACTGTAATAACTGACACCTACCTACACTGTGCAAACCTTTCCTTCTTCACTCTGACTAGTCCGTCCGTCCGTCAGGTCACCTTCCCTACATTGGCACGGTAATAAACTGTTATTTCCAGCTTTACAGAAGGACGATACCACCATAAAAATGACAAGAATAATAGGCCTTGGTTACCACAACTGTCTACAACGAAAACTGTTGCTGATAGCAACCAATCACAGCTCATTTTTCATCTTTTAAACAGCTCTGGGACAGTGTGGCGAGTTTTGAGTGGCGACTTTTATGTGGCGAGGTTGGTGTATGTGTGGTGAAATGTGTGCTGAGGGTGGTATATGTGTTGAAGCACGTGGTAGTGTGTGGCGCATTTTGTGTGTGTGTTCATATCCCCGTGTGTGGTGAGTATCCCATATCAGGGCCCCACCTTAGCAACTGTACGGTATATAATCTTTGGCGCCATCGCTTTCATTCTTTAAAGGGAATCTGTCACCCTTTTTTTCCCCTATTAGCTGCCGGCATAGACATCGGGGGCTTATCTACAGCATTCTGTAATGCTGTAGATAAGCCTCCGATGTAACCTGAAAGAGAAGAAAAACACGTTATATTATACTCACGGAGGTGGGCGGTCTGGTCCGATGGGTGTTGCGGTCCAGCGCCTCCCTTCTTCATGCGATGACGTCCTCTTCTCCCGTCCTGAAATGGCTCTGGCGCAGGCGCATTGCTCTGCCCTGTTGAGGGCAGAGCAGAATTCTGCAGTGCGCAGGCGCCAGACCTCTCCCGACGCCTGCGCACTGCAGGACTCTGCTCTGCCCTCAACAGGGCAGAGCAGTGCGCCTGCGCCGGAGCCATTACAGGACGGGAGAAGAGGACGTCATCGCATGAAAAAGGGAGGTGCCGGACGGGACGGCGACACCCATCGGACCGGACCGCCCTTCTCGGTGAGTATAATATAACGTGTTTTTCTTCTCTTTCAGGTTACATCGGAGGCTTATCTACAGCATTACAGAATGCTGTAGATAAGCCCCCGATGTCTATGCCGGCAGGTGAAAGGCCAAAAAGAAAGGGTGACAGATTCCCTCTAAGTCCCCCTTGTTCACATCTGGCAGCTGTCAATTTGCCTCCAACACTTTTCCTTTCACTTTTTCCCCATTATGTAGATAGGGGCAAAATAGTTTGGTGAATTGGAATGCGCTGGGTTAAAATTTCGCCTCACAACATAGCCTATAACGCTCTCGGGGTCCAGACGTGTGACTGCAAAATTTTGTGGCTGTAGCTATGACGGTGCAGATGCCAATACATACATACACTTTTGCCCCATTATGTAGATAGGGGCAAAATTGTTTGGTGAATTGGAACGCGCGGGGTTAAAATTTCACCTCACAACATAGCCTATGACGCTCTCGGGGTCCAGATGTGTGACTATGCCAAATTTTGTGGCAGTAGCTGCGACGGTGCAGATGCCAATCCCGGACATACACAGATACATACATACATACATACAAATTATGCAAATTGTCTCTTCAGAGAGGAAGAGGACTAGAACTCTAGTGCCACCTATTGGAGGTAGCAATCCTAAAAGTCAATGTTGACCCTTTAACGAGCCTAGTTACATGACTTAGGATAAAAGCCAAGCCAGAATCTCCATTTGCAGACACTGTGTTTTGGGGTACTGCCCCTCATCAGTGCAAAGTGGGAGAAGATCTGGTTTGGCTGTGAGAGAGGCGTCTGACTCCTCTCAGAGTCAGACGCCTCTCTCACTTTGCACTGATGAGGGGCAGTACCCCGAAACACAGTGTCTGCAAATGGAGATTCTGGCTTGGCTTTTATCCTAAGTCATGTAACTAGGCTCGTTAAAGGGTCAACATTGACTTTTAGGATTGCTACCTCCAATAGGTGGCACTAGAGTTCTAGTCCTCTTCCTCTCTGAAGAGACAATTTGCATAATTAGCATATTTCCCAGAGGAGCATTGCGGCTTTAAGTCTCCTCACCTCGACATGCTTAGCATGTTATTCTCCGCAAGGAGAAATGATACTTCTTGGATATACATACATACATACACACACACCCACATTGAGCTTTATATATTAGATATACAGCTTTGGCAAAAATTAAGAGACCACCACATCAAAACCCTGTCATGGGCAACCCATTCTCCAGACCTGAACCCCATTGAAAACCTCTAGAATGTAATCAAGAGGATGATGGATAGTCACAAGCCATCAAACAAAGACGAACTGCTTAAATTTTTGCACCAGAAACAGTGTGAAAGACTGGTGGAAAGCATGCCAAGACGCATGAAAGCTGTGATTAAAAATCATTGTTATTCCACAAAATATTGAGTTCAGAACTCTTCCTGAGTTAAAACCTTAGTATTATTGTTTCTAAATGATTATTAACTTGTTTTCTTTGCATTATTTGAGGTCTGAAAGCAGTTTGTTTTTTTTTAAATTTTGACCATTTTTCCTTGTCAGAAAAAAAATACAAAATTTATTGCTTGGAAATTCGGAGACATGTTGTCAGAAGTTTATAGACTAAGGCTAGTTTCACATTTGCGTGTCAGGGCGCAGCGATGGCCTGTGCACGGCCGCCTCTAAGCCCCGCCTCCGCCTGTAGCTCCGCCTCCGGACGCATGACGCTGCATGCGTCATGCGTCCCCTATCTTTATCACTGAGGACGCAGGCCGTGCGCAGTATGCGTTTTGGTGGCGCCTGCGTCCTTTTGACGGTGCGCCAACCAGCGCCAAACGCAACCTGTTGCAATTTGGTTGCGCTCGGTGCACCGTCAAAAGGACGCATGCGCCGCCAAACGCATACTGCACATGGCCTGCGTCCCCAGTGATAAAGATAGGGGACGCAGGACGCATGCAGCGTTATGCGCCGGTAGGCGGAGCTACCGGAGGAGGTGCAGCAGGGGGCGGGGCTTAGCGGCGGCCTTGCACAGGCCGTCGCTGCGCCCTGACACGCAAATGTGAAACTAGCCTTTGAGAACAATTTACATTTCACTAAAAAATATACCTATAACGAGAAAAATCAGACAAACTGAACATTTGAAAGTAGTCTCTTAATTTTTGCCAGAGCTGTATATATATATATATATATATATACACATCTATTCTATGTATATGTGTATGTATGTATATATATATATATATATCTATTCTACTCTACCCTGTCACTCTGTGATTATACTGTACGCAGCAGATCATTTGACGGCTTTTAATCTATCTAATATATACACTCACTGGCCACTTTATTAGGTACACCTGTCCAACTGTGTGTTAAGACTTAATTTCTAATCAGCCAATCACATGGCGGCAACTCAGTGCATTTAGGCATGTAGACATGGTCAAGACAATCTCCTGCAGTTCAAACCGAGCATCAGTATGGGGAAGAAAGGTGATTTGAGTGCCTTTGAACGTGGCATGATTGTTGGTGCCAGAAGGGCTGGTCTGAGTATTTCAGAAACTGCTGATCTACTGGGATTTTCACGCACAACCATCTCTAGGGTTTACAGAGAATGGTCCGAAAAAGAAAAAAAATCCAGTGAGCGGCAGTTCTGTGGCCGGAAATGCCTTGTTGATGCCAGAGGTCAGAGGAGAATGGGCAGACTGGTTCGAGCTGATAGAAAGGCAACAGTGACTCAAATTGCCACCCGTTACAACCAAGGTAGGCAGAAGAGCATCTCTGAACGCACAGTGCGTCGAACTTTGAGGCAGATGGGCTACAGCAGCAGAAGACCACACTGGGTACCACTCCTCTCAGCTAAGAACAGGAAACTGAGGCTACAATTTGCACAAGCTCATCGAAATTGGACAGTAGAAGATTGGAAAAACGTTGCCTGGTTTGATGAGTCTCGATTTCTGCTGCGACATTCGGATGGTAGGGTCAGAATTTGGCGTAAACAACATGAAAGCATGGATCCATCCTGCCTTGCATCAACGGTTCAGGCTGGTGGTGGTGGTGTCATGGTGTGGGGAATTTTTTCTGGGCACTCTTTGGGCCCCTTGGTACCAATTGAGCATCGTTGCAACGCCACAGCCTACCTGAGTATTGTTGCTGACCATGTCCATCCCTTTATGACCACAATGTACCCAACATCTGATGGCTACTTTCAGCAGGATAATGCGCCATGTCATAAAGCTCAAATCATCTCAGATTGGTTTCTTGAACATGACAATGAGTTTACTGTACTCAAATGGCCTCCTCAGTCACCAGATCTCAATCCAATAGAGCATCTTTGGGATGTGGTGGAACGGGAGATTCGCATCAGGGATGTGCAGCCGACAAATTCTCACCAACTGTGTGATGCCATCATGTCAATATGGTCCAAAATCTCTGAGGAATGCTTCCAGCACCTTGTTGAATCTCTGCCACGAAGAATTGAGGCAGTTCTGAAGGCAAAAGGGGGTCCAACCCGTTACTAGCATGGTGTACCTAATAAAGTGGCCAGTGAGTGTATATATATGTGTGTGTGTGTGTATGAGTTTTGAACAATATTTCGTTTTAAAACGATGTGTAAAGGACAGAGAACTGCTGTATGTAAAAGCTCATGTTGAAATCGCATTGCATACGGATTGCATACGCATATCATATGGATGTTCCGTTTAAAAATCGCACAGAAATCGCATGACACTCGCATGGCACTCGTCCGTTTTTTCGGTCCGGAAATCGGAGCGATTTTTTTCTCGCATATGTGTATGAGTCCTTAAACTTGTCCTACCCGTATGCCTCATATTGTCTTGATGCTGAGAAATGTTATATTCTTTCTTTTTGTTAATAATTTCTTCCAGGCTTCAGGGCGTGCAGTGCCTGGAAGAAACCCTCTCCCCTTAGCATCCGTTATGCCTCGGAATCCTGTGCCTTCACTCTGCACTCCCTCAGGAATACATACCTGATCCTCCCTTCTGTGGGCACTGCATTCAGGGAGCTTTTGCGCAGGTGCCAGAGAGTCACTGTGACCGCCGGTGCTAAGAACCATGTGTACATGGCAATGACTATGCAAGTGGGTCGCCCGCCAGTGCCGTGGGGTACTCGGAGCTGGGCCTGTTGATTTCAATGGGAGATGTCACAGTGGCAGTGACCCGGTCCGTGGCCCTGGGCGTCCATGTAAAAGGGGTAGAGTGATGGGAATAAAGTTATTAAGATGATTTGTGATGCCACCTGTGGTTTCTGGTCAGTTTGACCAGCGCTGCAGGGTTGCTTCTCTGGGATAGATGGTGTGGTGCAGCAATGATGTTGTAGTCCCAGGGCAGAGTAGATGAGGTTGGCAAATGAGGAGATAGTGAGAAGCAGATGGTGCAGTGTTAGGCACAGAGATGTAGCAGTGCTGAGTGGGTTGGCGCAGGAAGAAGGCAATGAGACAGATGAATGCAGTTCCAATTCTTTTACTCACGTTCTTGGCACAGACAGGTGCCCGCTTCAATGTTGCGGTCTCCAGATCAGGGGCTCAGCCAACTCCCAGGCAGATGGAATTAACCTTTCCAGCTCTCCCTTTTGTGTGCCTGTTCTGAACGTTTCCACACTAGCGCTTATTTGAGGTACTCACAGTACTGAGTTACACTGAAGTTCCTCCTTTCAGATGTTCCTTTGAACTCTACTTGTACGGCAGACAGCTGTAGCCTGCTTCGGGGACTCCTTGCTATCAAGTCCCGGCTCACTTACGTTGCTCTTGTGCCCCCAAGTCTTAGGTGGGAATAAAGTGGTGACAACTTCTATTCCTCCGGTGTCTGCTGCAGGACCATCAGTATCCATACAACCTCGGGGACCGGACCCCGGCCATGCGCTTAGAACTTGAGGAAGGGTTCCACTCCGGCCCTAGTCTTTAGTTCTCTTCTTCTCCTTACGTTCCGCACTAATCTTTCTTCCTTCTGGAGAATCAGGCTTTCTATTTCTCTTTCCCGTGCCAGCAGCTCCAGGTCACAGGAGTCTGCTGCAGCACCTCCTTCACTCCATCCCTCTCAGGGTATCTTCTCTCACAGACTGACCTAGTCCTAATACTCTCCTGCTCTCTCGTGCAGTCTAAGCTCCACCCACCTCCCAGCACTCTTCGTGTTCCAAGCAGGGAGCCACCAAAGGTGCTTTGCTACACTACTATGTTGTGTGGGATGCAGGTGTTTGAGGCTGGTCAGGTGTTATCATCTTACCTGGATAGTGGGGTACCACACCTCAGGAGGAGGTGCAGTACCTCTGTGGCGACTGAACCCTCAGGGGCGCCACACAAGGATGAATTGGGGAGAGCACCTTATCAGCACGCACACTGGAGGTCACTGGAGTGGAAATCATCAGTGCCGGCGCAGAAGATCCCTGAATGCAGTGCCCACAGAAGGGAGTATCAGGTATGCATTGCTGAGGGAGTGCAGGGCGCAGGATTACGGGGATGTAAGTATTTCCAAAGGTGTGCAGGATTCCAGGGCCATAACCAACGTGCATGGGAGGGGGGTAAATATTACAATGAAAACAGGAGGCAGGGTTTTCTTACAGAACGCACACCTCGGAGACTGGAAGAAACCATTAAGATATAAAAAGAATATATTTCTCCACAACAAGACCATTAATATGAGGCATACAGGTAGGACTAGTGTAACATTTCTATTACCTGTATGCCCATATTAATGTGGGGGTGACAGATTCCTTTTAAATGTCTGTGCGCTGTCCATTTGCAAAACGGGTGACATGTGGCAAGCACACAGACCAAGGCAAATCAGTGTGGTAGTTCACATGGTCCATATCTAAATTACAGCATACACTACTTTGATCGGTATTGCCAGATCAGGCTCGACAATTAGAAGTCAATGGGTGAATAAAAGGATTATGATACGTATGACATCTGATTTTTATGAATCCCTTACATTTATTAACATAGAAAGCCTTGTTTTGACTTTTATTGTTTATTAAATTGCTGATATAAAACCTTGATACTATACAGATGTACAAAACACACACACGGATAGCATTCGGGTGTATATATCTGACTATATGCATAAAAAATTGGCTATTTTTCTGGATGAAAAACGGACTATACATTCACTCGTCTGAACCTGGTGGGGAAAACAGGAAATTAGTAAATCTGCCACTGTGTGTGTGTGAAAGTAGACACTCACTGCTATACAGGCAGGAGAGACAAAAGCCAACTTCTCTTTTTTTTCAGAAGCTTCTTGGCATGTATAGTAAAAATGATTGATGGCATACAACATCTGGAGGTGTACAGAGGCCTGGAAAGTAATGATGCTTTCACATTGTGCTTTTTTCCACATTTGTGGGTTCTGTTGTGGTTTGTGTCCGAATACTTTCCCGCAAAATGGGATTTGGACGTATGCACCTACAAAGCCATAGACTATAAGGCTATGTGCACACGCTAGCGTTTTTAAACGCTCAGGAAAAGGATCCCCTTCCCAGAAATCGCGCGTCTTTTTCCGCGCCTTTTTTGCGCGATTTTTGACGCGATTTTGACGCGTTTTTTGACACGCGATTTCTGGGATCATTGGGGATGGCTAAAAACGCTCAGCAATGCGGAAATTAATGAGCATGCTGCGTTTTTAGCCGCTAAGCGATTCCTGAGCGGTTAAAAACGCATGCATTGGCACAGAAAGCCAAAAACGCATTCTAATTAATTTCATGCATCTTTTAAGCGTTTCTGCAGCGTCTGAGCCGGCTCAAACGCTGCGGAAACGCTTAAAAAAAAACATCGTGTGCACACAGCCTAATGGTGCAGACAGAGCAATCGTGTCCTCTGACGTGCGTCATTTTTGGGCATGTATGCCTACTGAAGGCAATCACTCAGGCACAGTCTACTACGTCTGAGTGTCCACCTCAGGTAGGCGTATGATGCACATCATAGCGCACGATTGCTCTGCTGGCACCATTATAGTCTATCGCCCCATCAGCGTTTACGTCCAAATCCCATTTTGCGTGGTGGTTCGGACACAAGCCCCGATGGGACCCAAAAGTGTGGAGAAAAGCACAGCGTGAAAGCACGCTAAGAGAGGCCATTGTCATCTTATGGCTGTGCTATTATCTATGTGTATTACTACCTATGTTATTGCATATGAGAGACCGTGCACATACCCTTCTTAGGCCTATAATGTACAGCCATCCAATTGAATAGCGTAATCATAGTATGGTTACTTACAGGCTGTATTGTGGATCTACATATTTATCTTTTCCAAAGCCCCCCAAACACATTAGACTACTGTTGGCTGATCCTGCTGATATCAACGCGTTCAGCCAATAGTTTAATGTATTTGGAAGTCCCAGACAATTTATTGTCAGAGAAAATATTGATCTGGCATGTTCAATTTAGGTTAAACCATCATCAGACATATCCGGCAAAGGATTTCAAATAAAATACATGAACACTTGACAAACCAGTGTATGGGAGAGCCAAACGAGATGGCTTCTGAGCAAATGATTGGCCAACAGTCATCAAATGTGTATGGCAGGCTTTAGGTATTCCCCTTAATGGAAAGCTATCCCCTATGTCTATGATAGGTTATAATAACTTACTGATCGTTTTAAATTTGAGCTGTGGGAATACCTACTCAACTTGTTTGTAAACCCACCATATCACAAGATTTAATGGTGAAAAAAAATACCAAACATGAAAAAAGTATGTCCATCATGAGGGACTGAAGGGTATATTACTGTAATAGCAAAATATAGGGTACGTACCATAACTATTTAGGTAGTATCCTCACACTCTACGCCTGTTAGGAACAGATGGTACACATTAGTCCCTACTGATTTTATGTGACATACTAATAAAATCTATTTCTGATGTCATGATTCTTCACAGTCTCCGTTTTGTTAGGTTGAAAAAATGTCCACTGACTATTGTTTCCCAAAGATAGATAAACCAGACTGACTGTGTGAGGAGCCTAATATCAGCATCCAGAAATTGTAGACAATGAAGTATGGAGCATTATAACCAATTAGACTAAAGGAATGGATTGCAACACAACATGATAAAGACAATATGGTACATCAGGTCAGCAGCTGTCATTATACGGCAAGCCAATGAGATATGATAAATGCTGGATTAAATGGTCACTTTAGGTTAAAAAGAAAGATGCTGTATCACTTAAAAGTGTAAAATCTACTTGACATGAGGAAACACACCTTGATTACTACGGCACAAGTTCACTTTCACATTTTATTGCTTACACTGTAAGAATTAAAAAAATAATCATTTCAAAATACAAAACTGCGTTTGAGAACACTCCCCAGTCTTTTAAGTGCTGCAGTCTTTAGATGACATCGTTATCACTAGTCCAGGAGTGGCATTTTTCCAAGGAGAAATAGTCTAGAACAAATAAAAAGTTCTGAACTCACATGCAGCAGGAACAACTAGTTAAAAAAAGGGAAAAGAATAATGCTTTAACATATGATTCCCAGATTTTCTTTGTCTTTAGTCCTTAATGCCAGCTAACTCTTCTTCTTCTGTGGAGACTTTTGTAGGCTTCTTTCCATCCTCAGCAGCTCCAGCAGAAGAACTACCCCCTCCAGGTTTCTTCTGATGGTCCTCCACTTCTTGTCTATTGACTTTAAAGAAATGTCCACATTCCAGCAACTTACGACAGTGATCCCTGAACCTGGGGTCCAAGAAAGCATAAAGAACTGGATTCATGCAACTATTGGCATACCCCAAACAGGTAACATAAGGGTGAAGGTTGTTTAGAAAAACATGCAGAGCACAACTTAGAGGTAAAACGTCTGCATTCATGAGAACATAGATACTCTTCACAAAGTGAAAAGGGGCCCAGCATGTTCCAAATGTGACCACCAGTCCAATCATGATAGCCAATAATCTTCTTTTTCGGCTGGCTACCAGAGGCAAATGAAAGTGACCTGAGACTCTGCGACCAATGCCCACGTAGCAGAAGAGGATTACGCAGAATGGTGCTACAAAGGCCAATAGAGTGGAAGAAAATCCCAAACTAGCTTCCCAGAGGTGAGTTTGATTGCTGTCCACTGACGAGTAGTCCATGAAACAAAGTGTTCTGTTTTCCCAATCATCATCTGTCTGTCCGGTGTTCCTAAAAATGAGGGCAGGAAGAGCAAGAAGCCCAGCGCTTGCCCATGCAAGGATAGTGGCCAGTGGGCTAGAGACGGGAGAACGTGGATGACCAGGACCAGGGGAGTGGACAATTACTATGTATCTGTCCAAGCTTAGGCCTGTAAGGCAGAAGGCACTGGCATACATATTAAGCAAAACTAGATAACCACTGAGTTTGCAGGCAAATTTGCCAAAAGGCCAGTGGTATCCCAGGGACGCATAGACTGCCCATAGTGGAAGTGTCACAACAAAAGCCAAGTCAGCCAGTGCTAACTGCAGTATGAAGGAGTCCGCAGCCCGTGGCCTGTCCCTGCGACGGTGACTTGCGCATAATACTAATCCATTGCCAGTAATGCCCAGGAAAAAAATAAGGAGGTAGGTAGCTGGTATGAGTCCAACAGATGGTTCCCACTCATCGTATTCACAGTCAGGCATCCCCAGTAGACTGGTCATGTTGTTAGTCTCCTCATCCATCTTCTTTAGGCTTGGTTTTACAGTCCTGCTTTCTCTAGTCCTCTAATGGCATCTGATGACATAGATACTCTTACTTACAGATCTCCCCTCCCATCTCAAGACACCCCCTTCAATTCCACAGGCTAGGTGAGTGTCAGGAGGATGTTTTACTCTTTTCTTAAAGCCTTTTGCCTGTCTGTGAGTTCTCCAAGTGATATGGTAACTCAATTATCACCTCCCTCATTATATCCTGGAAGGGCGAGGGAGGAGGGGGGATTCCAGTAGATGGGACTTTAACAGATATCCTGTACATGAAGCTCACAGGGTCACAGTTATTAATGTGCACTGACCTTCCCCTCCAAAACAGGATGACTTGACAATGAGATGATCTTCTTTGGACCATCCTGTAAGTTACAAGCAACCCATGTGTGCGGGGAGGGGGCAGGCATGAATAAACACACATGGCGAATGCACAACACTAGGCTAATGTGAACAGCTAAAGTCTCACTTATAGGATAAGATAATGAAAATAATTGCTTTGGACATTTTTTTCTTCATATTTTTTTTGTACCTTCTCCCCAATTTCTGATGATCATAAATATTTTTTTTGGACAAGAAATTTTGTTTAACAAGTTTCTGAGAGATATGAAAATGAGATTGTGAAGCCCGATGGTCTATCGTCACTACAGTCTGTGCAGGATATATATGATGTATCATATACATTTATGAAACCTATTTCTAATATAAGGCCAGGATCACACTACCATGTGTGATGCGAGAAACTCGCACTAGTCTCTAACATCAACACCCGGCGGCAGTTCTATGCAGCCGCAGCTCCGGTCCTGAGTGCCGGCAGCAGTGCCAGCTTTTGATGCAAGAGACTCGTGCGAGTTTCCCGCATCACTTACAATCAAGAGCATTTGTAAGTACGAGCATCTCATCCGGTATTGGAATATTGATGACATCATGTTGACATCACCAAAGCTAATCAGAGAGCTCAGTGACTCAATTATGGAGTTCTGTGTACACAGGCAGGGCTGCTGAGCTCATTGGACTGGCTGCAGTATGGTCAACTCAACTTCAGCCCAGAAGGCAGTACCAGACCGAGTCAAAGACTTGTGATGTTTATTGCTCCAAAATTGAGTTTTGAGTCCCATCATAACATCTATGAAAACTTGTTTTTCATAGACGTTACATTTTTTATCCTTATTCTAGTGGATTGAGAGCCGTCCCCAACTTACACATTGTCAAGTTCCTTTTGGGTTACTGGACTTTGTAAGACAACCCTTTCATATGGTTTCTAAGAAAAAATACTGAAGGTTGTTCTGCTGAGTTATTGCGTGGAGCATACACTGTCTGGATATTAATATCAAGAAAACCTTCGTGTGTGTTCACACATGGCATAATTGCAGCGCTTTTTGCTGCAGATTTTACTCAGCATATTTCATGCATACAATACGCAGCACTTACAATAACAGCAAAATTAATGAGATTTTTTTAAATTTCATGCACATGTTGCTTTTTTTCTTGCATATTTTTACTGTTAAAGCTGGGGTGTTTTTTTTTTTCAAATCTGGAGCATAATAATTGTTTGAATGAAAAAAAAGCACTAGAAAAAACTCATCAAAAATACACATAAACATGTCTAAAACTTGTGTATTGTACGCAGCGTTGTTCCTGGCAACACTGGTTTTTGGTGCAAAAAATCCACTGCAGCTACGCCATGTGTGAACACATTTTTAAGGCCCCATCATACATGTTAGGCTACTTTCACACATCAGTTTTTTGCCGTCAGGCAGGATCCGGCTATTTTTAGAAAAAACGGATTCGGCATAAATTTTGGAGAACTGTAGAAACAGATCCGTTTTTCTGCCGGATCCGTCTAGCAGGTTATATCTGTTTCCTGGGGGCTGGCCAATTGGATCTGAGCATGCGCAGACATAAAAAAACGGATCCGGTGGCTGGATCCGTCTTTTTCTGGATCCGGCGCCCATAGACTTTCATTGTGGCAAAAAGCTGGAAGCGCCGGATCCGGCGCTTCCGGCTTTTTCACCGGAGACAAAAAACGTTACAGTAGCCGTTTTTTCCAGATGCCGGAATGAGACAAGTAGCCGGATCCGGCAAAAAACGGATGAAACGCAATGCCATCCGGCGCGATCCGGCGCTAATGCAAGTCAATGGGGAAAAACTTGATCCGGCATTGCATTTCACTGGATCCGGTTTTACAAAAAAAAGTCGGATCGCGCCTGATGGCGAAAAACTGATGTGTGAAAGAGGCCTTAGATGCCAGCGGGAACCCACAGATATCGATGGATTCAGACAACAGTCTAATCTGTATAGGGGCGCCGGCCGACTGATGGTAAGAAGAGATGTCGATCGAGCCTGTCTATTTTTGGACTGCCGGTCAATTTGTTATCCCAGAGATAAGCCGTTGGCTGACGGGTCATTTGGCTGCTTTCTTGGGTCAGTTGGCTCTCATACATAAGAGCGCTGCGCCAAACTGGCTCTCCTGTGTATGGGAGAACAGGCTTAGATGGCTATAGGCCGTACGATCAGCTGAAGCATCGTTCGGCCAAAAGACACCTATTGTGCATGGCCGGCTTTATTGTTTTTTGATTTGTTGTTGAGTATGTTTTAGGCTAGTAATCATCAGTTGGTACGGATCCAGCAGCAACCCATTCACAAAATAGTTTTGCAGACACTTTTTTGTAAGTAAAATTATTTATTTTTTTAACATTGGAGTTTATGGAGAACGGATCTGTTAATTAGTAATCTATTTTCTTCCATTTGAAACTGATCCAGTGAGCAAAAAATGGATCCTTTTCAAATTAAGGAGGATAGCTAATCAACATATCCATTTTCCACAGACTTCAATGATAAAAAAATGGATCCAGGTGAAAGTGTGGGAGAGAGGGTCCCCGCCGAGTGTCCGGGTCGGAACCAAGGGGACCGTCACCTAGGTTCCAGGGGAAACTGTTTCCGGGGGACAGAGTTCAGGGACGGACTGGTAAAACTGACAGATGGGCTGGGGGAGGAGCTGGTATAAAAGGGGCGGGGAATGAGAGTCACAGTGAGTCAGCAGAACGGGACAGAAGAAGCAGGAGACCGTGGGAGCAACTGAGCCAGAGCGACCCACCGGAGCCAGGAAGGAGGCCAGAGACAGTAGAGACACTCCCCCTGGACATCAGTGGGACGGCGCCGAGACGACCGTCCGAGAAACGAGGCCGCTGCCACCTTACTCCAGCCCGCGGCTGTGGCCTGCCCGCGGTCACCAGCAGCGGCTGCCACTTCCCTCCAACCTGCGGCTGCGGCCTGCCCGTGGTCACCAGCAGCCGCTGCCGCCTCCCTCCAGCCCGCAGCTGCGGCCTGCCCGCGGGTCCCAGCGGCCTTTGCCACCTCACGTCAGCCCCCGGGGGGACAGTGGTGGCTGCTCTAGTCCGCGGCAAGGGCCGGTGCTCGCCGCGGGTCCTCCGTTGCAGTCGCTGGCTGCGCAGGTGGCCTGCCAGCAGCCACCCCTCATCGCCGCTGTTTGTCCTGATCCGGGGGCTGCGACCCATCTGTCCAAGGACTCTTCCGGGGCCTGTCGTGTCCCTGCTTCACCGGAGCGTTGAAACGCTCGAAGTCTGCGACAGATCCTCAGCAGCTGGGCCCAGCAGCTGCTACGCCGAAGAACCAACATCCGGGACACCGAGGGACGTCGAGCCGGTTAAGTGACACTATATAGTTAAGGACCCGTAGTCAGCCCTATAGTGACCGGCTTTGCCGGACGTAGCCGTGTTCTTATATTTCCGTGTTTGCTTGTATTGAGTCCCTGCGAGGACAATTCCTGTTATCTTTTTCGGTTGCTTAGACTATCCCTGCAGATAGTTACCTATAAACTTGTTCCCAAAAGTACAAGACCGTCTCACGTCTCGTCACTGCATCCTGCGTACCTGCTAGTACCACAAAATCAGGGTTTTTTTTTTTAGCAGGACAAAAAAAATTGTGTCTGCACAACTTTTTTTGTGAATAGATTGCTGCTGGATCCATTCTAACAAATGACTATTGGACAAGTGAGCATAGCCTTATAGTATCAGGGTACATGGCCATGTGACAAATGTTTTCCAGACTGCTACTGGTGCCAGATTCCAGCTGTTTCTTCTACTTTTCTCTATGGAGGGTCTGACAAGAGCTGTCTTCTTTATCTATGGTACTGCTGAGCTTTCTGAGAAGAGCAATTTCATTTATCAGAATGTTTATATTTCAATGTCTCTGGACTACTGATATCTCAGTGAATAGGAGATAAGGAGCATTACCTGGTCACTAAACAATGTGCTGTTTATACTGGCATCCACCAGAGCAGATAGCTCATTTGTTGGGGTGACTGCAAGTTGTTGGACTGCCACCAATGTGATATTCATAGGGCATCAAGATGTTAGTCCTTGAAAATTCCTTTAAAGACAAATGCTGGACATAGGTTGATGAACATATGGTATACCTGAATGACAGCACATGTTTTCCTGTTGCACCTCCCTAAAACACATAGGAAGCTATTAGCATTTACCCAGCTTTGCAAGGGTGTATTTGGTTTGTTGTTTGTGTGTAGCTAAAAACTCTGTTTGCTACTGATACAGTATTTGTGTTGTTGGTTCTAGAGGGCTGAAACCTGGTTTAAATCTTTCAGAATGCCTGATTTACCTTAATTGCAAATTTTGTGAAAATTGGTCCTGTCGTTTGGCACTAAATTTATATATTTTTAATATTTTATGAACCATAGGACCCAGGGCCGGTTCCAGGTTTTCGTGGGCTCCTGGCAAAAGAGTCCTAGTGGGCCCCTTTACCAGATACCACAATTCATGATGCACAGATACAGCATAGAAATATAGTTAAGATTTCACTTCTTACATGACATGAGTGATATCTATTGTACATTCTACAATAGCGCAGAAACTGGACAGTATAGTCCTCCACAAAGTATTATGGGCACCACATAGTGTTCCTTACAGAATAATGAGCTTCTTAAATTGTTCCATACAGTATTATGGGCACCACATAGTGCTCCATACAAAGTAATGAGCCCCATATATTGCTCCATACAGCATTATGGGAACCACATAGTGCTCTATACAGAATAATGAGACCCAAATATATTGCTCCATACAGTATTTTGAGCACCACATTATTATTATTCATTTTTATAGCGCCATTTATTCCATGGTGCTTTACATGTGAAAAAGGGGCATACAAAGACAAGCACAATAAACAAGAGCAATACAAGGCACACACAAGTACAAAACTAGAGAGGACCCTGCCCTCGAGGGCTCACAGTCTACTGTACAGGGGATGGGTGAGGATATGGATCGCCAGGGGTGGATTAAGGGTAGCCAGGGCCCGGGACAGTTCAGACTCTGTGGGCCCCCCTCGTCACGTGACGGGGGTCACGAATCGTAGAGCCACACTCTACATAGAGAATAATGGGGCCTCCAGCACCGACCTCCACCCGCAGAGCCACACTCTACATAGAGAATAATGGGGCCTCCAGCACCGACCTCCACCTGCAGAGCCCCACTCCACATAGAGAATAATGGAGCCTCCAGCACCGACCTCCACCCGCAGAGCCCCACTCCACATAGAGAATAATGGAGCCTCCAGCACCGACCTCCACCCGCAGAGCCCCACTCCACATAGAGAATAATGGAGCCTCCAGCACCGACCTCCACCCGCAGAACCCCACTCCACATAGAGAATAATGGAGCCTCCAGCACCGACCTCCACCCGCAGAGCCCCACTCCACATAGAGAATAATGGAGCCTCCAGCACCAACCTCCACCCGCAGAGCCCCACTCCACATAGAGAATAATGGAGCCTCCAACACCGACCTCCACCCGCAGAGCCGCACTCCACATAGAGAATAATGGAGCCTCCAGCACCGACCTCCACCTGCAGAGCCGCACTCCACATAGAGAATAATGGAGCCTCCGGCACCGACCTCCACCCGCAGAGCCGCACTCCACATAGAGAATAATGGGGCCTCCAGCACCGACCTCCACCCGCAGAGCCGCACTCCACATAGAGAATAATGGGGCCTCCGACACCGACCTCCATCCGCAGAGCCGCACTCCACATAGAGAATAATGGGGCCTCCAGCACCGACCTCCACCCGCAGAGCCACACTCCACATAGAGAATATTGGGGCCTCCAGCACCTACCTCCACCCGCAGAGCCGCACTCCACATAGAGAATAATGGGGCCTCCAGCACCGACCTCCACCCGCAGAGCCTCACTCCACATAGAGAATAATGGAGCCTCCAGCACCGACCTCCACCCGCAGAGCCGCACTCCACATAGAGAATAATGGAGCCTCCAGCACCGACCTCCACCCGCAGAGCCGCACTCCACATAGAGAATAATGGGGCCTCCAGCACCGACCTCCACCCGCAGAGCCACACTCCACATAGAGAATAATGGAGCCTCCAGCACCGACCTCCATCCGCAGAGCCGCACTCCACATAGAGAATAATGGGGCCTCCAGCACCTACCTCCACCAGCAGAGCCACACTCCACATAGAGAATAATGGAGCCTCCAGCACCGACCTCCACCCGCAGAGCCACACTCCACATAGAGAATAATGGGGCCTCCAGCACCTACCTCCACCCGCAGAGCCGCACTCCACATAGAGAATAATGGAGCCTCCAGCACTGACCTCCACCCGCACTCCACATAGAGAATAATGGGGCCTCCAGCACCGACCTCCACCCGCAGAGCCACACTCCACATAGAGAATAATGGGGCCTCCAGCACCGATCTCCACCCGCAGAGCCACACTCCACATAGAGAATATTGGGGCCTCCAGCACCTACCTCCACCAGCAGAGCCACACTCCACATAGAGAATAATGGGGCCTCCAGCACCTACCTCCACCCGCAGAGCCACACTCCACATAGAGAATAATGGAGCCTCCAGCACCGACCTCCACCCGCAGAGCCGCACTCCACATAGAGAATAATGGGGCCTCCAGCACCTACCTCCACCCGCAGAGCCGCACTCCACATAGAGAATAATGGAGCCTCCAGCACCGACCTCCACCCGCAGAGCCGCACTCCACATAGAGAATAATGGAGCCTCCAGCACCGACCTCCACCCGCAGAGCCGCACTCCACATAGAGAATAATGGGGCCTCCAGCACCGACCTCCACCCGCAGAGCCACACTCCACATAGAGAATAATGGAGCCTCCAGCACCGACCTCCATCCGCAGAGCCGCACTCCACATAGAGAATAATGGGGCCTCCAGCACCTACCTCCACCCGCAGAGCCACACTCCACATAGAGAATAATGGAGCCTCCAGCACCGACCTCCACCCGCAGAGCCACACTCCACATAGAGAATAATGGGGCCTCCAGCACCGACCTCCACCCGCAGAGCCTCACTCCACATAGAGAATAATGGAGCCTCCGGCACCGACCTCCACCCGCAGAGCCTCACTCCACATAGAGAATAATGGAGCCTCCAGCACCGACCTCCACCCGCAGAGCCGCACTCCACATAGAGAATAATGGGGCCTCCAGCACCGACCTCCACCCGCAGAGCCACACTCCACATAGAGGATAATGGAGCCTCCAGCACCGACCTCCACCCGCAGAGCCGCACTCCACATAGAGAATAATGGGGCCTCCAGCACAGACCTCCACCCGCAGAGCCGCACTCCACATAGAGAATAATGGAGCCTCCAGCACCGACCTCCACCCGCAGAGCCGCACTCCACATAGAGAATAATGGGGCCTCCAGCACCGACCTCCTCCCGCAGAGCCACACTCCACATAGAGAATAATGGAGCCTCCAGCACCGACCTCCACCCGCAGAGCCGCACTCCACATAGAGAATAATGGAGCCTCCAGCACCGACCTCCACCCGCAGAGCCGCACTCCACATAGAGAATAATGGGGCCTCCAGCACCTACCTCCACCCGCAGAGCTGCACTCCACATAGAGAATAATGGGGCCTCCAGCACCGACCTCCACCCGCAGAGCCGCACTCCACATAGAGAATAATGGAGCCTCCAGCACCGACCTCCACCCGCAGAGCCGCACTCCACATAGAGAATAATGGAGCCTCCAGCACCTACCTCCACCCGCAGAGCCGCACTCCACATAGAGAATAATGGGGCCTCCAGCACCGACCTCCACCCGCAGAGCCGCACTCCACATACAGAATAATGGGGCCTCCAGCACTGACCTCCACCCGCAGAGCCCCACTCCACATAGAGAATAATGGAGCCTCCAGCACCGACCTCCACCCGCAGAGCCGCACTCCACATAGAGAATAATGGAGCCTCCAGCACCGACCTCCACCCGCAGAGCCGCACTCCACATAGAGAATAATGGAGCCTCCAGCACCGACCTCCACCCGCAGAGCCGCACTCCACATAGAGAATAATGGAGCCTCCAGCACCGACCTCCACCCGCAGAGCCGCACTCCACATACATGGCTGCTCTCTGTGCTGTGCGCACAGGACCTGTGATGAGGTCACAGGAGGGGAGGAGACAGGGGTCACATGATCGGGGGCCCTGACACCTTACCTCCTGTGATCTCATCACAAGCCTTTGCACGCTACCAGCAGCATCAGCGTTCACGCTACTTGTAGATGCTGCTGGTAGCAGAGCACATAATGCCGCCCCCACGGTCACTCACTTTTAGGTGGGGAGAAGATGGAGTGCCATTGCAGCAGCCAGCAGGAATGTGGTGGGGGCCCCCTTAGAAGCTCTTGTGGTGGGGGCCCCGGGGCTGAAGCCCCGCCTGCCCTGCCTATAATCCGGCCCTGCGCGGTGGCGGATTATAATGGGGCAATTTACTGGCCTGGGCAGGCTGTGGGCCCCTTAACCCCACTGGGCCCGGGGCAACTGCCCAAATTGACCTCATTATAATCCGCCACTGTGGGTCGCCCTCCCAGGGCTGTGGGGTACTCAGTACCGGGCCGGTGTCAGTGGGATGTGTCACAGCGGCGGTGACCCGGTCCGTGGCCCTGGGCGCCCAAGTAATGGGGGAATGTAATGGTGGAATGTAGTTAGATGGATAGTTCGTGACGCCACCTGTGGTGCTCGGCAAGGGAGGTGTTAAGCCGACGCTGCATGCAGATCCACTGGGACTGATGGTAGGGCGCAGCAGAGATGTAAAAGCTCCCCACAGGTGAAGCTGTTGTCCCAGGGCAGTGTAGATGTGATTGGCACGGGGATGTAGCAGTGCCGGAAAGGTAGGAAGCAGACAAGACACAGCGGGGTGCAATTTCTGTACCTTTACTTGATAACTGCAGTTAAGGTTCCTGATTACAGATGATATCGGAGCAGGCTGGCCTGGAAGCAGCTCAGGATTCTCTCTCAGCAGAAGGGCTGTGCAGTCTCCTTCCTAGCGCTTATTTGTGTGAAGTACTCCTAGTACTGAGTTACACTGAAGTTCCTCTCAATTCTCTTCTACTCTCTCTCTCCTCGTGTGGCAGACAGCTGTAGCCGCTATTCCTCTCTTGGCTCACTCCGTGCTGTTGTGCCTCTGAGTCTTATTGGGGGTAGGGCATTTACAGCCTCCTACTCCTCTGGTATCTGCTGTAGGACCATCAGTGTCCATTAGGGTGACCGGATCTCATATGGGGGGAAAAAAATGTTGGAATCTTGTCCGTCTGGACCCCACAAAACGATTCCCCTTTCCAGATATTGAGAGAGCCAAAATTAGAGCTCGATCAAACGACGTTAACCTGTGCTGCTCGTTGCTCAAAGTTTGAAAAAATCCAAATTGAGGTTTTTTAAGATTTAGGTATTTTGCATAGTCTGTTAGACTATAAAGAATGTGACAACAACATTGCAGAAATAGCCCTGACCAAATTTTCGAACCATTTGTGGTATTTGAATGCAGAGTTGGTGGGATTATCGTTTTTTGATCCCACCATTACAGACAATGAAAAGTTGTTAATGGCTAATAAATTGCTCAGTAGCACAGATGAACCATCAGAGCACGCTAACCTACATGAGTTGATAATTTTACATAGTTATCTAATCTATTCTAGAGCTTTTGTTAAAGTAGTTTTTGAAACGTCAGAATATAATGCTCGGCATTTGCTTACAACTTGCAGGACATATTGCTTTTGTTCTTCATCTTTTGTCAGAAGGTCGTTAAAGTCGGTTACTTCCTACCTCTTTTAATTTTTCTTTCCTAACTTTTGGCTTTACAACCCTAGCATGCTCTGATGGTTCATCTGTGCTACTGAGCAATTTATTAGCCATTAACAACTTTTCATTGTCTGTAATGGTGGGATCAAAAAATGATAATCCCACCAACTCTGCATTCAAATACCAAAAATGGTTCGAAAATTTGGTCAGGGCTATTTCTGCAATGTTGTTGTCACATTCTTTATAGTCTAACAGACTATGCAAAATACCTAAATCTTAAAAAACCTCAATTTGGATTTTTTCAAACTTTGAGCGACGAGCGGCACGGGTTAACGTCGTTTGATCGAGCTCAAATTTTGGCTATCTCAATATCTGGAAAGGGGAATCATTTTGCGGGGTCCAGACGGACAAAATTCTGACATCGATTTTTTGCGGTCACCCTAGTGTCCATACAGCCGTGGAGACCAGGCTCCAGTTCATGCGCTCTCACTGTGAGGGAGCTCTCCTTCCTTAGCTCAACCTCCAGCTTCTCTGCACACTTCACCCTCTGCAGACTAACTGACCACTCCTTCCTCTTGGCCCTCAGAGAACACTCCTCCCCTCAACTCTGGTTCAGAGTCCCCCCTGCTGGCCTGGAGTGGAACTGTGATGCATGTATAGGTTAACTGCGAGAGAGACCCATCATTGCCTCCAAGCCTGGCATTACCCTCCCCTGGAGGAAGGCAAAGCCAGTGTGGCGATCTTACTCCTGGGTGCGCCACATTCCCTCCTAGTGCAAGTCAGCACTCCTGGGCTGAACAAAACATGAAAACATATAAACAGTTAAACAATAATAATTGTACAAGATTTAAAAATGAAAAAGTTACAAAAAAACCAAGTGCTTCAAAAATGGTCCTATGATGATAAGTCCAAGCATCAATGTCCATGGTCCATTCCTGGGCAAATGCTGAACTATATACAAGTTGGTGACCACACAAGTCCTGTGGTACAATGTCCATAAAACAAGGGAAACACTGGAAAATTCAAAGGAAACTCTTACAGGTTACCTGTAGGCACAAAACTTGGAAAACAGTTACATATATACATACAATTTCAACATTCACTTTAACTTTAGCTATATACGATATCTGATGGGTGGTATACCTTGTGTGGTACGGGTAGACCTGCGTAATGCTAGTGTGGGTAAACTAGGTAGTATTCTCCTATGGACTCTTAGACTCACCATGGGCATAACAGGTTCACCACTGGCAGGGCGAGGGTTCTCTGGCTCCACTGCTGGTGTGGCATCTGCTGCCTGATTTTCCTGATCCTCAGGATTTTCTTGAGTCACGTTTTCCTGTACTACCATGTCAACACGGGCACCACGATTGCATCATTTACTTTAGTCCAATTGGCAGGGAATTCTCCAAGTATTGTGCTGACCTTCTCTTCTTCCATTATGGGTTGGATGTTATCTGGTTCTTCCACTCTTTCCTTCAACAGGTCAGGATACAGCTTCAGGTGATCTCTTGATATTGCTGCTGAGGTCTCGCCTCCATCTTTACTAATAAGGCATACCTTGGTATTATCAAAATTTGAGGGCAGAATGGTATAATTCCCATTGATCATCCAATTTGTGCAATCTTCTTTTCCTTTTTAAGACCTGTTCTCCTGGTGACAAGGGCATTGCAGGTGCATGCTGATTGTAGTGCCTTTCTTGCTTTTGTCTTGCCTGGGCCAAACTCTTTTCCACACATTCTTGTAATCTTCTGTACTGTTGCTGCCTCTCTGTGTCCCAGTCAGCATCTGGTGACGTTACTTCAGGTGTCAGGACTCCCATGTCCAAATCAATAGGCAGCTTATCAGGCCTCACTCTCATTAGGTAGGCTGGGGTACAGTTGGTGGAGTTCACTGGAATATGGCTGTAGAGGTCTACCAGATCTGGCAACTTCTCTGGCCACAGATTTCTCTCCTCCAAGGGCAAAGTCTTCAGGAGGTCAATCACTACCTGGTTCATCTTCTCACACATGCCATTGGTTTGTGGGTGGTACGGCGTTGTCCGGATCTTCTTACAACCATACAAGTTACAGAATTCCTGGATCACTTCTGCCTCGAAAGCTGGACCTTGATCGGTAAGCACTCTTTCAGGATACCCATGTGGTCTACAGAAGTGCTGTTGGAATGCTCTGGCTGCGGTCCTGGCTGTCTGATCTTTGACAGTTACAACTACCAGGAATCTTGAGTAGTGGTACACAATGGTAAGAGCGTAGATGAAGCCCGACCGGCTTGGAAACAGCTTCACATGGTCCAGAGCTACCAACTCAAGTGGCTGTTTGGTGATGATTGGCTGCAGAGGAGCCCTCTGGCTGTCTCGATCCTTTCTGTGCAGGTTACATTGTCCACACTCCCGGCACCACCTCTCAAATGGATTTCCTCATACCAGCCCAGTAGAACCTCTCCCGGAGCAATGCTTCCAACTTCTTCCATCCGAAGTGTCCAGCTCCATTGTGGTATGCTTCCAGGACCATTGATGCCTCTCTCTTTGGGACTATCACCTGCCAGACCAGCTCATGAGTGCGGGCATTGATACTCCTCTGACACAGCTTTCCTTCATAGATGAACAGCCAGCCTCTCTCCTTCCACAACTGCTGGGTTTCCTCAGGAGCGTCCAACTCTGGGTGTGAGTCAGCTTGGGACAGCAGCTCCTTCACCAGGTGGACTGCAGGGTCACTATCTTGCGTTTCTGCCCAGTCATTATGGGGCAATGGATTCAGGGTGACCTCCTTAAAGCCAGACCGTCAGTTTCTCACTCCTTGAGCATGTTGGGCTGCAAGTGGCCGGTGGAAGGGAGGCAACTCTATTTCCTCAAGAGCCTCAGGGTCTTCTCCTGCATCTGGCAGATTAGGCATCCTGGACAGCGCGTCAGCATTGGCATTCTTGTGCCCTGCTCAGTACTTGATAGTAAACTCATAGTTAGACAGTCGAGCCATCCATCGCTGCTCCAGTGCGCCTACTTTTGCAGTGTCCAAGTGGGTCAACGGATTGTTGTCCGTGAAGATAGTAAACTTGGCGGAGGCTAGGTAATGTTTGAACCTTTCGGTGACAGCCCAGACTATGGCAAGGAACTCCAGCTTGAAAGAACTGTAGTTGTCAGGGTTCCTTTCAGTGGGACGCAGCTTCCTGCTGGCGTAGGAGATCACTCTTTCTTTTCCGTTCTGTACCTGCGACAGTACTGCTCCTACCCCCACATTGCTAGCATCAGTGTACAGCACAAAGGGTTTGTCATAATCTGGATAGGCCAGAACTTCGTCACCTGTGAGAGCCATCTTCAACCGATTGAAAGATCTCTCCAACTCTTCAGTCCATTCAAAGGTGGATCTTTTCTGTTTGGTCTTTTTGGACTGCCCCACCAGGAAATTCTGCATAGGGGTGGCTATTTCAGTAAAGCCTTTGATGAATCTTCGGTAGTAGCCCACCAGTCCAAGGAATTGGCATACTTCATGGAGGTTGCTGGGTTTCGACCAGTCCCGGATGACACTGACCTTGTCAGGATCTGGTGCCACACCTTCTGCACTCACCACATGTCCGAGGTACTGTACCTTGGGCTTCAGGAGGTGGCATTTGGAAGGCTTCACCTTCAGGCTAAAATTGGACAAAGCTTCAAACACTTCAGCCAGGTGTTCCAGATGATCTTCATAGGTTTTGGAGAAAACAATGACATCATCCAGGTACAACAAGACCGTCACAAAATTCATGTGTCCCAGGCAGCACTCCATCAGCCGTTGAAATGTTCCTGGAGCAGTGCAGAGCCCAAATGGCATATAATTGGACTCACAGAGACCCATTGGAGTGGTAAATGCTGTCTTCTCCTTGTCTGCCTCTGCCACGGGAACCTGCCAATACCCACTGGTGAGATCCAAGGTGGAAAAGTAATTAGCAGTTTTAAGTGCAGCTAATGATTCCTCAATTCTAGGTAATGGGTAGGCGTCTTTATGTGTAATGCTGTTAATTTTCCTGTAATCAACACACATTCTCATGGTACCATCCTTTTTCTTTACAAAAACTATTGGAGCTGCCCAGGGGCTACAACTGTCTCTGATAACCCCAGCTTCCTTCATCTCTCTCAACATACTCTTGGCACATTGGTATTGTGTTGGGGGCATAGGTCTGTACCTCTCCTTTATGGGTGGATGGTCTCCAGTGGGGATATGATGTTGAACCCCTTTTGCCTGCCCAAAATCTAGTGGGTGTTTGCTGAATACCCGCTCATACTCTTGTGTCACTCTGTAAACCCCATTTTTCTGGTATGAAGGTGTAGAGTCAGTCCCCACCTGCAGTTGCTGGCACCACTCCTCCATCTGCTTCACAGAGCCATTGTCCTCCACCTGATCGGATGAGACCAAGGGCTCTGCTGCCTGCAAAGAGTTGTTATTAACAGTAAGCAGCTTAGCAACTGTGGCGTACCGAGGTATTGTAGCCTCCTCCTCCCCACAATTCAAAAGGCGTACAGGTACTCTCCCTTTTCGTACATCAACCACCCCTCTGGCTGTCAGGACAGTGGGCCTGCTATCGGAGTATACTGGTTCTACCAATGCCTGGTAATCTCTCCCCCTGAGACCTATAGCTGCCCGACACCAAATCAACATTTCACATCTGGGGGGTATTGCAATGGAGAAGGGATCACTCACTCTGACACTGCCAATTTCTCCGCCAGAGAGTTCTACCTGTTGTCTTTGCATCAGGGCTCGGATCTCCTTCTGCAGGACTCGTTGTTCACTGGAACCAGCAGTCTCAGCCACCTGTTGCAACAAGACAATAACCTCGGAAAGACAATTTTCAATTACATTTGTACCAAGAGTCATCATGGGATTACATTCACGTCGATCAATATCAACAACTATCAGACCTTGAGATTTTAGCTCCACCCGACCCACTATAACAGTAATCTCTTTACATCCAATCTGCGGCAAATACTGACCATTACTGGCAACTACTGTCAGTTCATCAGTTGGGCCACGGGTAAGTTCAGAATCAGCCCAATACCTCTTGTAAAGAATGTACGGCATAGTGGTCACCTGAGAGCCAGTGTCCAGCAAAGCGTTCATGGGGATACCGTCAATCACCACTGGAAGGCTCGGTCTCCCTCCCACATACTTGGCTCGCCAGTTCCTTGGGCCTTGTGGTCCTACTACTGGGGGTTGGCCCTCTGCCCCAGGGGTTGCTCGTTTAAAGGACAAAATCTTGCCATATGACCTGCCTTGTAGCAGCGACGACAGATGGGACGTCCGTCCTAGTCATAGCGATCGTTGTTCCTCCGTCGAAGTGGCGGGGCTCTCCTCCTCCGGAGCCACGGGACATCCTCTGGACTGGAAGCAAGCTGGATCTTTTCTTTGGAGGACACTTGCAGGGACTGCACAGTTTTAGTAAGCGCAGCCATTCCTTTGGTCAACTCCTGGACCTGAAGACGCAGATCTTCAGTTGGATCTTTATCCAGAGTCTGTGCATCAGCCTCCACAGGGATGGAAGGAAAAGATGTTGTTTCCTGGTGGTAGGTGATCGCTGGGCGCCTCAGGGGCGCTGGACGGCTGTCAGTGGGTTCCTGCAATACCCGTATAGCCCTGTCCTTAAAATCAGCAAAGTCCAGATCAGAGTCTTGCAGGGTTATGATGCGCAACTGTCCTCTGTTTGTACTGGATAGAAGTCCTTCAATGAACTGCTCCTTCAACAGTTTATCTTCCTCCTTTACACTGTCAGGATCAACTTGCTTAACTGCTCGCAGCGCCTCCTGCAGGTTGAGAGCATAGTCCCTTATACTGTCCTACGCCTTCTGTTTACAGCCAAAGAACCTCATCTTGATTTCAGCTGCAGTGCGGGTGTCATAGGTGCTTCTCAGCTTGGCCAGGATCTTTGCAACAGTCTCTTTATCAGTGTCCTGCCAGGCTTTCACCTATCTCTGTGCTGCACCTGTTAGCTGTCCAATCAGGATATTCACTTTCTGGCTTTCAAACAGAGGGTATACTTTAAACAAACTGCACAGTCTCTCTTTAAATTCACTCAGGGTGTATGACTCACCCGAGTACTGCGGTAGCCAGGCCGCTCCCGGTTTGTAGAGCATGGACAGCGGCATTATGGGGACCGCTGCGGCGAGCACTCCTCCTTGCGGTGCTGCGGGGTTGGCAACGGCGTCCGCCGCTGCATTGCTGTGTGGCGCGGACATTCTCTTCCCCCCCTAGTTAACATTAGCCAGGACTGGGGGCTGTGTGAGCTCACCGGCGGCGCTTCGCAGGCCCGACGCTCCGGGCTGTAGGCCTCAGCTCCTCCCCTTCTCGCGCGCTGTCCTCTCTTCCCGTGCGGCACTTCACTCCTTCGCACTCTGTGGCAGGCTCCGCCCACGAAGGCCCGCCTCTTTTGGTTCCTGCGCGCGCCAAGCAGTGCGGCAATTGGCGCCAATTTCACACACAGTCTTTTACACCAACACAGTCTATGGCACACAGGACCCGGGGGGTACTGGGCTCCGTAATCCTGTTCGTGACGCCAAATTGGGTCGTCCTCCCAGGCCTGTGGGGTACTCGGTACCGGGCCGGTGTCAGCGGGATGTGTCACAGCGACGGTGACCCTGTCCGTGGCCCTGGGCGCCCAAGTAATGGGGGAATGTAATGGTGGAATGTAGTTAGATGGATAGTTTGTGACGCCACCTGTGGTGCTCGGCAAGGGAGGTGTTAAGCCGACGCTGCATGCAGATCCACTGGGACTGATGGTATGGCGCAGCAGAGATGTAAAAGCTCCTCCACAGGTGAAGCTGTAGTCCCAGGGCACAGATGTGATTGGCACGGGGAAGTAGCAGTGCCGGAAAGGTAGGAAGCAGACAAGACACAGCGGGGTGCAATTTCTGTACCTTTGCTTGATAACTGCAGTCAAGGTTCCTGATTACAGATGATATCGGAGCAGGCTGGCCTGGAAGCAGCTCAGGATTCTCTCTCAGCAGAAGGGCTGTGCAGTCTCCTTCCTAGCGCTTATTTGTGTGAAGTACTCCTAGTACTGAGTTACACTGAAGTTCCTCTCAATTCTCTTCTACTCTCTCTCTCCTCGTATGGCAGACAGCTGTAGCCACTATTCCTCTCTTGGCTCACTCCGTGCTGTTGTGCCTCCGAGTCTTAGATGGGGGTAGGGCATTTACAGCCTCCTACTCCTCTGGTATCTGCTGTAGGACCATCAGTGTCCATACAGCCTTGGAGACCAGGCTCCAGTTCATGCGCTCTGACTGTGAAGGAGCTCTCCTTCCTTAGCTCAACCTCCAGCTTCTCTCTACACGTCTGCACACTTCACTCTCCGCAGACTAACTGACCTGTTGTGAGCTCATTTTCGGGTTTGCTTCTGGTGAGGGTTATGGAGCTGGCTGTGCTGACAGAGGAGTAGTGAGTTCTCTATCTGGACTCCCTCTGTTGGTGAAGGGAGGTAATGAAGCTGATCTAAATGGCAGAGACCGGCCACCTGAGGAAGAGGATTGCGATTGGACATCAGGAGTTTCTGATTGGATTTAAGGCAGCCGACTCCCTAGTTTCTTGCTGGTGATTTTTCCTGACTGTGGCTCCTGGTTTCCAGTTTGGTTCCTGCCTTCCTAAAGCTAAGTTTTCTCTGCTATTGTTCATATGAGTTTTTGTCTGGTTTACTTAGTTTTTGTGTTCAGCCAGCCCTGGCTGGGACTGGGCTGAATCCCCATTTTTGTTTCTGATCAGTTGATCTCTTTTGCTCTGTCTTCAGAATATACCTGAGTGCTGATATAGTGATTTGAAGTCTAGCGACTTCAGGGCCTTTTTCTATAAGACGTGTTGGACATTCTTTTTGTCAGGGTTTTTTGCGTGATTGAAGACAGCAGCTTTTCTTTCCTGTCCTTTCTAGTTAGCGAGGGCCCCATCGTTTGCTCAGCCTATCTTTCTACCTGTGTCTGTGTTTTCATCTTGTTTCACCGACAATACATGTTGCGGGCTGTCCATTGCTTTGGGGTCTGCTCTGGGGCAGTTTAGATTTTCCCTTTCTTTCTTTAGGCTTATTTAGTTCTCTGGCCATGACGAGGCGTCTAGGACCACCGTAGGCACGCTCCATGGCTACTGCTAGTTGTTGTGGATAGGATCAGGGGTCTGCAATCCGCTAGTTACCAACCTCTCCGGTTTTCTGGGCTTAGCTTGCTTTTTGTTTTTTCCTCCTCGGTGACTCATTCATGACAGAATCACCAGCCATACCGCAGATTCTAGGGTACTCAAAAGTGTCAGAATTTTTTTTTTATATGTATTTTTTCTCCTCTTTTTCTCTGGGGCCGTAGGAGGATTCTTTTTTTTTTTTTCTCCTTGATGGAGATTAAGCAATTGTCTGATCGTGTGGAGCAGCTCGCTGCTGAAGTGCGGGGAATTTCCGCCTATCTCACTCATTCACATGCTGTTGAACCAAGGATCCCTGCTCCTGATGTGTTTTCTGGGGATCAGTCTAAATTTTTGAATTTTAAGAATAATTGTAAATTATTTCTTGCCTTGAAGCCTAACTCATCGGGGAGCTCTGCAGCAGGTTAAAATTGTCATCTCCTTGCTGCGCGGCGATCCCCAGGATTGGACGTTTTCTTTGACACCTGAAGATCCTGTTTTGACTGATGTGGATGCATTTTTTCAAGCCTTGGGGTTGTTATATGATGAACCTAATGCTATCGATCAAGCTGAGAGAGCCCTGTTGGCATTGAACCAGGGTCAGGATCCTGCAGTTATACTGTCAGAAATTCCGAAAGTGGGCGGTCCTTACTACATGGAATGATAGTGCTTTGGCAGCTCTCTTTAGGAAGGGTTTGTCTGAGACTTTAAAAGATACTATGGTGGGATTTCCTGTTCCCTCTGGTCTTGACGATTTTATGTCATTAGCCATTCAAGTTGATCGGCGTTTACGTGAATGCAAGACTACACGGGAGGCGCTGCCACATTTTGAACAAATGTCTGAACCTATGCAATGTGATGGAGTTTTGTCTAGGGCGCAACGTCAGGAGTTTAGAAGGCGTAATAAGCTGTGTTTTTTCTGTGGAGATGCCTCTCATGTTATTTCTGTCTGCCCTAAACGAGAGAAACCTTTTGCACACACATTTGCTGTGGGTGGTGTACAACCTAAGTTTCTTTTGGCAATTACTCTGAATCTGCTCCTTATCCATATTTTCCGTGAAGGCTTTTGTGGATTCTGGAGCGGCCTTGAATCTAATGGACTTGGATTTTGCTAAACGTTGTGGTTTTCCTATTACACTTCTGCAGACGCCTATTCCTTTGAGGGGTATTGATGCTACTCCTTTGGCGAAGAATAAACCTCAGTTTTGGACCCAGGTGATAATGCGGGTCGCCCCAGACCACCAAGAAAATTGCAGATTTTTGGTGTTGCATAATTTACATGATACCATTGTTCTGGGTTTTCCCTGTTTGCAAATCCATAATCCGGTTTTGGATTGGAAATCTGTGTCTGCTGTGAGTTGGGGTTGTCGGTGTGCTCTTGGTGACACTCCTGTTTTCTCCACCTCTCCCCAGTCGCATGATGTTCCTGACTATTTGGCTGATTTTTATGATGTATTTAGTGAGAGTAAGTCTGCGTCTTTGCCTCCTCATAGGAGTTATGACTGTGCAATTGAGTTGAGACCTGGGTGTAAAATTCCCAAGGGTCGACTTTTCAATTTATCTGTACCCGAACACGAGGCTATGCGATCTTATATTAAGGAGTCGTTGGAGAAGGATCATATTAGACCATCCTCTTTGCCCTTAGGTGCTGTTTTTTTTTTCGTGGCCAAGAAGGATGGTTCATTAAGGCCTTGTATTGACTATCGTTCCCTCAACAAAATTACGGCTAAATTTCAGTATCCGTTACCCCTGATTTCTGATTTATTCTCCAGAGTTAAAGGTGCCTGCTGGTTTACTAAGCTTGACCTCAGGGGGGCGTATAATCTTTTTCGCATCAAGCATGGGGATGAATGGAAGACGGCGTTTAATTCTCCGGAGGGACATTTTGAGTAACTGGTGATGCCTTTTGGGTTCACTAATGCCCCTTCTGTCTTCCAATCCTTCATGAATGATATTTTCCGGGACTTTGTGGATACGTTTTTGATCATCTATCTGGATGATATTTTGATCTTTTCCAGGGATTGGGATTCTGATGTGGAACATGTTCGGACTGCGTTCCGGATTTTGAGGGAGAATTCCTTGTATGTTAAGGGATCGAAGTGCCTGTTTGGTGTACAGAGGATTTCATTTTTGGGATTTATTTTGTCTCCGTCAACTACTGAAATGGACCCGGCCAAGGTACAGGCCATTTATGATTGGGTTCAACCCACTTCTTTGAAGGCTCTCCAGAAGTTTTTGGGTTTTGCTAATTTTTATCGTAAATTTATAGCTAATTTTCCTGGTATTGCTAAACCACTGACTGATTTGACTAAGAAGGGTTCTGATGTGCTGAATTGGTCTTAAGAGGCTGTTTCAGCCTTTCAGGAGCTGAAGCGGAGGTTCACTTCTGCTCCGGTTTGCGGCAACCTGATGTCTCACTTCCTTTTCAGGTGGAGGTAGACGCTTCAGAGATTGGTGCAGGAGCTATTTTGTCCCAAAAAGATCCGGTGACGTCTAAAATGAATCCCTGTGCCTTCTTTTCCCGAAAGTTCTCCCCATCTGAACGCAACTATGATGTGGGGAATCGGGAATTATTAGCCATGAAATGGGCATTTGAGAAGTGGAGACATTGGTTGGAGGGAGCTAGTCTTCAAGTTGTGGTCCTCACTGACCAAAA
Source organism: Dendrobates tinctorius (assembly GCF_039654945.1). Taxonomy (NCBI): domain Eukaryota; kingdom Metazoa; phylum Chordata; class Amphibia; order Anura; family Dendrobatidae; genus Dendrobates; species Dendrobates tinctorius. Next base: position 2,057,092 of record NW_027362053.1, on the reverse strand, counting down.
GAATTTGATTTACCTTGAGTCGGCCAAACGCTTGAATCCTACACAGGCTAGGTGGGCCTTGTTTTTTACGCATTTTGATTTTGTGGTCTCCTTTCTTCCAGGCACTAAGAATGTTAAGGCAGACGCCCTTTCTAGGAGTTTCTTTGCTGATTCTCCTATTGTGACCATGCCTACTACCATCATAGGTGAGGGGGTAGTTCTTTCTGCCATCTCGCCCAATTTAAGATGTGCTCTGGAAGAATTCCAGGAGGACAAACCTGAGCGTTGTCCTATGGGAAAATTGTATGTTCCTGACCAGTGGAGGAAGAGAGTGATGTCTGAAGTTCATTGCTCCGCTTTGGCTGGTCATCCAGGTATTTTTGGTACCAGAGATTTGGTGAGTCGGTCTATTTGGTGGCCCGCCTTATTTCGTGATGTCAGGAATTTTGTGCAGTCCTGTGGGACTTGTTCCCGGTCTAAACCCTGTTCTCGCTCTAGTGGGTTGTTGATGCCCTTGCCGGTGCCTAAGAGGCCATGGACCCATATTTCAATGGATTTTATTTCTGATCTGCCTGTCTCTCAGAGAATGACTGTTATCTGGGTGATTTGTGAGTTCAGTTTGTTTCCAGATTCTGGAAAGCCTTTTGTTCCAAGCTGGGAATTCAGTTGTCCTTCTCCTCTGCGTTTCACCCTCAGACCAATGGGTAGACGGAAAGAACACACCAGACTTTGGAGTCCTATTTGAGATGTTTTATATCTGATGATCAGGATGATTGGGTTTCATTTTTGCCCTTGGCCGAATTCGCTTTAAATAATAGAGCTAGTTCTGCCACCTTGATGACGCCCATTTTCTGTAACTTTAGGTTTCATCCTCGATTTTCTTCAGGGCAAGTGGAATCTTCAGCCTGCCCAGGTATTGACACTGTGGTAGAGAGAAAGCAGCAGATTTGGGACCAAGTAGTGGATAAGTTGTCTCTCTCTCAGGAAAAGGCCCAGCGGTTTTCTAACCGGCATAGGACCATTGGTCCCCGGTTTAAAGTGGGTGATATGGTTTGGTTGTCATCAAAGAATATCTCTATGAAGGTGGCTTCTCCAAAGTTCATGCCAAGATTTATTGGACCTTACAAGATTTTGGAGATTCTTAATCCGGTTTCTTTTCGATTGGCTCTTCCTGTTACGTTTAAGATCCATAACGTGTTTCATAAGTCGCTGTTGAAGAGATATGTTGAGCCAGTGGTTCCTATGGCTGCACCTCCTGACCCTGTATTGGTTGAAGGTGTCACATCAGCGCCGGTAGCCACCGCCGCCCCAGCAGCAGCGGGGCCTGCCGCCGCCTATACTCACCGGCGCTTGCCTCCCCGCTCTGTGCCCGCCTCCTTTCCTCTGTCCGGCGCGTGCCTGCTTCCTGCGGGTGCCTTAAGCCACGGGCGCGCGCTTTCCAGGTCTCTTAACCCTGGAGCGCCCACCCAGAAGCCTAGGCGCCCAATCAACCGGCAGCACCAGGTATATCAGACGTCTCCAACATGGTGGAGATGCCTGATTATCGTGTGCCTTTCCTACGGTATCCTGGCCCAGTGTTTAGGGGTTTCCCCTCCTCTCTCTCTCTCTGTCCTGTACTCCATGTCTCCGTCCTGTAATCCAGTGCCCAGTCCTGTACTCCGTGTCTCCGTCCTGTACTCCAGTGCCCAGTCCTGTACTCCGTGTCTCCGTCCTGCACTCCAGTGCCCAGTCCTGTACTCCGTGTCTCCGTCCTGTACTCCAGTGCCCAGTCCTGTACTCCGTGTCTCCGTCCTGTACTCCAGTGCCCAGTCCTGTACTCCGTGTCTCCGTTCTGTACTCCAGTGCCCAGTCCTATACTCCGTGTTTCCGTCCTGCTCCCACTCTGTACTTCCTACCCCCTTCTTCATTCCGTGCTCAGTCCTGCACCCCTCCCTCAGTCTTTTGAGCCGCCCCTCTTGGGTCTAGCAGTCGCGACATCTGTCTTCCGAGGGCCTGCCCCTAACGGCCCCTGTATAGGGGTCGGCACCACCTGGCGCGCTCGCCCCTGGGAGCTCCAGTGCCAGGATCCAGAGGGTCCACTCTCGGACGTAACCTACCCGTGGTCAGTATATGTCACAGAAGGTAGTGTGGAATATGAGGTAGAGAAAATACTGGATTCTCGTCTGGCTAGACGGAGACTCCAGTATTTGGTCAAGTGGAAGGGTTATGGCCAGGAGGACAATTCTTGGGTCTCTGCCTCTGATATTCATGCCGATAGATTGGTTTGTGCTTTTCATCGGGCCCATCCTGATCGGCCCGGTAGCATGGATGAGGGTTCGGTGACCCCTCCTTAAGGAGGGGGTACTGTTGTGAGCTCATATTTGGGTTTGCCTCTGGATTCTGGTGAGGGTTATGAAGCTGGTTGAGCTGACAGAGGAGTAGTGAGTTCTCTATCTGGACTCCCTCTGTTGGTGAAGGGAGGTAATGAAGCTGATCTAAATGGCAGAGACCGGCCACCTGAGGAAGAGGATTGCGATTGGACATCAGGAGTTTCTGATTGGATTTAAGGCAGCCGACTCCCTAGTTTCTTGCTGGTGATTTTTCCTGACTGTGGCTCCTGGTTTCCAGTTTGGTTCCTGCCTTCCTAAAGCTAAGTTTTCTCTGCTATTGTTCATATGAGTTTTTGTCTGGTTTACTTAGTTTTTGTGTTCAGCCAGCCCTGGCTGGGACTGGGCTGAATCCCCATTTTTGTTTCTGATCAGTTGATCTCTTTTGCTCTGTCTTCAGAATATACCTGAGTGCTGCTATAGTGATTTGAAGTCTAGCGACTTCAGGGCCTTTTTCTATCAGACGTGTTGGACATTCTTTTTGTCAGGGTTTTTTGTGTGATTGCAGACAGCAGCTTTTCTTTCCTGTCCTTTCTAGTTAGCGAGGGCCCCATCGTTTGCTCAGCCTATCTTTCTACCTGTGTCTGTGTTTTCATCTTGTTTCACCGACAATACATGTTGGGGGCTGTCTATTGCTTTGGGGTCTGCTCTGGGGCAGTTTAGATTTTCCCTTTCTTTCTTTAGGCTTATTTAGTTCTCTGGCCGTGACGAGGCATCTAGGACCACCGTAGGCACGCTCCATGGCTACTGCTAGTTGTTGTGGATAGGATCAGGGGTCTGCAATCCGCTAGTTACCAACCTCTCCGGTTTTCTGGGCTTAGCTTGCTTTTTGTTTTTTCCTCCTCGGTGACTCATTCATAACACTGACCACTCCTTCCTCTTGGCTCTCAGAGAGCACTCCTCCCCTCGACTCTGGTTCAGACTCCCCCCTGCTGGCCTGGAGTGGAACTGTGTTGCATGTATAGGTTAACTGTGAGAGAGACCCATCATTACCTCCAAGCCTGGCATTACCCTCCCCCGGAGGAAGGCAAAGCCAGTGTGGCGACCATACTCCTGGGGGCGCCACAGATACACTAGGAGAGGGTAGAGCTGGTCGTGCGGCAGTCCAGTAGACTGAGGATCGCTGCAGGTGGTAGGATTTCCGGAAGAGGTGGGTCTTCAGGTTCCTTTTCAAGGTTTCCGTGGTAGGCGAAAGTCTGATGTGTTGGGGTAGCGAGTTCCAGAGTATGGGGGAAGCACGGGAGAAGTCTTGTATGTGGTTGTGGGAAGTAGAGATAAGAGGGGAGTAGAGAAGATTATCTTGAGAGGATCGAAGGTTGCTTGTACTGTAGGTAAATACCGGGAGATCATGTCACAGATGTATGGAGGAGATAGGTTGTGGATGGCTTTGTATGTCATAGTTAGGTTTTTGAACTGGAGCCTCTGGACAATAGGAAGCCAGAGAAGGGCTTGGCAGAGAGGAGAGGCTGGGGAATAACGGGTAGACAGGTGGAATAGTCTGGCAGCAGAGTTTAGGATAGATTGGAGTGGTGCAAGAGTGCTAGAGGTGAGGCCAGAGAGTAGGAGGTTGCAATAGTTGGGGCGGGGGAATGATGATGAGTGCGTGCACAAACTTTTTCGAGGTTTCTTGGTCAAGGAATGTACGGATCCGGGAAATATTTTTGAGTTGGAGTCAGCAGGAGGAGGCAAGGGCTTGGATATGTGGCTTGAAAGAGAGGGTAGAGTGGAGGATCACCCTGAGGCACCTAGCATGTGGGACTGGGGAAAGTGAGCAGCCATTGATGTTGATGGATAGGTCTGGTGGAAGGGTAGAGTGAGATGGTAGAAAGATATTGAATTCTATTTTGTCCATGTTCAGTTTTAGAAAGCGAGCAGAAAAGAAAGATGAAATAGCGGACAGACTTTGTGGGATCTTGGTCAATAATGAGGTGATGTCAGGTCCAGATAGATAGATATGTGTGTCATTGGCGTAGAGATGATACTACAAACTGTGTGATTCTATGAGCTATCCCAGGCCAAAGGTGTAGATGGAGAAGAGTACGAGTCCTAGGACTGAGCCTTGGAGAACACCGACAGATGGGGGCGAGGTGCGGAGGTGATTTGGGAGAGGGAGAAATTGAATGTCCGGTCTGTTATTTATTTATTTTTATATAGCGCTAACATATTCCGCAGCACTTTACGCTTTGCACACATTTTCATCACTGTCCCCGATGGGGCTCACAATCTAAATTCCCTATCAGTATGTCTTTGGAATGTGGGAGGAAACTGGAGTACCCGGAGGAAACCCACGCAAACACGGGGAGAACATACAAACTCCTTGCAGATGTTGTCCTTGGTGGGATTCAAACCCAGGACTCCAGCGCTGCAGTGCTATCCACTGAGCCACCGTGCTGCCCTGTTAGATATGACCTGTTAGGTCTGTTAGATATGACGAGATCCAGGATAGGGCTCAATCTGTGATGCCAAGAGATGAGAGAATCTGTAACAAGAGGGAATGGTCTACAGTGTCAAAGGCAGAAGACAGGTCCAGGAGGAGGAGGATAAAGTAGTGTCGCTTGTTCTTTGCGGTTAGTAGGTCATTGGTGACTTTATTTAGGGCAGTTTCAGTTGAGTGATGCAGTCGGAAGCTAGATTATAACCAGTCAAAGAGGGAGCAAGAGGAGAGGTGGGAGGACCGTTCAAGATGGACGTGTTGTTCCAGTAGTTTTGAGGCATAAGGGAGAAGTGATATCGGGCGATAGCTAGACACAGAGGATGAGTCGAGGGAGGGATTTTTGAGGATGGATGTGGTTGAGGCATGTTTGAAGGATGAGGGGAAGACACCATTTGTAAGTGAAAGGTTGAAGAGATGTGTTAGGGTTGGGATGAAGACTGTGGCGAGTTTAGGGATGAGGTGAGACGCGAACGGGTAAAGCGTGCAAGTGGTGAGATGTGATCTTGACAGAAGAGTGGAGAGCTTATCTTCTGTCATGGTGGAGAAGCTGGTTTTAGAAGAACAGGGCTGAGCAGTTAAGGGGAGGGGCATTGGGGGCTGCGGGCCAAAGCTTTCTCTGATGTTATCGATCTTCTGCTTAAAGGAAGAGGCAAAGTCTTCAGCAGAAGTGAGAGGAGAGGGAGGAGGTGCTGGGGGATGGAATTGAGAATTGAAAGTGTTGAAAAGCTATTTAGGGTTGTGAGACAGGCAGTGAGCGTGGACTTGAATCTGGTGAGAGACTGCTTGTACGTGAAAAAGTGTTCGGCAAAACGGGATCACTTCCATCTCCACTCAGCAATCCTGGAAGCCCGTCTCAGTTCTTTGGTCAGGCTGGTCAGCCAGGGTTGCCTGTTGATTATACGAGTTTTGGTGTGCTCCATATAGTATAATGAGCCCCATATATTGCTCCATACAGTATTATGGGCACCACATAGTGCTCCATACAGAATAATGAGCCCCATATAATGCTCCATTTATAATGAGGCCTCATAAGATGCTCCATATATAATAGGCCTCATATGATGCTCCATATATAATGGGCCCCATATGTGATGCTCCAGTGTATTACATGCCCCATATAATGGGCTCCATATATAATGCTCCAGTGTACGATGGGCCCCATATAATGCTCCACATATATTGGATCCATATATGATGCTCCAGTGTATGATGGACCCCATATAATGCTCCATATATAATTGGCTCCATATATAATGCGCCCCATGCATGATGCTCCAGTGTATGATGGGCACCATATAATGAAAGCAGCAATGTTTACCTGCCCAATTCTCCAGACAAATGCAGGATGCAGCAGACCCATGTAGTTAAGATGGCGGCAACACAGGTGCAAAAATGCTGATGAGACAGCCACTCTCAGCCTGGCAATCCATGAATGTGGTTGCTTGGTATATTATTGCACAATAGAGGCTTGTATGGGGCGCTGTTCACATATAGGTAATGCACAGCATCCAGGTTAACAGCGTATTAGTGACACCCATACTATTCAATCAGGCGGGCTGCCCAGCGCTATCCAAATGCATCCCATCTGAACAGATGTAAACAGGTTCCAGGATGCAGTAAGCAGGGAATGCAGAGCAAGGGTTAACAATAATGCAATTTAATTATAACAATAGAGAAAACTCCTTGCAGGAAGACAACAGGTAATTAACAAACAAAATTGAAATTTAACACAACATTCTTGTTATGAAACTTATCGTGACTGCTGTGTCCCTCAGCCGCATGCAGTCCAATGTTGGTTGTAGTACTAGAATTGGCTGGCACAGCTTCTTCAGGTGTCACCCGCCCACACACGAACAAGTTTCTGGCAGCAATGGGCGGTCTCCGGTTGAGCCCCTAGTCCATTAATCTGTAGTTTTGAAGTGGGTAACATCGTGGAAGTCTCCATCTGATGCGTGCTCCACCGCACGCTTGTCCACACGGGGAAATACAGTTCATGATCTGGCACCCGTTCCTTAGTGTGAGCACTTCACACTGTCTGGCGGTGCACCCAACGCTCTGCATGTTCCCATTTCCTGCAGGGCCTTCACGTAAGCCCTGGCGAATCTCAGCTCCGCATTCCCTCTCTGCCTGCAGAGCGCGCGTACACCTGTCTTCACTCTCTGCCAGCAGGAAACTTCTGACTCTTCCTGTGCTTCCTGTTCTCTCCTTCCCCTGCTCGCCATGCCCCCTCTCATCGAGTCATGGGTTCTGTCCGGCTCCCCATTCTTTCCCACTGACAACACTGGACGCAGCCTTGAAGTTCCGGACCCAGCATCACGCAGGGACCCGCAGCCCGGTCTTCCTCCTTACACTCCCACTCTCCTTTAACTCGCCATTCCACGGGCGAGAGCTCCTTAATCAGCCGTTCACATTCTTCCAATCCTTGAATAATTTGTTGCCAAATAAATTGTTTTTGTTCATAATAAGTGAGAAGTACTCCAGCTGTCGTCCGCTCCGACCGGCGTAATTTGGGTTGCCTGATAGGAGGAGAGAGAATATTTTGGTCCGATGAATCTGTCATCACTGCTGCTTTAGGCTTGGATGCTTCCCGTGGACCGGTGGATGGTGAATCACTGAAGTCTGGGGCCCGTCAGTGTTCCCGAACCCAGGAGGACACCCCCTTCTGCTGGTCGTCCCCTTCTGGATCTAACTCCAGCTTAGTGATCTCTCGTCCTTTCTGGCCGAACAGCAAGGTATACGAGGTGAATCGGAGCATCTGAATCAACGTCCGATTGAAGCGCTCACAAGCTCCATTTCCCTGAGGATGATAGGGTGTAGTCCTTGACTTCTCAATCCAGTACAAATGATGTAACTTCTCCATTACTCAACCTTGGAAGCATGCACCTGGATCAGAATGGATCCGCTTCGGGCAATCGTACACCCGGATGAAGTCTCGGCAAATGACCTGCGCCTCTGATTCAACAGTCTGATCTCGAGTCGGAGTCACTACAGCAAACTTGGTGAAGTGATTGGTCATCACCAGACAATGTTCATATCCGAGATTTGCCGGACCTGCGGCTAAGTAGTCAATCATCAATAGTTCTAAGGGGGCAGAAATCACGATGGTCTGCGTTGGAGTCCACTGTTCTGGAGGTTTGGCTAGTTCACAGTTCTGGCATTTTTGACAGGCCTCTTCTATGGCAGTTCTCAGTCTTAGGTGATATACCAGCTTCTGCAACCACTTAAACAACTTCTCCGGACCAAAGTGAGCCCCCCTTTCATGGGCCTCCATAGCCACCACACGGATCATCTTTTCGGGAAGCACTACTTGCCAAGTGACTCCCAATTCTCGTATTAGCTGTACTCATCTGTATAAAAATCCATCTTCTAACTGAAGTCTCTCCCACTGCCTCGGGATCTGCTGAGCTCCCGGGGACAGAGTGTCACTCTCTCGCCGGCTCTGATCTGTCCCTGCGTCGCCACCAATGACCTAGCCAGGTCCCGGAACACAGGAATCTCTTCTGCCTCCAACTCTTCATCTCGGTCGCGTTCAGGCCGCTCATGAGTCACTCTTGTAGCGATACTTCGCCATGTGGGTCACTCATCCTTTTGCATTTTCCAGATGAGCGAGAGGGTTATTATCGGTGCGCACCAAGACTTCAGAACTTTTTGGACATTGCCCACACCAACGCCAGCAGTTCCAACTTGAAAGAGCTGTAGTTGTCTGGGTTTCATTCTGAGTCGTGAAGAGACCGGCTCACATAGGCTATCACTCATTCTTTTCCTTCCTGCATTTGTGACAAAACGGCCCACAGACCATATAGACTCCCATCAGTGTGGAGGATGAAGGGCTGTGAGAAATCCGCATAGGCAAGTATTGGGCCTCTGTCAAGACCATTTTCAAGGCTCTGAAGGCTTCTTCCTGTTTGCTTCCCCATTAAATAGCTTGATTCTTCAAACCAGATGGCATTAGTATCTCCAGCAGTGGGTTAGCTATACAAGTGAAATTCTTTACGAACTTTAGGTAGTACCCAGTGAGCCCCAAGAAGGCCCGAACATTTTTCACTGTTGTTGGGGTGGGCCAGTCTTGCACGGCCTCTATATTTTCACGTACCGGTCTCACGCCTTCAGCAGATATGATGTGTACCAAATACTCAATTTGTTTGTGAAAAAGGTGACATTTTTGGGGCTTCACTTTCAGGCCATGATTCTGCAACCAACTCAACACTTGCTTCAGCCCCTGAAGATGTTCCTCAAAAGTGGCTGCAATGATGTTGTCAAGATAGATGAGTGTTGCTTCGAAATTCAAGTCCCCTAAGCATCTTTCTATCAACCCCTGAAACGTCCCGGGAGCAATAGTCAGGCCAAAGGGCATCCTGTTAAACTGGAACAATCCCATGGGCAGTGTGAACGCCACCTTTGTCCGGTCATGTTCATCCATGGGCACCAGCCAGTATCCCCTGACCAGATTCAATGAGGAAAGATACTTTGCCTTTCCCAAGGCAGACAGCGATTCCTCAATTCTCAGCAATGGGTAGGAGTCCTGCACTGTACAAGCATTCAGCTGTCTGTAGTGAATACAGAAGCGCAGAGTTCCATCCTTTTTCCAAACAAAAACAATAGGAGAAACCCACGGACTCTTACTCTCACGAATGACTCCACTTTGCAGAATTTCTTTTACTTCCTTGTACATCTGAGGCATTATCTGTCGATATCTCTCCCGAACTGGGGCAGCATTCCCCATAGGAATTTAGTGGGTTATAGCCATGGTGCACCCAAAGTCATCTTCGTGGCGAGAAAAGACCTCCTGGTAGGACTCCAGTACAGCTTTCACATGTTGCACCTGTTGTGGGGAGAGTCCCATCATTTCAGCCCGCATCTGTTCCAGGATTCGATAACCCTCTTTCATGCTCCCAGGCGGATGCTCCAGTGCCATTGTAATGGCTACGGTCCATGGGTCTCCTTGTTTAACTGCCAACTGTACAGCCTCCGGTTGCATCAACTCTTCCGGCATTCCCAGTACCTGAGCCACTTCACTATTGGGCGGGAGAGTAAGATTGTCTTCCCCCATGTTGACGCACCGCACCACGTTACCGTCATGGACAACGGCTAATGTCTGAGCGACGAGGAGTCCTGAGGGTACCTGCTCCACCGATGTTGGCTCTATCTGCAATTCCACCCCTTGGAGAGGCGTACAGGCGCATACGGGCAATGTGCGCACAGTCTGACCAGGTGGTAAAATGAGTTTAGCAGCTGCAGGAACCATTACCTTCCCCAGAACCTTCCCGTCACTTAACGTTTCTTGGGCATTGGCAACCCGTGACAATTGCTGGAATACCTTCCTCTGAGGGGTGGGCGGACTCCAACGATCCAAGAAGGCCTCTTGCGGCTCACTGATCGGAAAAGTTCCAATTTCCTTTAGTTCATTCATCCTAAGAGTCACCGCAGGCCCACGGCCGACGTCTCCAGTGACCAACACGACCTCTTTTCAGCCTACATTCTTTCCACACATTTCATCTCCATCCATACCACCCTTGCCACTGGGATGGGCCACTATTTGGCCACTGTTAGTCTGACCACTGGGCCCTTTTCCGGCCTTGATACTTCTGGAAAATGGCATCTAAAATACACTTCCGGCATGGTGCTCACTTGTGATCCAGTATCGATCAAGCAACGGACAGCTTGTCCATTCACTTCTGCCCAGACGGTAGGGCTCATGGAAATTAGACTTTCGGGACTACCTTCTCTCCTCCTTGGCCTCTCAGGCTCCAGGCGGCGTCCCTCAGCCATTGATCCCACTAGTTTAACCCCTTCCTGACATCTGACGTACTATCCCGTCCATGGGACCTGGGCCCCTATGTCCATGGACGGGATAGTACATCATAGCGATCAGCGGCGCTCACGGTGGGAGCGTCGCTGATCGCGGCCGGGTGTCAGCTGATTATCACAGCTGACACCCGGCACTATGTGTCGGGCGGTCACGGACCACCCCCGGCACGTTAACCCCTGGCACACTGCTATCAAACACGATCGCAGTGTACCGGGGGTTTAGGGAAGCATCGGCAGGGAGGGGGCTCCCTCCGTGCTTCCCTGAGACCCCCGCAGCAGCGCGATGTGCAGCGCTGCTGCGGGGGCCTCCTTCCCTGCAGGTCCCCAGATCCAATATGGCGGCGGGGACCTTCGGGGGTCTGTAGGGAGGCGGCTTCCTCACTGCCTGTAGAACGCAGGCATGAGGAAGCCTTGGGTGGCGCCTGTGTCAGATCGCTGATCTGTCACAGCGCTGTGTGATGTGTCAGATCAGCGATCTGACACATGACAGTGATGTCCCCCCTGGGACAGTGTAATAAAGTTAAAAAAAAAAGTGTAAAAATAATTTATAAAAAATCGCTAAATAAATTAAAAAAAATAAAAAATATTCCATAATAAATTCATTTTTTGGAAATAAAAAAAAAACCACTAAAAGTACCCATATTTAGTATTGCCGCGTCTGTAACGACGTGCCCTATAAAACTGTCCCACTAGTTAACCCCTTTAGCGAACCCCTTAAAAAATAAAAATAAAAAACAAAGCAAAAAACAATGATTTATCATACTGCCTAACAAAAAGTGCAATAACGCGCGATCAAAAAGACAGATATAAATAACCATAGTACCACTGAAAATGTCATCTTGTCCCGCAAAAAATGAGCTGCCACACAGCATCATCAGCGAAAAAATAAAAAAGTTCTAGCTCGCAGAATAAAGCGATGCAAAAATAATTATTTTTTATATAAAATTGTTTTCATTGCATAAAAGCGCCAAACATAAAAAAAGACATAAATGAGGTATCGCTGTAATCGTACTGACACGAGGAATAAAACAGCTTTATCAATTATACCACACGCGGAACGGTGTAAACGCACCCCCCAAAAGAAATTCATGAAGCGCTAGTTTTTGTTCATTCTGCGTCCCAAAATTCGAATAAAAAGCGATCAAAAAATGTCACGTGCCTGAAAATGGTACCAATAAAAACATCAACTCGTCCCGCAAAAAATAAGACCTCATATGACACTGTGGGCCAAAATATGGAAAAATTATAGCTCTCAAAATGTGGTTATGCAAAAACTATTTTTACAATAAAAAGCGTCTTTTAGCGTATGACAGCTGCCAAACATAAAAACCCACCATAAATAGTAAATCAAACCCCCCTTTATCACCCCCTTAGTTAGGGAAAAATAATAAAATAAAAAAAATGTATTTATTTCCATTATCCCATTAGGGTTAGGGGCAGGGTTAGAGTTAGGGCTAGGGTTAGGACTGAGATTAGGGTTAGGGGTGCGTTGGGGTTAGGGTTGGAGTTAGAATTTGGGGGTTTCCACTGTTTGGGCACATCAGGTGCTCCCCAAATGCAGTATGGCGTCTGATCTCAATTCCAGCCAATTCTGCGTTGAAAAAGTCAAACGGTCCTCCTTCCCTTCCAAGCTCTTTTGGGGTCCAATTTCTCTTGTTACCCTTAGGAAAATAAAAAATTGGGGGCAAAAATATCTTTTTTGTGGAAAAAAATATGATTTTTTTTATTTTCACACCCGTGCTTTATAAACTTCTGTGAAGCACTGGGGGGTTCAAAGTGCTCACCACACATCTACATAAGTTCCTTGGGGGGTCTAGTTTCCAAAATGGGGTCACTTGTGGGGGGTTTCCACAGTTTAGGTACATCAGGGGCTCTCCAAAGGCAGCATGACACCCGCAGACCATTCCATCAAAGTCTGCATTCCAAAACGTCACTACTTCCCTTCCGAGCCCCGACGTGTGCCCATACAGTAATTCTCCCACATATGGGGTATCAGCGTACTCAGGACAAATTGGACAACAACTTTTGGGGTCCAATTCTCCTGTTACCCTTGGGAAAATAAAAAAAAATTGGGGACTAAAAGATCATGTTTGTGGAAAAAATAAGATTTTTTTATTTTCACGCTCGGGCGTTATAAACTTCTGTGAAGCCCTTGGAGGTTCAAAGTGATCACCACACATCTAGATGTTCCTTGGGGGGGCCTAGTTTCCAGAATGGTGTCATTTGTTGGGGTTTTCACTGTTTAGGCACATCAGGGGCTTTCCAAACGCGGCATGGGATCCGATCCCAATTCCTGCCAAAAAAGTTAAATGGCGCTGCTTCCCTTCCGAGCTCTGCCATGCACCCAAATAGTGGTTTACCCCCACATGTGGGGTATCAGCATACTCAAGACAAATTGCTCAATAACTTTTGGGGTCCTGTTACCCTTGGGAAAATAAAGATTGGGGGTGAAAAGATAATTTTTGTGGAAAAAATGTGATTTTTTAATTTTACGGCTGTACGTGATAAACTTCTGTGAAGCCCTGGGAGGTTCAAAGTTCTCACCACACATCTAGATAAGTTCCTTGGGGGGTCTAGTTTCCAAAATGGTGACATTTGTGGGGGGTTTCCACTGTTTTGATACATCAGGGGTTTTCCAATCGCGACATGATGTCCGATCTCAATTCCAGCCAAAAACGTCAAATGGCGCTGCTTCCCTTCCGAGCTCTGCCATGCGCCCAAATAGTGATTTACCCCCACATGTGGGGTATCAGCGTACTCAGGACAAATTGCACAATAACTTTTAGGGTCCTGTTACCCTTGGAAAAATAAGAATTGAGGGTGAAAAGATCATTTTTTTGGAAAAAATATGATTTTTTAATTGTACGGCTTTATGTTATAAACTTCTGTGAAGCCCTTGTGGGTTCAAAGTTCTCACCACATATCTAGATAAGTTCTTTGGGGGGTCTAGTTTCCAAAATGGGGTCACTTGTGGGGGGTTTCCACTGTTTAGACACATCAAGGGCTCTCCAAACGTGACATGGCGTCCGATCTGAATTCCAGCCAATTTTGCATAGAAAAAGTCAAATGGCGCTCCTTCCCTTCTGAGCTCTGCCATGCGCCAAAACAGTGGTCCCCCCCCAAATATCAGGTATCAGCGTACTCAGGACAAATTGCACAATAACTTTTGCAGTCCAATTTCTCCTGTTACCCTTGGACTGCTGGAATTATATGAGAAACCAGTGCCGGACCTGGTTATTTGGCTGCCTAGTGAGTGTCCCCTACCTTGATAACAAGCGCTACCTTACAGGGCATAAAAATTCAAAGTTGGAAAATTGCAAAATTTAAAACATTTTCCCCAAATTTCCATTTTTTTCACAAATAAACGCAAGTTGAAATTTTACCACTAACATGAAGTGCAATATGTCACGAGAAAATAATGTCAGAATCACCGGGATCCATGGAAGCGTTTCAGAGTTATTGCCTCATAAAGGGACAGTGGTCAGGATTGTAAAAATTAGCCCGGTCATGAATGTGCAAACCACCCTTGGGGTAAAGGGGTTAATGGCTGCCAAGGTAGGGACCTCCCCCGTCTCACATATCCTCGGGCATAGTGTTGAGTATTTTCGCACCTAAAACAAGTCGGACTCCATTCTGTATGGGGTTGTCCCACTCTCTGGCAAGGTTCAACGGACAAGCAGGACTCGGACTCACCTCTTTCTCTGGGCGCATCTTGGGTGGGGGCTCTTCTGAGGCCGGACCACTCTTCCTGCATTTCTTGTATTTCTTTCCAGATCTCCCGAGCCCACTTTGGCTCAGCGGCGGGCGAGGCGGGTGCCTCATTGCTCTGGACCATCCCTGTCAAGGCTGCTGTCCCCTGGTCATGCTCCCTCATGCACGCTTCCTCCCCAATTCGTAGAAAGTCATGCGCGGATTGGTACGCAGGTGCTCCCGCAAAGCTTGCTTACGCAACGGATCGCTGAGGCCTGCCACAAATTGGTCACTTAATATCACATCAGGAGGCCCCACTCCTATTGGCAGGTGCACAGGAAAGCACATACTGAGTAGAAACTTACGCAGAGCTTCACTCCTCTGCTCTGCTGTTCAATGGACTAGGGACTCAGTGGGCAAAACAGCCAGAAGCGGGATCGTGTGTTAGGTGGAATTAGCCTGAAGATGCAGCGTCAGCCTCCGCCAGCATGCCATCAACCATCGGACTGCAAGCGTGAAAAGGACAGCAGAGTCACGATAAGTTGAATCTGATAAAAGACTGTTGCATTAAAATAACCATTACACTGTTTAATCTGTTTACCCCCTCATTGGCTCCCTGCGAGGAGAACCCCTCGTGTTAATTAAACCACACCCTTGTTAACCCTTGCTCTGTGCCTGTCTTACTGCATACCTTTACATGCTTTACATTTGGCATAGTCGGCAGGATGTAGTCTTTGGGCACAGACATAGCAGACCAATCAATCATAAGTGCACTGAGGTCTAGCTTGCCATTGGGGGCTATGCTCAGCAATCTCCCAAAATTCACGGGGAGTAATATAATGTTGTGGGACTGGACCGAGCAGGTTAAAAGCATGTTGAGGATGCAACCCATGACCCCTGCTATGCAAGCGGAGATTGCTGTGATGGCCCTAGATGTTGAGGCTTGGTACTGCATTATGTTTCATCCCCCCCATGAGTGGGATACTCCGGACAAAGTGATGCAGATCTTGGAAGAAATGCATGGGGAATTACAGATGAGACTGTTTCACAGCGTCCAGAGGGAAGGGGAGTCAGCGACTCAGTATATTAATGCATTGCAGGAGGTGAATGCACATATCGCTAAATGGGGTGATGTGGGGGCTATAGGAGCAGGACCCCCTGATGTGATACTGAGGGATCAGTTTGTGGGGGGTCTCAGGGATGCGCCAATTAATCAAGCTTTGTGAGAGCGCCTGCATACTAAACTGTGTATGATCTTCTTAGAAATAAGGGTGGAAGCGCGTGTGAGAAAGCAGCAACAGGGGACAGCAGCCTTGGCAGGGATGGTCCGGAGCAATGAGGTACTCACCCCGTCTGCAGCTGAACCAGAATGGGCCCAGGAAATCCAGAAAGAAATATGGGAAATGCGAGAAGAGTGGTCCAGCCTTAGATGAGTCCCCGCTTTAGCCCAAAATATGTCAAGAGATAGGAGTGAATTAGAGTCCCACTTGTTCGTCGAGCTTCGTCAGGGAACGAGACAGCTCCGTGCAGAATGGGATCTGACTAGTTTCAAGTGTTGGAACTGACTTGCCCCCAGAGGCCGTGGGGTACTCGGTGCCGGGCCCGTTGATTACAATGGGAGATGTCACAGTGGCGGTGACCCGGTCCGTGCCCTCAAGCGGTCAATGTAAAAGTGGTAGAGTGATGGGGATAAAGTTGTTGAGATGATTCGTGACGCCACCTGTGGTTTCTGATCAGTTTGACCAGCGCTGCAGGGTTGCTTCTCTGGGACAGATGGTGTGGTGCAGCAATGATGTTGATGCTCCCCACAGGTGGAGCTGTAGTCCCAGGGCAGTGTAGATGAGGTTGGCAAGTGGGGAGATGATGTAAAGAAGCAGATGTAGCAGAGCCGGGTGTAAGGCGCAAGAATAAGTGGAGGACACAAGGGCGTGTAGTTCCAAAGCTTTACTCACAGTCTGTTGTGCATACAGGTGCCCGCTTCGGAGTGTGTCCTCCAGGTCAGGTGCTCAGCCAACTCCCAGGCAAGGTAAAGTACACCTTTCCAGCACTCCTCCAACATGTGCCTTCTCTGAACGTCTCCACACTAGCGCCTAATCTGAAGTACTTGTAGTTGCGTATTAAACTCAAGTTCCTCCTTCTTGATGTTACTTAGAACTTGTACGGCAGACAGCTGTAGCCTGCTTCGGGGACTCCTTGCTATCAAGTCCCGGCTCACTCATGTTGCTGTTGTGCCCCCAAGTCTTAGGTGGGAATAAAGTGGTGACAACTTCTATTCCTCCGGTGTCTGCTGCAGGAACATCAGTATCCATACAACCTCGGGGACCGGACCCCGGCCATGCGCTTAGAACTCGAGGAAGGGCTCTGCTCTGACCCTAGTCCTTAGTTCTCTTCTTCTCCTTACGTTCCATACTAAACTATCTTTCTTCTGAAGAATCAGGCTTTCTATGGCTCTTTCCTGTGCCAGCAGCTCCAGGTCACAGGAGTCTGCTGCAGCACTTCCTTCACTCCATCCCTCTCAGAGGATCTTCTCTCACAGACTGACCTTTTCCTAATATTCTCCTGCTCTCTTTTGCAGTCTAAGCTCCACCCACCTCCCAGCACTCTTCGTGTTCCAAGCAGGGAGCCACCAAAAGTGCTTTGCTACACTACTATGTTGTGTGGGATGCAGGTGTTAGAGCAGGGTCAGGTGTCTCCACCTTACCTGGATGGTGGGGTACCACACCTCAGGAGGAGGTGCAGTACCTCTGTGGTGACCGAACCCTCAGGGGCGCCACATACCCCCCATTAAACACAGCACGTCCGTGGGCTGCAAATGAAACAAAGATGTTAAATAAGGAACATACAAAATTTTTAAAATGCATTTTAACAAGTAAACAATTTTTAAACTAAACTTCCGAATATGGGAGGCACTGATTCTTAAACGTTGCAGAACAAGTTAACAGACTACCTATAATTTAACATTTTACCTAATTTAAAGTGCTATTGGCAGTAACCGTTGCTAAGAAGTTCACTACCAGATCAAGTATTACCATCTTTACTTCAACACCTTTTTCTTTTGTCATTCACAGTTTCACATTCTGCTGTTTCTTCTAGACCCATAGGTGACAACCGCTGACTCCTGGTTCGTCACCTGAATTCAAATTTTTATTCAAAACTTCACATTTTTATTAAGCATTACTTCTAAACTACTTTCTGCAAAACATTCACTCCTAATACTGCAGCTAAACATTGCTACCAACATTTTCAAAAGGCACTTTATAACATACTTCACATTAAGACAACAATAATTCTTGCAAGGGCTGGACACCGCTCCCAGCCAGGATTTCTTGCAGTGTCTCTGTAGCTGAAGTAGAACTCGGGTCTGAGGTAGTCCTTGTTGATGACTGTTCATGTAAAACCAAGAGAGAGCACCTTACGAGGCGCAAACTAGTTACAGCAAAGTTTTTGGATCACTCCAAGTTCATGATTGCTCAGTTCAATAAAATGGGTGCCAACTGGGGGAGTTGGGGAAAGCACAGAAAATGAGGGCACAACGGTGTCCATACCCCCTGGGTAACAGTTCAATTAGAAATATACTTAGTGGTTTTATCGCTTGCATGATGGAATGCGAGGATAACGAATCTCTGGTAGGGGAAATCCGTGGTGCATGGTAACACCCATCAGCTGTTCAGGCTCCTCCGCCGAGATCAGAAGATGCCGGATGGGACGCGTCTGCTCCAGCTTTGCTCTTTTCAGCAGGGATATTTTCCACTTCTCCATTGCGGTCAGCTTAGCGTCTTGGAATTGAGAACACAACTCCTCCATTTCTTCCATGCAAAGTACCGGCCTGTTGCACTCGGTGGATGGAAACTCAGGGGTCAACTCGGTTGCAGGGGCGGCGGTCATGCCTGGCGCCTCCTGGCGGTGTTCCGACTCTGGTGCAGGCACTGGACGGCACCCGATGGCAGCGGTGGTTACTGGAGCTGCCTGGTCAGCGGGCGGCAACGGTGGTGGGGCGGATGCTGACTCCGGGTCTGCAGGGGCCTCCGGTGGGACCTGCGCGGCTGCGCCAGGTCCTGACAGGAACACAGTCACCATCTCATCTTCAGCTCCCAGGCCCTCGGGTAACTCCTCCTGGCAGGCAGCGCTCAGCGGCGGTTGCAGCGTGGAGGTGGTGACAGGCGCTGCCGATGGCATCGCAGCGGCCGCGGGTTCCACAGGTGCTGCCTGGGGAAGAACTGGTGCAGCGACGGCGGGTACCGGTGGTGGAGGTACCGGTTGTGCAGGCCCCTCCTGGGCGTGCTGCAGATTCATGGTCCACAGAGCCTCCTGTTTCAGCCGCAGACTGCGGCTCAGCATAGCGATTTCTTCTTCTAGCTTCTGGCGGTACATCGTGGAAGCAGGGTTGGAGCCTTTGACTAGTGCACCGGGGAAGACAAGCTCAGCTTCCGCGTGCTCCTCAGGCCTCCGTCCTTCTTCCATCATGGCGTCCTGGCGTTCTCGCTTCTCTTCGGGCTCCTTTCCCGATACAGGGCTTCGCTCCTACTTCTTGGGGCAGAGCCTCCTCCCCCTGCCTCCATACCAAGCCATTATACGAACCCCTCTGGGGGTGGGCCATGTTGCTGTTGCATAGAAGTTCAGGCAGGGGAGGCCCAGGACAGTTCGCGCTCTTTTCTTAGGGCCACCCATGTTGTCACGCCCTTCTTCACCGCGCCGGTGGCCATTTTGAGAGTCCATTTTACAGTCTATCATTTTGGATGTTTTGCACATTTTCAGCAATTTTAAGTCCAATAAATCTTCGACACACAGGACTCGGTGGTACCGGGCTTCGTCATCCTGTTCGTGACGCCAAAATTGACTCGTCCCCAGAGGCTGTGGGGTACTCGGTGCCGGGCTCGTTGATTACAATGGGAGATGTCACAGTGGCGGTGTCCCGGTCCGTGGCCTCAGGCGGTCAATGTAAAAGAGGTAGAGTGATGGGGATAAATTTGTTGAGATGATTTGTGACGCCACCTGTGGTTTCTGGTCAGTTTGACCAGCGCTGCAGGGTTGCTTCTCTGGGACAGATGGTGTGGTGCAGCAATGATGTTGAAGCTCCCCACAGGTGGAGCTGTAGTCCCAGGGCAGTGTAGATGAGGTTGGCAAGTGGGGAGATGATGTAAAGAAGCAGATGCAGCAGAGCCGGGTGTAAGGCGCAAGAATAAGTGGAGGACACAAGGGCATGTAGTTCCAAAGCTTTACTCACAATCTGTTGCGCATACAGGTGCCCGCTTCGGTGCCGTGTCCTCCAGGTCAGGGGCTCAGCCAACTCTCAGGCAAGGTAAAGTACACCTTTCCAGCACTCCTCCAACATGTGCCTTCTCTGAACGTCTCCACACTAGCGCCTAATCTGAAGTACTTGTAGTTGCGTATTAAACTTAAGTTCCGCCTTCTTGATGTTACTTAGAACTCTACTTGTACGGCAGACAGCTGTAGCCTGCTTCGGGGACTCCTTGCTATCAAGTCCCGGCTCACTCACGTTGCTGTTGTGCCCCCAAGTCTTAGGTGGGAATAAAGTGGTGACAACTTCTATTCCTCCGGTGTCTGCTGCAGGAACATCGGTATCCATACAACCTCGGGGACCGGACCCCGACCATGCCCTTAGAACTCGAGGAAGGGCTCTGCTCTGACCCTAGTCCTTAGTTCTCTTCTTCTCCTTACGTTCCATACTAAACTATCTTCCTTCTGAAGAATCAGGCTTTCTATGGCTCTTTCCTATGCTAGCAGCTCCAGGTCACAGGAGTCTGCTGGAGCACTTCCTTCACTCCATCCCTCTCAGGGGATCTTCTCTCACAGACTGACCTTTTCCTAATATTCTCCAGCTCTCTTGTGCAGTCTAAGCTCCACCAACCTCCCAGCACTCTTCGTGTTCCAAGCAGGGAGCAACCAAAGGTGCTTTGCTACACTACTATTTTGTGTGGGATGCAGGTGTTGGAGTGTGGTCAGGTGCCTCCACCTTACCTGGATAGTGGGGTACCACACCTCAGGAGGAGGTGCAGTACCTCTGTGGTGACTGAACCCTCAGGGGAGCCACAGCACACTGGACACTACGTCCGAGGTTGTGCAAGATGGGGACGGTCCCTACCATGGCAACCATTAAACTAGTAGGCTTCGTGGCTGGGGGATGCAGCCTGGAGCATGAAAGACCAAGGAGGAGAGACTGGAGTCCTGAAGGTTTAATCTCTACGAGCCCTACCGTCTGGGCTGAAGTGAAAGGGAGAGCAGTTGATTGTTTAATTGATACCGGATCGCAGGTGACCACCATACCAGAAGCTTACTTTAGATGTCATTCTCCAGAAGTGGCGCAGCCGGAGTGGGGCCCGTTGATCAGACTGACGGCAGCAGGGGTGGTCTGGATGGAGATTAGAGTGTGTGGAAAAGATGTAGGCCAAAAATCGGTCGTGTTGGTCGCCAGGGATGTCAGTGGCGGCCTGTGGTGACTCTCGGGATGAATGTACTGAAAGAAATTGGATCTCTCCTGTTCAGTGCGCCACAAGAGGCCTTTTTGGACCATTGGAGCCCGTGAACCCCCCAAAGAAAGGTATTTCATCAACTGATTCGAGCTGCCCAGGCTCAGGAAACGTCAAGCGAAGGAAAAATTCTAGGAAAGATGATGGTTCCCGCAGCTGCTAAACTTACTCTACCACCTGTCTGACGGTGCTCACATTGCCAGTAAGAGGCTGTACACCCCTTGAGGGGGTGGAGGTGCAGATAGAGCTGACATTGGTGGAAGAGGTACCCCCTAGACTCCTCATTACTCGAACCTTAGCCATAGTCCATGACGGTAACATTGTAGTGCGGTGCATCAACCTGGAAGAAGATAGCCTCACACTTTCGCCTAGGAGTGAAATGGCCCAGGTCCTTGGAATGCCAGAAAAATTGGTGCAACCGGAGGGAGTGACACAGACTATCGTGACTTCTGCTCCCTTGGAGATAATGATGATTGACTACTTAGTTGTAGGGCCAGCACATCTTGGGTATGAAAATTGTCTGGTGATGACCGACCATTTCACCAAGTTTGCTGTAGTGACTCCGACCCGGGACCAGACTGCTGAGTCAGCTGCACAGTCCATTTGCTGATACTTCATCTGGGTGTACAGTTACCCAAAAAGGATCCATTCTGACCAAAGCACCTGCTTCCAAGGTGAAGTGATGGAAGAGTTACATCGTTTGTACCAGATTGAGGAGTCAAGAATTACGCCCTATCATCCTCAGGGGAATGGAGCTTGTGAGTGCTTCAATCGGACGTTGATTCAGATGCTCCGAACATTGGAGGAAGATTGAAAAGATACGGTGGCCTGAGTTCGTAGCTGAACTGGTGTGGGTGTACAACAATCAAGTACACAGTACAACGGGATACACCCCGTATACCTTGGTGTTTGGGCAAAAGGGAAGAGAGATCACCGAGCTGGAGATAGACCTAGATGAGGACTACCCACAGACAGGGGTGGGTTCGGGAACACCATCATCATCTACAGACTCTTCACCAGCTGGTGCAGACGAAATTTCAAGAACTCCAGCACGATGAAAAGACACCTACTCAAGGGACAGGCTCTAAGAGCAGGAGATTGGGTGTTGATCCAGAAAAAACGGCCACGGGGAAAAATGGAACACTGATGGGAGAAGACCCCACATCGGGTGATGCGCCGAATTGGTTCTGACGGGCCAGTATATGAAGTCCAGCCTGAATGGGTAGAAGGAGCGTCTATCCGGGTAGTTCCTCATAGCATGCTGTGGCCCTGCCTGTCCCAGGGCCCTGAGGAAGGAAAAAAAGCGCCAAACACCACCGATGTGCCTACTTCAACAGCTCTTGACTTTGACGAAGAAGAGATGTCAGCTTCACCCCCAGACCTTAATGATTCACTGTCTACCACCCCCAGGGAAGTTAGCACTGAGGTGCCACTGCTTGAAGCAACAGAATCTGCAGACTCATTGGACCAAAATACCCCCTCGCCTCCTATCGGTCAACTTGGATTACGCCAATCAGAGCCAACAACAGCCAAAGTGACCCCCACCCGTTATGAACAAGATCAATTCATTTGGCAGTGAATCATTCAAGGAGTGAAAGAATGTAAATGTCTGGTGAAGGAACTCTCGCCCATGGAATGGTGAGTTAAATGAGAATGGGGGTGTAAGGAAGGAGACCAGACTGTGGATACCTATGAGACACCGGGTCCAGAACTGCCGAGGCACGTCTAATGTTGCAAGGGGGAAAGAAATGGAGCGAACCCATGACCTAGAAAGAAGGGGCGTGGTAAGCAAGGGGAAGAGAGAGAGTGTAGCATGGGAAAAGTGAGAGTTCCCGCCATAGGGAAAAGAGAGCATGGACCTGCTGCGTGCCACTGCGAGAGATAGACTACAGAGCAGAGACCCAGGAAGGATGCAGTGAGGAGCCGTGGGTGCTCAGAGAGACGGGCACCGAGGGAAGCGTTGCAGTGTTGCTACCCAGCTATTAGCGGGTGTACTGAGAGTCGAGTGCCAAGTGAAGCATTGCAGTGCGGGCATCCAGGTAATGGCGAGTGCACAGGAAAGCACACGCTGAGTAGAGACTTGCGCAGATCTTCACTCCTCTGCTGTGCCGTTCAGTGGACTAGGGGCTCAGTGGGCAAAAGTGGCGACCGCTCTATGCCGCCACTGCATCCCTTTACCAGCTTTACACAATGGATTCTGGTGAAGGAGCATATGACCCGATTCGTGTGTCATCCACTTCCAACAGAAAAGCTATCGGACATCGCACAGGAATCACACAGACATAAAAAACGGATACGCAAATGGCACACAGGGCTGTTCATACATGTCAGTGATTTTTTGCGGACCGAGTAGTCTGTGGAAAATCACGGAGACATGTCAGATGTTGATCAAAGTGTCAGATGAAACTTGGCAATGAAAGTCTATGGGTCGGTGAAAAAACTGGACAGCACTTGGATGCCATCTGTGTGCTGTTTTTCACTGACAGCTAGGAAAAGGTGCAGAAACAAGGTTTAGAAAAAATTTGATGAAAATCCGATCAAAAACATTTATAGAACTCAAAACAATTTTCTGGTGCCAAAAAATTACTACGTGTCCAATAATCAAAGGTTTGTCTGAAAGCTCACTGTCTTTTGCTAATAACCTGGGCCTAATATTGTCAAGTAAGGGTATGTTCACACATTGTTTTTTTCTGCACCAAAAATCAGAGTGGTGGCAGGAAAACACACTCATTTTTGTTGCGTTTTTAGACGTGCTTCTTGCAGCATTTCTTACTTGTGCTTTTCACTCATTCATTTAAATGGGTAAAAAGTGATACAAAAACATTGAAAGAATTGACATGCTGCAACTTGGCAAATACAGAGCAGGGCTCAAAATAAGCACAGAAGAAAAACAAAACACATGCATGAGATTTCAGAAATCTCTTTGATTATGCTGGTGGGTCGCCCTCCGAGGGCTGTGGGGTACTCGGAGTCGGTACTGGGCCGGTCTCTCAGAGGGGAATGTCACAGCAGCGGTGACCCGGTCCGTGGCCCTGGGCGCCCATGTAAAAGGGGTTGAGTTGGGAATAAAGTTTATAAGTGATTCGTGACGCCACCTGTGGTGTTCGGCAAGGGAGGTGTTAAGTGGACGCTGCAAGCGGTCCTCTGGGACAGATCGTGTAGTGCAGCAATGATGTTGTAGCCCTCCACAGGTAGGGCTGTAGTCCCAGGGCAGTGTAGATAAAGGGTTAGGAAGAAGGTGCAGTGTTTGGCACAGAGATATAGTAGTGCTGAGGATGTTGCAGGAAGGAGGCAAGGACACAAAAGGGTGCAGTTTCTTTACCTTTACTTGGCAAACGCAGTCCAGGGTCCTGATTACAGATGGCACAGTAGCAGGCTAGCCTGGAAGCAACTCAGGAATCTCTCTACCAGATGGGTTGTGTAGTCTCCTTCCTAGCGCTGGCTTGAGGTACATGCAGTACAGTGTTACACTGAAGTTCCTCCTTCTTATCTTCTCTCAGAACTACCTCGCATGGCAGACAGCTGTAGCCCTCTATCTCTCTTGGCTCCCCCGTCGCTGTTGTGCCTCCGAGTCCTAGTTGGGAATAGAGCATTTACAGCTTCCTATTCCTCTGGTTTCTGTTGCAGGACCTTCAGTATCCATACAACCATGGAGACCAGGCTCCAGATCATGCGCTCTCACTGGGAGGGAGCTCTCTATCCTCAGCTCAACCTCCAGCTTCTCTCCACACGTCTACACTCATTGCCCTCCTCACACTAACTCCTCCTTTCCCTTCCTGGCCCTAAGAGAGCACTCCTCCCCCAATTCTGGTTCAGAGCTCCCTCTGCTGGCCTGGAGTGGGAACTGTGTTGCATGACATGGTTAACTGTTAGAGAGACCCTTCATTGCCTCCAAGCATGACATCACCCTCCCTGGAGGAAGGCAATGCCATTGTGGCGACCATACTCCTGTGGGCGCCACACTGGTACTCTAAAATGCTGCTTATTTTATGCTCCAAATATGCAGCGTAAAAAACACTGCAAAAATGCCACTTGTGAACATACTCTAACTTCTCTATCTTGATGTCGCAGTTGATCTAGATCAAGTAGCCTTTCAGGACACCCATAATGCCAATAGTTGTTTTTCACAGATTCCATCTTGGCTTAATAGCCTATTATGGCTATTAAAGGCCCCGTTACACGTATCAATGTCCCAGCGATCCCTCCAATGATCCGACGTGGATGGGATCGCTGGGACATAGTTAGCTGATCGCTGGTGAGTTGTCACATAGACAGACCCACCAGCGATCAGGACCAGCGAACAAGCTGGTATCCAAGGTAAACAGCGGGTATCTAAGAGCCGCGTGGCTCTTAGATACCCGCTGTTTACCCTGGAAACCAGCGTGCACCCTGGTTTCCAAGGTAAACAGTGGGTAACTAAGAACCGCGTGGCTCTTAGATATCTGCTGTTTACATTGGAAACCAGCTCCCAGCGTCGCTGATCGTTGGTCTCTCGCTGTCACACGCAGCGATGCACGCTGGCCAGCGGGAGACCAACGATCAAAAAATGGCCCAGGATGTTTGAGCGCAATCAGCGATACCCGGCAAGGGGGCCGGTCGCTGATACATGTCACACACAGCGATATCGCTGGCGAGATTGCTGTGGCGTCACAAAATCAGCGATCTTGCTGGCGATCTCGCTGTGTGTGACTGGGTCTTAAGTGTTCATCATTCTCCCCTTCCTCAATGTACTTTTGTTTGTTCTCTGTCTTGAACAAAAGGTGTTCATTCTGTAGGTTTTGCCTTTTCCCAATCATGCTAGTGTGTTAGGGGTTTGATAGATAGGATTACTGTTTCCAGAATGGATTTTTGGAGTGCTTGTGTGTTAACGCTCTCCACATACTGTAGTTTCTAATTATGTCTCTAATAATGACCCTCTGTTTTATGCTTGTAGCAACACCACATCAGAGAAGTGGATGCTGACCTTGGGTTAGGTTGGAAATATTCATGTAGCTCGCAGCTCAAGGAGTCAAAAGGGGAGGAAATGCCACAAGGTCCGACTGCAACTTTCCAGGGGACTTCGGATACAGAACTGGCCACACTGAGACCATAGATAAAGCTTCAGGACCCTGGTCACACCAGGACCTCGCAACTCTCTAGTAGTACTCACTAATGACTCTACTAATTGCTCGGCAACTCTCTAAGGGAGAGGGAGTCTTTTACACAGGATGACTCTGAGCAATTGACTGGGAGCCATCTTGCAGCAACAAGCTGAGGACATTTAGTAAATCCGTGCCCTGCTCCTTTAAGAATGGGGGAACACGTGCATGTGCGTACTACGAGCGCAGGGCAGAAAGCCAGCATCCCTGCATGGAGGGGGGAAGGGGACACCATGCAGAGGCCTTGGCAATAGCGCTACAGTACCCCATTCATGCCCACTCTTCTTCAAGCCCATGAGGACCCTCTGCAGAGAAGTTTGAGGTCAACACCTCTTCACTGACTCCCATGACTTATCTTCAGGACCGCGACTTCTTCTGTTCAATAGAAGAAAAGTGACACCTCTCACCATCTTCACGACTAGAATGCTTCTCTCCATCAAGCCATTCTCAGCATAGGATAAATTGGGTGTAGTACCAGGAACTGGGCATTGGGAAATCAATTCGTTGTGCTCAACTACCACCCTGGAGGATTAAAGGACAGACTGGAGTTCCTCCGCCTGATTGGTGGTTTGCAAAAACTAGGAAGATGCCACCGCTTTGACATTCTCTTCACCAGACCTACTAGAGACTGAAGATACCTGCTCAGGATCTGTCTTCAGCCTGGTCTCCAAGAAAACATGTCCATAAGGTGGGGAGGTTCCGGAGGCAGATCATTGGTACAATCTTCAGAACTGTGTGGGGGACATAGCCTCTGCTTTCCTTTCTTCTGTTATATCCGCACACAGAGACTCGACGACTAAACAACCTGATGGAGAAGAGGGCAATACTGCTGGCTGACCTCGATGTGTGGGAATCAGAAACCTCCTGTGACTTTACTGTCCCCAATGAAGCACCACAGGGCGTCTGCAGACTAGAACGGGCACTTGAGTCCTCAGCTCTGGACGACCTATGGGAATACCAGACAGCACATGGAACGCAATCTTCTTTGTGTATAGCTCTCTGATCTGAAGCTCAAGTTGTTTAGATATGACTTGATTGTTTCTGAGTAGAGCTTATCTTTCACTAGGCAACACCCTCACCACATTCATGAGCTGCCGGACAGGAGTCTGACACAGACTCTTCACGGCTTGCAGGGTTTGGCCCACATGGACTAGGGGACAATGTTAAGTAGTGGCCGCTCACGGACCAAGGCACGAGGTTCAGGATCTGGCCACTCCTGGACCAGGGGACGAGGTTCAGGCATTGGCCTCTCTGGGACTAGGGGACTTTGGAAACAGAATGGCCGCTCTGGGACCAGGGGACTTTGGATACAGGACTAGTCATAACCGGGACCATAGGACTTCGGATACAGGACTGGCCATACTGGGACCAGAGATACATGTTCAGGACACTTGTCGGAATGGGATCAGGGGACCACACAACTCACTAGTAGTACACCTTACTCAGTAATAATTCTACTTGTTGCTCGGCGATTCACTAAGAGAGAGGAAGTCTTTTTTACAGGATGACTCCAAGATGGAGCCATCTTCCAGGTGTAATAATTATACTAGCTGCCTCTCAGCAGCAAGCAACACGTTGGAAGCGGACACCATGCAGGTGTGCCGGTATTAGCGCTACAGAGTTTAAACCAAGTGCCAGGTCTAATTTTGACAGGGAGTGTCATGATGCTGAATAGCAAGTATACTGCCCCATTTCAGAGTTTCTCAGCCTCCATAGCTCCTTCTAGCCAATTTCTGACAGTATCCTTGCCAATGATGGGGGAGATGCTCTCACAGGTATTGTAATTGTGGCACCCCAGGAGTCCAGTTGCCACAGTGGCATTGCCTCCCTCACAGGGGGTGATGTCATGCCTGGAAGCAAGGAGGGTTTTCGTAGCCAAATAACACCAGCATACAACACCTTTCCTGACTCCAGACCAGAATGGGGAGCTCAAAACCTGGTTTCAGGAAAGCCTCCTTATTAGTTCTGGCCTGGAGGCGGGGTTAGTCAGTCTGGGAGAGTCTGTACAGAGGACAGGAGCTGTGAGGAGCTCATCTCAAGAGCAGAATGAAGAGAGAGGAAAGTGGAAGTTTAGGAAAGCCTGGGGATTGGAGCTGTGACCAAGCTCACCCCAGGGAAGAGTGCTTAACACCGGAGTCCGTGGCTCCACGGGTACAACAGTCCCAGCAGCCAAATCCAGATGGCAGGAGACTGCAGGTCTCCTGGCCACATCACACACCTGAAGGCACAGCAGCATACCAGAGCCAGAGCCACCACAAAGGAGTGACACCTGTAGAAGGCTCAAGCTGCCTGCCATACAGGACTAAAGAACAGTAAGGAGCAGAGTACTGAGCATAGCTTCAGGCAGCAAGGACCTCAGAGAACAGCACAGTAAGGAGGCCTCCAACACCATCTGGCTTAGGGGATCCTAAATTGCTTCTAGGCTGCCTGGATCTCCATTTCCACCTGTACCAGTGCTCCGGTCTGCACCTCAGAACATCTGGTAACATCTAGTAAAGGTAAAGGAAACTGTTGACCTGCTGTGTCCTCAGAGTTATTTACTGCGACACCTGCTCTGCATTACATCCATCATCACCATCTTTTATAATATACTGCACAAAAAAATAAAGGGAACACTAAACAATACAATATATAATTGCCCTGGACTTAGCTCTAACTGTGGAGAGCTGTACCAACTCTGCTGCATCACCATCAGCCCTAGCGGTCTCTTCAAGCAGTGTCGGCCAATACCTTATTGCCGAGTACCACAGGTGGCATCACAAATTAACCCCTTATAAGCTTTATTTCCCCTTTTATAATCATTTTCATTGGACGTCCAGGGGCACGGACCGGGTCACTGCTGCTGTGACACATCCTCTTAAGAACCGGCCCGGTACCGAGTATTCCCGCGGCCCTGTAGGGCGCTCCATAATCATATGAAATTTCTCCAAATGTGGATGCAAATAATGGTTATAGTCACCAAATATGATAACAAAGGCTGTAGAAGGTGAAAACACAAAAGACAGCACTTTTTTTTAGTATCTCACAAAAACATGTGAAGTGGAACACCAGTATCAGCCCTTTTGCGCCACAGCCTTTTTTCACCTTCCTGACCAGGCCAAAGTTTACAATTCTGACCAGTGTCACTTTATGAGGTAATAACTGTGGAAAGCTTCAACATAGGTGGACTAATCCACCTATATCCCATTTATTCCCCAGCCTCTCCTCTATGCCAAGCGCTTCACTGGCTTCCTATTGTCCAGAGGCTCCAGTTCAAAACCCTAACTATGACATACAAAGCCATCCACAGCCTGTCTCCTCCATACATCTGTGACATGGTCTCCCGGAATTTCCCTACAAGCAACCTTCGATCCTCTCAAGATCTCCTTCTCTACTCACCTCTTATCTCTTCTTCACACAACCGCATACAAGATTTCTCCCGTGCTTCCCCCATACTCTGGAGCTCTCTACCCCAACACATCAGAATTTCCCCTACCACGGAAACCTTCAAAAAGAACCTGAAGACCCACCTCTTCCGACAAGCCTACAACCTGCAGTGATCCTCAGTTTACTGAACCGCCGCATCCCCTGTAGACTGTGAGCCCTCATGGGCAGGGTCTTCTCTCCTTCTGTACTTGTGTGTGCCTTGTTTTGCTCATGTTTATTGTTCTTGCCTATATTTGCCCCTTTCACATGTAAAGCGCCATATAAATATAAATGGAATAAATGGCGCTATAAAAATGTATTAGAATCATTGGGATATGTTATTATTATTATAAGATTTTTTGTATTTTATGATGATGGTAAATTTAAGTCGATATTTTTGTACTTATTTGTGAAAATATCTGAATTTTGTTGCGCATTTCTCAATTCTCAAACTTTTAGTTTTCATGCCCTTAAACCAGATATTATACCAGACAAAATAGTTAATAAATAAAATTTTCTACTTATCTACTTTACATCAGCATCATTTTTGAAACAATTTTTTTTGTTAGGAAGTTAGGCCGGTTTCACATTAGCGCATTTTATGCGCACGCACGGCCGGGGGTAGCTCCGCCCCCGAGCCGGCTCTCTGCCCGGCGTGCCCGCCCCTTCCTTGTAGCGCCGCCTCCTAGCGGACAGCGGCGCCTGCGATCGGCGCACCCTATCTTTAGCATAGGGTGCGCCGATCGTGCGCAGGCCGTGCGCTAGTTGCGCTTTGACCTGCGCTGCGCACTTTTGACGGTGCGCCGTGCGCGCCAAAATCCGAAAAGTTTGATTTTGGCGCGCACGGCGCACCGTCAAAAGTGCGCAGCGCAGGTCAAAGCGCAACTAGCGCACGGCCTGCGCACGATCGGCGCACCCTATGCTAAAGATAGGGTGCGCCGATCGCAGGCGCCGCTGTCCGCTAGGAGGCGGCGCTACAAGGAAGGGGCGGGCACGCCGGGCAGAGAGCCGGATCGGGGGCGGAGCTACCCCCGGCCGTGCGCGCGCTGAAAAAGCGCTAGTGTGAAACCGGCCTTAGAAGGGTTAAAAGTTTATCAGCAATTTCTCATTTTTCCAACAAAATTTACAAAACCAATTTTTTTAGGGACCACTTCAAATTTGAAGTGACTTTGATGAACCTATATGACAGGAAATGTTCAACGTGACACCATTTTATAAATTGCACCCCTCAACAGGCTCAAACCAAATTCAAGAAGTTTATTAACTCTTCAGGTGCTTCACTGGAATTAAAGCAATGTGGAAGAGCAAAAATGAAAATTTTACTTTTTTTCCCAAAAAAGTTTTTTTAGCCCCAATTTTTTCATTTTCACAAGGTTAAGGGTCCCGTCACACCAAACGATGCACCAGCGATCCCGACAACGAAACGACATTGTCAGGATCGCTGGTGCATCGCTACATGATCGCTGGTGAGCTGCCAAACAGGCAGACACATCAGCGATCAGGACCAGCGAGGATGCTGGTATCCAAGGTAAATATCAGGTAACTAAGCTCGCGCGTCGCTTAGTTACCCGCTGTGTACCTTGGATACCAGCGAGCTCACGTTGAGCTGGTATCCAAGGTAAATATCAGGTAACTAAGTGCGCTCGGCACTTATTTACTTGCTGTTTACCTTGGATACCAGCTCCCAGCGCAAGCACGCTGGTATCCAAGGTACACAGCGGGTAACTAAGTGCCGCGCACGCTTAGTTACCCAATATTTACCATGGATACCAGCTCCCAGCGTCTGCTTACAGCGCTGGGAGCTCGCTGATCATTGGTCTCCCGCTGCCACGCAATGCGTGCTGGCCAGCGGGAGACCAACAATCAAAAAATGGCCCAGGACATTCCTGCACGATCAGCGATAACTGGCGGGGGGGGCCGGTCGCTGATGCGTGCCACACAGAGCGAGATAGCTAGCGAGATCGCTGATGCGTCACAAAATCAGCGATCTCGCTAGCGATCTCGCTATGTGTGACGGGCCCCTTACAGGAGAAAATGGACAGTACAATTTGTTGTGCAACTTCTGAGTATGCCAATACCCCATATGTGGTGGAAAACTACTGTTTGGGCACACGGCAGATGTTGGAAGGGAAGGAGCACCATTTGACTTTAAGAACGCAAAATTGTCAGGAATAGATTGCGGATGCCATGCGCGTTTGCAGAGCCTGGAAAAAAACGGAAAATCGCAAGGTTGTGAAGGGGTCATAGATATATATCACCCCTCATTAAAGGGCCCGTTACACATAGCGATATTGCTAGCAATATCGCTGTAACATCACTGATTTTGTAGCAGCGATATTGCTAGCGATATCGCTACATGTGATGCTTACCTCCAAGCGGCTCCCCCGCTGATTATCGCTGATCGTGCGAGAACGTCCTGGACCATTTCTCGTCGGGTGCTTCCTGTGGCGCCGACGAGCGACGCGTGGACGCAGGCGAGAGGACGTTACGATCGCCACGTCTGACAGGTAAGTAGCGACCCCCGACCGCTGCTATGTCGCTGGTGAGATCTGCCTGTGTGGCAGCTCACTAGCGACCACTTAGCGATGCACCAGCGATCTATATTGTTGTCGGGATCGCTGGTGCATCGCTAAGTGTAACGGTACCCTTACAACCACCTTAAGATGTCTATCTGCTAATGTATTTGGGACGCCCTCACCTCCAGGGCTGTGGGGTACTCGGTACCGGGCCCGGTGGATCTCAATGGGAGTTGTCACGGTAGCTGTGGCCCGGCCCGTGGCCCTGGGCGCCCATTGTAAATGTTCAGTGTCAATGAATAAGTCATGACGCCACCTGTGGTGTTCGGCAATGTAGATATTAGGCCGACGCTGCAGACAGATCCTCTGGGACAGATGGTGTGGTGCAGCAGTGATGGTATAGCCCTCCACAGGCAGGGCTGTTGTCCTAGGGCAGAGTAGGTATGGTGACACTTAGGTGGTGTAGTGTCAGGCGCAGGGGATGTAGCAGTGCCGGGCAGGTTGACGCAGGAATAAGTGGAGGACACCAGAGCATGTAGTTCCAAAGCTTTACTCACAGTCTGTGTACAAACAGGTGCCTGCTTCCGCGCTGTGTCCTCCGGGTCTGGGACTCAGTCAACCTCCAAGCAAGATGAAGCACTCCTTTCCAACACTCCGCCAACTTGTGCTTTTCTGAACGTCTCCTCTTATAGCGCCTTTAGATGAAGTACTCCTAGTACTGAGTTACACTGGAGTTCCTCTCGTCTGATGTTCCTATGAACTCTTCTTGTACGGCAGACAGCTGTAGCCTGCTTCGGGGACTCCTTGCTACTGAGTCCCGGCTCACTATCCAGTTACTGTTGTGCCCCCAAGTCTTGTGTGGGAATAAAGTGGTCACTACTTCTATTCCTCCGGTGTCTGCTGCAGGACCATTAGTATCCATACAACCCCGGGGACCGGGCCCCGGCCTTGCGCTTAGAACTTCTAGGAAGGGTTCTCTTCTCACCCATGTCCTCTGTTCTCTTTTACTCCTCACGTTCCATACTAATCCTTTCTTTCTATGGAGAGTCAGGCTTTCAGTCTATGTTGCTCTCTTTCTCCCTTTCCCGTGCCAGCAGACCCAGGTCACTGGGATCTGCTGCAGCACTTCCATCCATCTATCCCTCGCTCTAGGGATCTTCTTCTCTCCCCAACCAACTACTGACTGACTAACTTAAACTCTTCCCGCTCCTAGAAATGTCATCTAACTCCACCCACCTCCCAACACGTTTCACGTGCCAAGCAGGGAGCCACCAAGGGGCGCCCCGCCATACTCCAAGCAGGGAGCCGCCGAAGGTGCTCCGCCACACCACCCTGTGGCGTGGGGTGCAGGTGTTGGAGCGTGGTCAGGAGTCTCCACCTTACCTGGATGGTGGGATACCACACCTCAGGAGGAGGTGCAGTACCTCTGTGGCGACTGAGCCCCAGGGGCGCCACATATTGCCTTGCAATCATGTCCCTTGGCCCTTACACCCACTCCTCTATCATTGCCTCTGCTTTCCAAATCTGAGTGTGGGTGAGATTTTACCTAGGGGTTTGTGTGTCTATGATAATGTGCATTATTTGCTGTCTGTGACTGAACTAGTGTTTGATGATCTTTCTTCTTTAGTACTAACAAACAGATGCTAATTACTCCAACAATAAGCCATTTGTCCTAATTATGCAGCAAAAGATTCACATATTAATGACTTTGCTAATTGACCAGCTCTCAGTCAGCAAAGCAAAGCTGAACCCCATCAACAAACTTCAAGGAACAGTTCCAGACAAGACACAAAAGCTCTTGGGCTCTGTTAACATGTCCAGTAGCCTATATGTTTTGCATCTGTTTTGGAATCATAAAAACAGAAATAATTTCTAAAAGTGCAGCTATTCATATCAATGGAAAAAAAAGACACTTCCATTTCCATTGATATGAATAGGTCCAGTTTTAGAATTTATAAAATATCTTCCGTTTGCCACCTTTTGAACTGCATTTCGCTTTTAGGCAGAACAAAAAAAGCAGTCTGTCCTGCCAAAAAACGGATAGCAAAAATCTGTTTTGTTTTTTTTTAACATTGCAGACTATGAGATACTTATCATAACGGATTATTATTTGTTATGTTATCCATTGATGGTTCAAGTTTTTATCCCTGCGCATGTCCAGAACACTACAGTTGATCAGAAACACCTCTAATAAAAACAAATCAGTTAAAAAAACTGAACAAAAACAGATGGAAAATAGAAATCATAGTGTT
Source organism: Dendrobates tinctorius (assembly GCF_039654945.1). Lineage (NCBI taxonomy): Eukaryota > Metazoa > Chordata > Amphibia > Anura > Dendrobatidae > Dendrobates > Dendrobates tinctorius. Next base: position 2,023,016 of record NW_027362053.1, on the reverse strand, counting down.
CATTTACAGTCATATGTTAACGTTTGGGCACCCCTATTAATGCTAACCTTTTTTCTTTATAACAATTTTGGTTTTTGCAACAGCTATTTCAGTTTCATATACCTAATAACTGATGGACTCAGTTATATTTCTGGATTCAAATGAGGTTTATTGTACTAACAGAAAATGTGCAATCTGCATTTAAACAAAATTTGACCGGTGCAAAAGTATGGGCACACTTATCATTTTCTTGATTTGAACACTCCTAACTACTTTTTACTGACTTCCTGAAGCACTAAATTGGTTTTGTAACCTCATTGAGCTTTGAACTTCATAGCCAGGTGTATCAAATCATGAGAAAAGGTATTTAAGGTGGCCACTTGCAAGTAGTTCTCCTATTTGATTCTCCTATGAAGAGCGGCATCATGGGCTCCTCAAAACAACTCTCAAATGATCTGAAAACAAAGATTATTCAACATAGCTTTTCAGGGGAAGGATACAAAAAGTTGTCTCAGAGATTTAACCTGTCAGTTTCCACTGTGAGGAACATAGTAAGGAAATGGAAGAACACAGGTACAGTTCTTGTTAAACCCAGAAGTGGCAGGTCAAGAAAAATATCAGAAAGGCAGAGAAGAATGGTGAGAACAGTCAAGGACAATCCACAGACCACCTCCAAAGACCTGCAGCATCATCTTGCTGCAGATGGTGTCACTGTGCATCGGTCAACAATACAACACACTTTGCACAAGGAGAAGCTGTATGGGAGAGTGATGCGAAAGAAGCCGTTTCTGCAAGCACGCCACAAACAGAGTCGCCTGCGGTAGGCAAAAGCACATTTGGACAAGCCAGTTACATTTTGGAAGCAGGTCCTGTGGACTGATGAAACAAAGATTGAGTTGTTTGGTCATACAAAAAGGCGTTATGCATGGAGGCTAAAAAACACAGCATTCCAAGAAAAACACTTGCTACCCACAGTAAAATTTGGTGGAGGTTCCATCATGCTTTGGGGCTGTGTGGCCAATGCCGGCACCGGGAATCTTGTTAAAGTTGAGGGTCGCATGGATTCAACGCAGTATCAGCAGATTCTTGACAATAATGTGCAAGAATCAGTGATGAAGTTGAAGTTAAGCAGGGGATGGATATTTCAGCAAGACAATGATCCAAAACACCGCTCCAAATCTACTCAGGCATTCATGCAGAGGAACAATTACAATGTTCTGGAATGGCCATCCCAGTCCCCAGACCTGAATATCATTGAACATCTGTGGGATGATTTGAAGCGGGCTGTCCATGCTCGGCGACCATCAAACTTAACTGAACTGGAATTGTTTTGTAAACAGGAATGGTCACAAATACCTTCATCCAGGAACTCATTAATAGGTACAGGAAGCGACTAGAGGCTGTTATTTTTGCAAAAGGAGGATCTACGAAATATTAATATCACTTTTATGTTGAGGTGCCCATACTTTTGCACCGGTCAAATTTTGTTTAAATGCAGATTGCACATTTTCTGTTAGTACAATAAACCTCATTTGAATCCAGAAATATAACTGAGTCCATCAGTTATTAGATATATGAAACTGAAATAGCTGTTGCAAAAACCAAAATTGTTATAAAGGAAAAATGGTTAGCATTAATAGGGGTGCCCAAACTTTAACATTTGACTGTATAAACAGACTAGATCGAGCCCGGATGTTATAGCATTGGGAGGGCGGTAATGTCACGATGGGGGCAGGCTTTGCAGCATTGAGAATCTCTCCCCCCCATGTGCTCACCCACCTGTCCACTCTCTCTTTCCCCATGTGCCGACTTCTCCCATTTGTGCTCTCTTCTTTGACCTGTCTACCCCATGTGCTATTCCCCTTGTCTGCTGTCTCTCTCCTTCCTGTGCTGTGTTCTCCCCTCATGTGCTGTCCTGTTTGAGCTGTCTCCCCCCTGTGCTCTGTCTCCCTCTCACCCCTGGGTCTGACCGTGTACAGAACATACCACAGCTCCTGGGAAGGGGAGGAAGCAAAAGAAAATACCGACTTTACAGCAGGAGATCGCAGAGGATACATTTTGTGAGGTAAAATATTTTTTAAAAACCGTTAGAGAAATATTTTACCTCACAAAATGAATCCACTGTGATCCCCTGCTGTAATGTCAGTATTGTCTTTTTCTTCCTTCCATGCCCAGGAGATTTGCTATGCTCCGTACACGGTCAGACACTCAATTTTTAAAATGAACTTTTGTTTGTGGGAAAACCCCTTTAATGTAACTGGCTTCCTCTGCCTGTAGACACGTTGCGCATCTGCCGCCGGGATCAGCCGAATGATTCACTGCACCTGCGCAGTAAATTAGACCGCCGCCATCATTGTGCAGACATATAGCGGTGGTCACATTAAAACTGCGCATGCACTCCTCCTGTACAAAGAATGCAGCAGTCAGTGAATCATTCGGCTGATCTCGGCTGCAGCATGTTCGCGACGTTGTTCCGCTGGTGGTACCGTGCAAGAGGCTGCAGTGAGTGTGGTGCGTACAATGTATAGAGTGTGTGAGTGTGAGTGTGGTGTTCACGGCATATAGAGTGAGTGTGTGTGAGTGTGGCGCGGCGTACGGTGTATAGAGTGTGTGAGTGTGGTGCATATGGCGTATAGAGTGTGTGAGTGTGTGTGGTCTGTATGGCGTATAGAGTGTGTGAGTGTGTGTGGTCTGTATGGCGTATAGAGTGTGTGAGTGTGTGTGGTCCATACAGCATATCGAGTGTGTGAGTGTTGTGCGTACGGCTTAGAGTGTGTGAGTGTGTGTGGTCCGTATGGCGTATAGAGTGTGTGTGTGTGGTGCAACAGTGTTCCACTGGTGGTACCGCGCAATAGGTTGGTACCAGCAGCAGTTTCCATATTGAGACAGCCATCACTTGGGTGTCCCAATATGGCGGTCGGTGAACTTCCTCCACTTGGAATTCTGGGATACAGTGACATCTGGACAGAACAGGAAATGAAAACATTACCAGTCAATTATATAGATAGATGTTTGTTTTTTGATTTGTTTATTAAAGACTGATCTATTCATAAGCGGAAAGCTTCTTTTTTCTTTTTTCCCGTCCAATTTTGCTCCATTTGTAACAAATCTGGTTCTTTTTTTATTCTAGATCCATTACAACTCTTAGCCGCAGGGGTTTTTAATCACAGCAGGGCCACTACCCCTTCACAGAGATATAGATTTCAGTCTAAAGAGAGAATTCATATTAGGTTCCCATACAGATGAAGACTTTAGTCTAAGCGAGGATTGGCATTAGGGTCCTGGAAAATGAGAAACGGCTTAACGTGGCTTCCAGGTACACATAAACTGGCCAATTTATGCGCTAAGGCTGGATTCACATTTGCGGTTGTGCCCGCAGCGGTTATGCCGCATTCATTCGCATGCATTGTGTTTTCCTATCTCTAACGTTGTGGATGCAGGTATATGCGTTTGTATGCTTTTGGTCATGTTTCACTACGCATGCGTCGTTTTGGGTTTTGCGGCAGGGCGTGGCTAACGCAACATGTTGCAATTTTGGAGGCGGCAATTTGCTGCAGCCAGACGCATGCGGCCGCTTGGAAGGAATGCGTCAAAACAATGCATTACAGTCTATGAGAACGCATGTGTTCGCAAGCACACGCGTTCGCTAGCGTTTCCGTACTCGTGTTTTTCCAGAGTCAGGCTATGTGTGGGTCGCCCTCCCAGGGCTGTGGGGTACCCGGTACCGGGCCGGTGTCAGCGGGATGTGTCACAGCAGCGGTGACCCTGACCCTGGGTGCCCAAGTATTAGGGGAGAATGAATGGTGGAATGTAGTTACTGGAATAGTTTGTGACGCCACCTGTGGTGTTCGGCAAGTGAGATATTAAGCCGACGCTGGATGCAGATCCACTGGGACTAATGGTATAGTGCAGCAGAGATGTAAAAGCTCCCCACAGGTGAAGCTGTTGTCCCAGGGCAGTGTAGATGTGGTTGGCACGGGGATGTAGTAGTGCCGGAAGGGTAGGAAGCAGACAAAGACACAGCGGGGTGCAATTTCTGTACCTTTACTTGATAAATGCAGTCCAGGGTCCTGATTACAGATGGTACTGGAGCAGGCTAGTGTGGCGCCCCCAAGAGTACGGTCGCCACACTGGCTTTGCCTTCCTCCAGGGGAGGGTAAAGCCAGGCTTGGAGGTAATGATGGGTCTCTCTCACAGTCAGTCCATGCATACAACACAGTTCCCCTCCAAACCAGCAGGGGGAGCTCTGACCCAGGATTGAGGGGAGGAGTGATCCCTGAGGGCCAGGAGGAGAGCCGGGGATTCGGAGAGTGAGAGGAGTCCCAGAGAGAGAGGCTACAGCTGTCTGCCGTGCAAGTGGAAGTCTAGGAACATTTGACAGGAGGAACTTCAGAGTAACTAAGGAATGGAGTGCTTCACACACACAGCGCTATTAGGGAGACTGCACAGCCCGTCTGAGAGAGAATCCCTGAGTTGCTTCCAGGCTAGCCTGCTGCAATACCATCTGTGATCAGGACCCTGGACTGCAGTTACCAAGTAAAGGTACAGAAATTGCACCCCGCTGTGTTGTGTCTGCTTCCTAACATGTCGGCACTGCTACATCCCTGTGCCCATCACTTATACACTGCCCTGGGGTTACAGCTTCACCTGTGGGGAGCTACACACCATCTAAGCTGCGACACACCATCAGCCCCAGAGGATCTGCACGCAGCGTTGGCTAACACTTCCCTTGCCAAATACCACGGGTGGCGTCACAAACTTTATATTACAACCAAACACCACCGCCATTGATATTGGGGCCGAGGGCCACGGACCGGGTCACCGCTGCTGTGACACATCATCCCCCTGACACCGGCCCGGTACCGAGTACCCCACAGCCCTGGGTGAAGCGAGGGCGACTCACTAGCCTGGAAGCAGCTCAGGGATTCTCTCTCAGCATGGGTTGTGCAGTCTCCTTCCCTAGCTCTTATTTGAGTGAAGTACTCCTAGTACTGAGTTACACTGAAGTTCCTCTCAATTCTCTTCTACTCTCACTCCTCGTATGGCAGACAGCTGTAGCCGCTATTCCTCTCTTGGCTCACTCCGTGCTGTTGTGCCTCCGAGTCTTAGATGGGGTAGGGCATTTACAGCCTCCTGTTGTGAGTTCATTTTCCCCTTCACCATTGAGGTCTGATGAACTCCCTCTTCTGGTGAAGGAAGGTAGTGAGGCTGATTACCAAGCACCTGGGCAGGATGATAATGACTGGGTGATGGGAATTACTGACTGGATATAAGGCAGCCAACGCCCTTCTGCCTTGCTGGTGATCTCTCTGAGGGATTCTAGGACACCAGTCTGATTCCTGCTCCTCAAAAGCTAAGTTTTCTGCTCTACTTTTTGCATTTGTGTTTTGGTTTTGTTTTGCATTGTTTTCCTTGATTTCTGCCATTCCCTGCTGGGGTGAGCTGAATTCCTTTTTGCTCTGTCTTCAGAAAATACCTGAGTACTGATATAGTCTTTTTGAAGCCTAGCGTCTTCAGGGCTTTTTTCCCTATCAGCTGTTGGCTCTTGTTTTGATAGGGTTTTGGCGGATTACAGACAGCAGCTTTTCTATCCTGTCCTATCTAGTTAGCTTGGGCCCCATCATTTGCTCAGCCTATCTTTCTATCTGTGTGAGTGTTTTTTCATCTTGCTTCACCGTAATTATATGTTGGGGGCTGCCTATTGCTTTGGGGTCTGCTCTGGGGCAGTTTAGATTTCCCTTTCTGTCTTTAGGCTATGTACTTCTCCGGCTGTGATCGAGGGGTCTAGGGCACCGTAGGAACCCCCCACGGCTACTGCTAGTTGTTGTTGATAGGTTCAGGGGTCTGCAATCCGATAGCTGCCAACTTCTCTGGTTTTCTGGACTTAGCTAGTATTTCTGTTTTTGCCTCCTACGGTGACTCACTCATAACAGAATCACAAAGCCATACCGCAGATCCTAGGGTACTCAATAGCAGGAAAGAATTGTAAAAAAAAAAAAAAAAAGTGTGCATATTTTTTCCTCTATATCTCTGAGGCCGTAGGGGGAAATTTTTTTTCTCTCAATGGAGATAAAGCAATTGTCTGATCGTGTGGAGCAGCTCGCTGCAGAAGTGCGGGGAATTTCCGCCTACCTTGCTCATTCACATGCTGCTGAACCAAAGATCCCTACTCCTGATGTGTTTTTTGGGGATCGGTCTAAATTTTTGAATTTCAAAAATAATTGTAAATTATTTTTTGCCTTGAATCCTAACTCGTCAGGGAGCTCTGCGCAGCAGGTTAAAATTGTCATCTTTTTGCTGCGTGGCGATCCCCAGGATTGGGCATTTTCTTTGAAACCGGATGATCCTATTCTGACTAATGTGAACGCATTTTTTCAAGCCTTGGGGTTGTTGTATGACGAACCTAATGCTATTGATCAGGCTGAAAAGACCCTGTTGGCATTGAGCCAGGGTCGAGATTCTGCAGAATTGTACTGTCAAAAATTCCAAAAGTGGGCGGTCCTTACTACCTGGAATGATAATGCCTTGGCAGCTCTCTTTCGGAAAGGTTTGTCAGAAGCCGTAAAAGATACTATGGTGGGATTTCCTGTTCCCTCTGGTCTTGACGATTCTATGTCATTAGCCATTCAGGTTGATCGGCGTTTACGTGAACGCAGGACTGCACGAGAGGTGTTGCCACCTGTTGAACAAATGTCTGAACCTATGCAATGTGATAGAGTTTTGTCCAGGGAGCAACGTCAGGAGTTCAGAAGGCGTAATAAGCTGTGTTTTTTTTGTTGAGATGCCTAGCATATTATTTCTGTCTGTCCTAAACGAGAGAAACGATTTGCACACACGTTTTCTGTGGGTGGTGTTCAACCTAAGTTTCTTCTGGCAATTACTCTGATCTGCTCCTTGTCCACATTTTCCGCCAAGGCTTTTGTGGATTCGGGAGCAACCCTGAACCTAATGGACTTGGATTTTGCTAAACGTTGTGGATTTCCTATGACACCTCTGCGGACGCCTATCCCTTTGAGGGGGATTGATGCTACTCCTTTGGTGAAAAATAAACCTCAGTTTTGGACCCAGGTGGTAATGCGGGTCGCCCCAGACCATCAAGAAAATTGCAGATTTTTGGTGTTGCATAATTTGCATGATACCATTGTTCTGGGGTTTCCCTGGTTGCAAATTCATAATCCAGTTTTGGATTGGAAATCTGTGTCTGTGGTGAGTTGGGGTTGTCGGTGTGCCCTTAGTGAGGCTCCGGTTTTTTCCACCTCTCCTCAGTCGTATGATGTTCCTTACTATTTGGCGGATTTTTATGATGTATTTAGTGAGAATGAGTCTGCGTCTTTGCCTCCTCATAGGAGTTATGACTGTGAAATTGAACTGAGCCCGGGGTGTAAATTTCCCAAGGGTCGGCTCTTCAATTTATCTGTACCCGAGCACGAGGCTATGCGATCCTATATTAAGGAGGCTTTGGAGAAGGGTCATATTAGACCATCCTCTTCACCCTTAGGTGCTGGGTTTTTTTTTGTGGCCAAAAAGGATGGTTCATTAAGGCCTTGTATTGATTATCGTGCCCTCAACAAAATTACTATTAAATATCAGTATCTGTTACCCCTGATTTCGGATCTATTCTCCAGAGTTAAAGGTGCTTGCTGGTTTACCAAGCTTGACCTCAGGGGGGCGTATAATCTTATCCGCATTAAGCATGGGGATGAATGGAAGACGGCGTTTAAAACTCCGGAGGGACATTTTGAGTACCTGGTGATGCCTTTTGGGCTCACTAATGCCCCTTCTGTCTTCCAGTGCTTCCTGAACGATATTTTCCGAGACTTTGTGGATAAATTTTTGATTATCTATCTGGATGATATTTTGATCTTCTCCAAGGATTGGGATTCTCATGTGGAACATGTTCGGACTGTGTTCCGGATATTGAGGGAGAATTCCCTGTATGTCAAAGGATCGAAATGCCTTTTTGGGGTACAGAGGATTTCTTTTTTGGGATTTATTTTGTCTCTGTCAACTACTGAAATGGACCCGGCCAAGGTACAGGCCATTTATGATTGGGTTCAGCCCACTTCTTTGAAGGCCCTCCAGAAGTTTTTGGGTTTTGCTAATTTTTATCGGAAATTTATAGCAAAATTTTCTAGTATTGCCAAGCCATTGACTGATCTGACTAAGAAGGGTGCTTATGTGTTGAATTGGTCTCCGGAGGCTGTTTCTTCCTTTCAGGAGCTGAAGCGAAGATTCACTTCTGCCCCGATTTTGCGGCAACCTGATGTCTCACTCCTGTTCCAGGTAGAGGTGGACGCTTCTGAGATTGGTGCAGGAGCTGTTTTGTCCCAAAAGGATCCTGTAACATCTAAAATGAATCCCTGTGCTTTCTTTTCCCGAAAGTTCTCTCCATCTGAACGTAACTATGATGTGGGGAATCGGGAACTGTTAGCCATGAAATGGGCATTTGAGGAGTGGATACATTGGTTGGAGGGAGCTAAACATCAAGTCGTGGTCCTCAATGACCACAAGAATTTGATTTACCTGGAGTCGGCCAAACGCTTGAACCCTAGACAGGCTAGGTGGGCCTTGTTTTTTACACGTTTTGATTTTGTGGTCTCTTTTCATCCTGGCACTAAGAATGTCAAGGCAGACGCCCTCTCTAGGAGCTTCTTTGCTGATTCTCCTGTGGTGACCAAGCCTGCTACCATCTTAGGCGAAGGGGTAGTTCTTTCTGCCATCTCGCCCGATTTGAGACGTGCTCTGGAAGAGTTCCAGAAGGACAAACCTAAGCGTTGTCCCAGTGGAAAGTTGTATATTCCTGACCAGTGGAAGAAGAGAGTGATGTCTGAAGTTCATTGCTCTGCATTGGGTGGTCATCCAGGTATTTTTGGTACTAGAGATCTGGTGAGTCGGTGAACTCCCTCTTCTGGTGAAGGAAGGTAGTGAGGCTGATTACAAAGCACCTGAGCCGAATGATGATGACTGGGTGACTGGAATTGCTGACTGGATATAAGGCAGCCGAAGCCCTTTTGCCTTGCGGGTGATTTCTCTGAGGGATTCTAGGAGACCAGTCTGATTCCTGCTCCTCAAAAGCTAAGTTTTTCTGCTCTGCTTTTTGCATTTGTGTTTTGGTTTTGTTTTGCCTTGTTTTTCTGATTTCTGCCTTCCCCTGCTGGGTGAGCTGAATTCCTTTTTGCTCTTTCTTCAGAAAATACCTGAGTACTGATATAGTCTTTTTGAAGCCTAGCCTAGCGTCTTCAGGGCTTTTTTACCTATCAGTCTGTTGGCACTTGTTTTTGAGAGGGTTTTGGCGGATTGCAGACAGCAGCTTTTCTATTCTGTCCTATTTAGTTACCTTGGGCCCCATCATTTGCTCAGCCTATCTTTCTATCTGTGTGAGTGTTTTTTCATCTTGCTTCACCGTCACTATATGTTGGGGGCTGCCTATTACTTTGGGGTCTGCTCTGGGGCAGTTTAGATTTTCCTTTCTGTCTTTAGGCTATGTAGTTCTCCGGCTGTGATCGAGGGGTCTAGGGCACCGTAGGAACCCCCCACGGCTACTGCTAGTTGTTGTTGTTAGGTTCAGGGGTCTGCAATCCGATAGCTGCCAACTTCTCTGGTTTTCTGGACTTAGCTAGTATTTCTGTTTTTGCTTCCTACGGTGACTCATTCATAACAGAGGACACAGCAGACAGCGGTGAGTGAGCAGCGATGGACCGGGGGACAGGTGAATATCGCTATACCTACTCCCTTCTGGCGCGGTCTCTGCAGCCCCGTTTCTCCATGGTCTCCCTTCTTGCCTTCAGCGGTCACGTGATACCGCTCATTACATTCATGAATATGCGTACCACAAAAGAAGAAAAAAAGACCCCGCATATAAAGCGCACACCCAAGGCAATAAAGTATGTGACCAATACATATAAATTTTATTAAGAGACAAACAGGTATACAGAATAAAAACATTTAAAAAGGAAGGTACACCCCCAAATGTCCCAAACAGATCTAATAATAATTGCTGATAGGCAAAGACCACTTATGGAAAATTACACAAAATTCTCCAAAATGTACATAATATTACATAGGGCATGACCCAACAACCCCGAATCTGGGTGTCCCCAGAGAAATGTAGCTATTTACTCAAAATATTTATATTTATAGATAGACCAAAAGGTACTATAAGCAGGGTGACCATCCATTATAAGAATAGAGGGGATATCTTACCAACACTCACTCCAGAAGACCCCTTAAGATCTGAGGAGCCCTGTAAATAGCCCTGATATAGGAGGGAGCAGGGAACCATCCAATATGAGGATGGTTAGGAGATCTAGACCCAAATAGAATATTGAGGGCAAGAAAGAAAAAAAAAAAAAGTTGGAGATAAATGCCACAGTATTTAGTAGAAAGTAAAGAAATGGTCACCATAAGGAGTCCAAAATGGAACGTCGAGGGTCAGGTCGTCAAGAAAAGGTGGTCCCGGGACAGGGGAGGTGTGGGGAGCCCCACGTGTATCGCTGCTGGGTGCAGCAGATTATTATGTTATTCGACTATACGTCCAGTCACATCAGTCTTGGCTGATTGCGCATATTCATTTCTATAAAGAAAAGTTGCGCATCAGCTTGTTCCTGAAATATGGATGCTGTTACAACTCCTCATACATTGACATCTAGACATCCCTGGCTGCCCCTTCAACAAGATTGACAGCAGATCCTACCAAAAATTGGGCCTCTGCAGCTGCAGAAATGAATATACTGTGTTCTGCTGGCTTCTTGAGTGTCTACAATCACTCTTCACACCAGAGAAGTCTAGGTCAGAGTTTGCCCCACCATGCCATCTCATAAAGTTCTCTGCCAGAGGTTTATCTCCAGACTCCAGCCATTGTCTTGAGGTCAGGAAGGGCACACTGGAGTCAGATGGAGTCTGACTTGACATACCATCTGTGAGACACAAATCTTTCCTGTAAATTAGGTGAATATCTGCAGAGCAGTGGAGGTCCCATGTGTCACATAAACCAACATTTATGAAGGGATGTTTGTGCATAGACAATTTAAGTAATGAAAGAAAGGAATGTGAAAATCTATTCAGGTATAACATTTTCGTATTTGTTCAGGTCCTTCTTGTCTATAGAGAGTAGAAGTATAGTAATTATACTCTTAGCCATAGATAGTGCCATTATTATACAATTATTCATGGCACCTTGGCATATTTCGTGAGCATTATATCACGCACTTGCACCTTAACTTTCCATGTTGTGAATAATACACTTTAGAAATGGATTCTTTTGAACGTTTTCTTGTGTCCACCTGATTGGCTCTCTATGAATTTTTGGCGCCCCTGAGGGTTCAGTCGCCACAGAGGTACTGCACCTCCTCCTGAGGTGTGGTACCCCACCATCCAGGTAAGGTGGAGACACCTGACCACGCTCCAACACCTGCACCCCACACCACAAAGTAGTGCAGCAAAGCTCCTTCGGCGGCTCCCTGCTTGGAGTGTAGCATAGCACCCCTTGGTGGCTCCCTGCTTGGAACACAAAATGTGCTGGGAGGTGGGTGGAGTTTAGTTCACAGAAAAGAGCGGGAAGAGTTGAGTCAGTCAGTCTTTCATTCAGTCAGTGAGTGAGGATGTAGAAGGACAGAGTGTGAGAAAGAGAAGATCCCTGGGAGAGGGATGGAAGAAGGAAGTGCTGCAGCAGGCCACAGTGATCTGGGTCTGCTGGCACAGGAAAGAGATAGAGAAAGGAAGCTTGATTCTCCATTGGGAAGAAGGATTAGCACGGAACGTGAGGAGAATAAGAGAACAAGGACCAGGGTTAGAGGAGAACCCTTTTCAAGTTCTAAGCGCAAGGTCGGGGTCTGGTCCCCGAGGTTGTACGGATACTAATGGTCCTGCAGCAGACACCGGAGGAATAGAAGTAGTGACCACTTTATTCCCACTCAAGACTTGGGGGCACAACAGCAACATATTAGTGAACCGGGACTTAGTAGCATGGAGTCCCCGAAGCAGGCTACAGCTGTCTGTCGTACAAGTTCACCTACTGTGCCCTGGGACTACAGCCCTGCCTGTGGAGGGCTATAACATCACTGCAGCACCATACCATCGGTCCCAGAGGATCTGTCTGCAGCGTCGGCTTACATCCCTATTGCCGAGCACCACAGGTGGCGTCACGAATCACTCATCATAAGCACACTGAACATTCCCCTTTTACAATGGGCGCCCAGGGCCACGGGCCGGGTCCCAGCTGCCGTGACATCTTCCATTGAAGCTCATTGGGCCCGATACCGAGTACCCCATCGCCCTGGGTGTGAGGGCATCACAAATTTTCTTGTTCTTTCAACATTTAATATCATGCTATATTGTTCAAAGTGATTTTGTGAGCTGTCTCATGAACTAGGCTACTTACGTTATCATTTTTACCTGTTTTTTTTAATTGTTAGCTTGAGAACACTGCGGCTCTCATTAAGAGTCGAGTGGGTGTAATTATGTGGCCTATGGGCTTTACCGAGTTGCTAAGGCTACTTTCACACTTGCGTTTTTTTGTGCAGCGCGCCGTGCACAGTGCAAATGCACATAAAAAACGCATCATGCGCTTTTGTGCGTTTTTTGCGGTTTTGCGTGCTTTTTTTGCGCTGACGTGCGCATTACCATGCGCACGTCAGCGCACCCATAGACTATAGTGGGTGGTTGGGTGAAAAAAAAACGCCTTGCGTGTGCATGCGTTTTTTGGGGGCAAGTCGAACGCTCAAAAAATGCAACAGAGTGCATTTTGTGCACCCGAGCGCACACTACAAAAAAACGCATGCGCATACAAACGCGTACACACGCATGTGTATGCGCACCCATGTTAAGAATAGGAAAAAAAAAAGCATGCGTTTTTTGCGCAAAAAATCGCAAGTGTGAAACCAGCCTAAAAGTCTCAGTTTTTACCATCTATTTGCATGAGCTGCAATCCCCACATGATCGAGAACCCCATCTGGGGTCTTTTGAGCTGAAGATAAAATTTGACTTAGGAGCAGCATAATGACTATATACAATAGTTTCCCCTATAGTTTTACTCCTCCTTGCTACAAATCGTGGTTGATCTTCAATAAATTTAGCTAGAGATGCGCGACTTTGCCTTTCTTCGGGTCGAGTCGGGTTTCACGAAACCCGACTTTTGCAAAAGGCGGGTCGAACGAAAACGGCCGATTATTGTGAAAAGTCAAAGGCCGACTGAAACACGAAACCCAATGCAAGTCAATGGGGAAGCAAAGTCGGCAGGGAGTGGAGGACAGGAAACACACCTACAATGCCCTTTTGAATGCCAAAAACATCAATTCAGATTACTGAAGCTTTTCAACCTTAATTTACTTCATAATACTAGTTACGCACTGAAAAATGGGGGTTATTTGGCTAAATTTGTGGGGGAGTAGGGCTGGCTCCAGGTTTTCATGTGCCCTGGGCCAAAGAGCGCCCCTTTAACACATACCACAACTCATGATGCTCCGATACCGCAGAGAAATAGCGGCATAGTACAATGAAAAATACTTCACTTTTTACATCTCATGACTGATATCCATTTTTAATAGCTCCAAAAACGGACAGTATATTACTCCATACAGTATTATGGCCACCGCATAGTGCGCTATACCGAGTAATGAGGCCCATATATTTCTCCATACAGAATCATCGGTCCCATATAATGTTTGAAACAGTATATGATGAGCTCCACATAATGCTACAGTATATGTTGGTCCCCATGGATGAAGCTCCACTGTTTTATGGGCCCAAATAATGCTCCATACATAATGGGCCCCATTTCTAATGCTCTGGTGTATAATGTGCCCTGTAAATGCTGCTCCAGTGTCTGATGTCCACCTTTGGAATCCCTGTACTAGTCTGGACTCCTCGTCGTCCCCATCGTCCATCTCACTGCACTTGGCTGTTTAGGCAGAGGACGTACAGACGTGATGTCATTGCGCTCTCTGATCAGACTATCACTGTCAGGAAACGCGGAAGACGTCATGGCGGTGGAGCAGGGAGAGGTAAGTATTTCAACTTTGCAAGTGCTGTGATCCTGAGCAAGCAGGGGGGGCCCACTCGTTAGCGACGGCAGTGGCACAGGGCCCCTCTAATAGTACGGCGGTGTGTGGCGGTGTGTCTGACGGCGGGTGGGGTGGCGGTGTGTCTGACGGCGGGTGGGGTGGGCCCTCGGGTGGGCCCTCGGGTGGGCCCTCCCCCTCCCGGGTGGCCCTCCCCCTCCCGGGTGGCCCTCCCCCTCCCGGGTGGGCCCTCCCACCGGCAGAGACACCCTCCCACCGGCAGAGACACTTTTGCGTACTATGAGGGGCCTTGTGCCAGTGCCGTCGCCCATGAGTATGCCCCCCCACCAGCTCAAGGAACCTGCACTTTCATCTGCACCTTCCTCTTTGTCACCGTGTAAGGTGGTATAGTATGCGGGAAGGGGAACCTGAGTTTCCTCTTGGTCAGATTCTGGCTGTGTAGAGTGTGAGGGGAATGTAGTGGTCTGGGTCAATGTACCAGCAGAATCATCTAGCAGTGGCTTGGCATCAGTGCACTTGTGGCGTCCCCAGGAGTACGGTCGCCACAGTGGCATTACCTTCCTCCTAGGGAGTGTGATGTCAGGCTTGGGATCAACGAAGGATCTCTCTAGCAGTTAAACCAACACACAACACATTTCCCACTCCACGCCAGCAGGGAGACCTCTGAACATGACTGCTGAGGAGCTGCTCCCTGTGGTCGGGAGGAGGTAAGTTAGGCCATTCTGTGCAGGGAAGGAGAAGTGTGTGGACGTGAGAAGGGGAGCTGGAGGATGAGCAGAGTTAAGGCCCACTCCTAGCTGGAGCACATGGTCCGGATTCCGGTCTCCGAGTTTGTAGGGACACTGACGTTCCTGCAGCAGAATCCGGAGGAAGTAGCAGCTGTAAATGCTCTGTACCTAACTAAGGCTTGGAGGCCCCAGCATTGACGTGTGTGAGCCAGAAGGAAAAGGCTACGGCTGCCAGCCATACGAGAAAGTTCCAAAAGAGAGTCAACAGGGGGAACTTCATTGAACTCAGCACTGCGAGTACCTCAGATAAGCTCTAGAACAGAGGCCACACTACCTATCTGCAGAGAGAGAAATCCAAATTCGCTTCCAGGCTGACCAACTCCTCCATCTGTACTCTGGGTCCTGGACAGCACCTACCAAGTACAGGTAAAGGAACTGCATGACTGTGTCTGTCGTCTTTCTCCTGCGCCTGGGGCACGGCTCAGCTACATCCTGCACTGCACACCATCTCCCAACTCTTTCATCTGCCCTGCGACTACGGCCCTACCTGTGCAGGTCTTCTACATCTTAGCTGCACCACAACATCTGTCCCACAGAAGCGACACTGCAGCGCTGGTCAATCTAATCAGAAACCAGAGGTGGCGTCACGTATCATTCACCTATAAACGTAATTCACCCCTTTGCATGGACGCCCAGGGCCACGGAACGGGTCACCACCACCGTGACACATCCCTGTGAGACACCGGCCCGGTACCGATTAACCCCACTGTCATGGCTGGCCACCCACACTCCATGTCAGATTCATCTTGGACTGGGGAATTCACGATTTGACTTGATAACCCAGGCATGGTATGATAGAAAGAGCTACATGGACTAATGTGAAGTGTGGCCTGCTGCCTCATTCAGTTTGGGTGGGGGTGCAGGACACAAGGAAAGGGGTTCTTCCTGACCAGGAGCCAGCACTTGACCACTCAGTGCTTGCATTTTTTGAAACTTCAGAAGAGGCGGGCATATTTGATGGAGTCTGTTTCGTCAATGTAATCCAAAACCAGTTCCTCATGCTCTGCCTTTAAAAGCGGTTAACCTACTCCCAGAAAAGGTATCATTCCAGGCGTTCCAGAGCCAGACCATGACACAGGCTCAACACCTCCTGCCTTAGCTGCTATTGTGCTTTTGCCACTACCAGCAGATGCACCACCACCATCATCACCAGCTGTCCCCCCTGCGCCCACGTCCGCAACCTCTTCCACCAAACTTCAAAATTTTGCACAAAATAGACACAAAATAACATCAGATATATGGCACTGTATCAGAAATGTACAGCTCTATTCAGTCAAAGGATAATTGTCAATCTCCATATATATTCCATCAGTCACACAGAGACGCTCACAGGCTCAGTATGGATTAGACAAGAATATAAAAAGTAGACAAAGTGTACAGTATCATCAGATAGCAGGTATATATAGCATAGTTTAAACATTAACAATGTACGTCTATATATCCGTCTATGGTTCGTCACACAGGAGGCAAGTTCGTCGTCTTTTTTTGCGGATCTGTTTTTTTCCCCATTGACTTTCATTATTGGCGGATCTTGACGGATTGCCGTCCATTGCATCCGTTTTGTGCGGATCCGCCATAATGTTGCTGTCCGTCAACATCCTCAAAGTTTTCCAAACGGAGCTTGTAACTTTTTTTGGCCGGCGGATCCTCCAGTCTCTCTCTCTCTCTTCCCCCCCCCAGCGGATCCATCAAAAAATGGATCCTGTGGCATCAGTTCACATCAGTTAATAACGGATCCGCTTGTCCACCTTTTTGGCGGATTTTAACTGACACAATAAACTGAAGTGTGAAAGAGGCCTTAAAAGGTGTCCCAAAGCAGAGAAAATACTCAGAAGACAAAAATTACATATGGAAAAGGGCAACTACATTTAGAAAAGAGGTGGAGGAGTAAAAGGAGGAGGTGGAGGAGACACAGATATAGGCTTGTCATTCCCTTATAAAGTCAAGAAAGGCAGGAATGAAAATGTAAAATACCAACCAAAAAAAAATAATTCTGAAATCGAACACGATCATATACCGTCGGACTTCCCACCAATAAATTATGCCAACTGGCGATCGGGCGGCGTTATTCCCACAAACCTCCAAACAGCGTCCATGAAGGCAAAGTGTTTGCTTTCCGGGGGCAGTATGATTGCAAAGCTGAACCTTAAAGGAATGTCCAAGGGCACCACCAGGAGTGGAGCCTGCGGCTTAATTGGACTCCACCCGGGAAACCACAACCATGCCACCTCAAGAAAAGATGCACATATTGAAAGCTTTGTGTGTGTTGTGTGGTATGTCCGTTTGTAGTTGTGCTAGCAATTTGTCAGCTTTATTCCGTTAACGAACGAGACTCCGGCATGCCCCCGCGGTACGCATCAAGCTTACTAGAGGGATATGCGAGGCTCTGGCACTATCATGGTCTATCATGGCGTCACATGTCCGGGGCTGCTTGCGCGCTACACTGAAAGGACCAGCTTTTGTCGCTTACAGGTGCAGATTACCAGCAGAACACCGTTAGTGATGGGTATCTGTGATTCTAATTATTCCCCGCGAACGATGATTTCCCAGTAAGTGCAGGTCAACTGCAATTCCTGAATTAGGCCTAACCGGCATTCCTGATAAAATGCAAAAAATTACGTGTCCAAACCACAGTTGCTGTAGCTTGCTTAACAGCTCGGCAGCCGTTCTCAGGCCTAGTATGGATTCGACAAGATTCTAGAAAGTTGATAAAGGGTACAGTTTCACCGGGTAACACGTATATATGTAACATAGTTTACACATTAAAAACCTATGTCTATATATCAGGAGGCAGGCTCAGATGGTCTCAGGCCCAGTATGGATTAGATGTGATTGGACAAAGGTGAGAAAGGGTACCGTATCACAGGATAATAGGTATGTATAGCATAGTTTACACATTAAAAACGTAGGTCTATATACTGTATCAGGAGGCAGGCTCAGACGGTCTCAGGCCCAGTATGGATTAGACGTGATTGGACAAAGGTGAGAAAGGGTAACGTATCACTGGATTACAGGTATGTATAGCATAGTTTACACATTAAAAACCTATGTCTATAGATCAGGAGGCAGGCTCAGACGGTCTCAGGCCCAGTATGGATTTGACCAGCTTGTACAAAGTTGAGAAAGGGTACATTATCACTGGATAGCAGGTATATATAGCATAGTTTAAATATTTAAAATCTCCATGTTCTCAGTATGGATTAGACAACAATCTAAAAAGTAGAAAAAAGGAAAGGTATTTGAAGCGTACACCAGTATACACTTTTGGTGGTATTTTTAAATGTTCATATATATTTCTGTCTCAGTAAGACAGTCCAGACTCTCCGCAATAGGAAATGAGATGCATTCAATTACTGACATAAATTCTAGTGATTGCAGAAATCTAGGAATTCCTATTCACGGGATAAACTTCCGTCACAATTCTCAGAGGCGATGCAGACCCTCAATTAATTAGTGTGTGGAGACAGCGAAAACCTTTCTTTGTGAAGAAAGTGTTGCTGTATCGCAGTACCGTTGATCCCATCGCCATTACTCATATCCATATAATTTTGATCACAGGGAGAGATGTAAACATGGTGCTCACTGCCTATCATGCTCTGTCACGTAACTTTGGAGTGCAAAAGACAGAAGCCACAGGCCGTAGGCGATTCATTTGGATTGGCATGAGAGGGCACAGGTAGGAAAACTGTGAAAGCTGATGAGAAACCACCACTGCATCTCATTGTGAGTCGACGTCCATAAGAAATGGAAGCCATTGATCATCTGAAGCTAGATCCTGGCCAGCGGGACAGGGCATAGCTACGTCTTAACCATCATCTTCTATCAGTTCACCAAATTTGTAGTGGCAGTCCCAGTGAAGGATTTGACAGCCCAGACTACACAGCGGAGGAGCAGGGAGGTAAACACAGGCACACGGGGGTCAGCACACTAGGCCAAAGGCAAAAGTATAGCTGGCAGGGATTGAAGCTTCCCAGGGGTTTAAGAAGCTCTCCCAGAACCAGAAAGAGGCCACAATCATTAACCCCAAGTGTGCAGGTAAAAACCTGCACAGAGCTCCAGACATTAACCCCTGGTGTGCAGCTCAAAAACCTGCACTGGGATCATGACAGTACCCCCCTCGAAACGGGGGGCCTCTGGACCCCCAGGCTTCCCCGGGTACTTGGCATGGAAAGCCCGAACCAGGCGATCTGCATGTACCGAGCGAGCAGGGACCCATGAGCGCTCTTCTGGTCCATATCTCTTCCAGTGGACCAGGTACTGCAAAGAGCGGCGCACCAGCCGAGAGTCCACAATATGTCCGACCTCATACTTAAATTGACCCTCCACCAGCACTGTAGGAACAACAGTCTCGGAGTTCTCTTTGACAGATCCTGCGGGTTTCAACAGAGACTTATGGAACACATTAGATATTTTTAAGGAGGCGGGGAGACGCAACCTATATGCCACAGGGTTGACTATCTCCATAATCTCGTACGGACCAATGAACTTTGGTCCCAACTTAACTGATGGTACCTTTAAGTTGAAGTTACGTGTGGAGAGCCAAATCTTCTCTCCCACCTGAAACATGTCTCCCGAGGCTCTCTTTTTGTCCGCAAAATATTTGTATCTCCCCTGGGCCCGAGAGATATTACGCCGGACTTCAGCCCAGAGGTTTTTTAACCGTTGAACGGACCCCTCTGCTTCTGGACAACCGGAATCCACCCGAGAAAACTCCCCAAAATGCGGATTAAAGCCATAGTTAATCAGGAATGGGGACATGTTTGTGGACTGACTCACCCGGTTGTTAAAAGCGAATTCAGTCAACGGTAACGCATCACACCAATCCTACTGTCTGGCGGAGGTCAGACACCTGAGAATTTGTTCCAGGGATTGATTGGTGCGTTCTGTCTGACCATTGCTCTCCGGGTGATATGCCGACGAGAAGGAGAGTGAGATGCCCAATTTCATACAGAACGCCCTCCAAAATTTGGCCACAAACTGCACACCTCTGTCAGACACAACATTCAGGGGTACCCCATGCAATCGGACCACATGCTGCACAAACAACCTTGACAATGTTTCTGCTGCAGGTAATGCTGCCAAGGGAATGAAATGGGCCTGTTTAGAAAACCTATCCACCACCACCCAGATCACGGAATTGCCCCTGGAAGGTGGAAGGCCGGTAATAAAATCCATGGAAAGATGAGTCCATGGCCTATCAGGAACCGGTAAAGGTATGAGTTCCCCAGCCGGTCGGTTATGCGAGCTTTTGGAACGGGCACACATGCCACAAGCAGAAACAAATTCCTTGACATCGGACCTTAATGAAGGCCACCAAAAACCCCTGGCTCCTGCCTCTCTAGTGGCCGTGATACCTGGATGAGCACTCAGCCTAGAATCATGAAACTCCTGCAGAAGTCTAGGCCGCAATGAATCTGGAACAAGCAGTTTATCGCCTGGCCTGGTTGCCGGAGCTAGGGCCTGAGCCCTTAGGATTTCTTGTTCCAACTCAGTTGAGACCCCCGCCACTACCACCCCTGGGGGAAGAATGGAGGACGGCGGCTCAGGGGGAGACACTGGATCAAAACTTCTGGATAGGGCATCCGCTTTGACATTTTTGGACCCCGGTCGAAAAGTAATTGAGAACTGAAATCATGAAAAAAAAAGTGACCAACGGGCCTGTCTAGGAGTAAGCCTCTTAGCAGATTCAAGGTATGCCAAATTTTTGTGATCCGTGACAACCGTGATAGGGTGAGCCGCCCCTTCCAAAAAGTGCCTCCATTCCTCAAATGCCAGCTTGACCGCAAGAAGTTCTCTATTGCCTACATCATAGTTTTTCTCAGCTGAAGAGAACTTCTTGGAGAAGGCACAGGGTTTGAGATTGGTAAGGGTGGCCGGAGCCTGGGACAGCACAGCCCCCACCCCACTTCAGAAGCATCCACCTCCACAATGAATGGTTTGGACGGGTCAGTGTTATGAATGAGTCACTGTAGGAGGCAAAAACAGAAATACTAGCTAAGTCCAGAAAACCAGAGAAGTTGGCAGCTATCGGATTGCAGACCCCTGAACCTAACAACAACAACTAGCAGTAGCCGTGGATGGTTCCTACGGTGCCCTAGACCCCTCGATCACAGCCAGAGAACTACATAGCCTAAAGACAGAAATGGAAATCTAAACTGCCCCAGAGCAGACCCCAAAGCAATAGGCAGCCCCCAACATGTAATGACGGTGAAGCAAGATGAAAAAACAGTCACACAGATAGAAAGATAGGGCGTCAGCTGCCTTATATCCAGTCAGCAATTCCAGTCACCCAGTCATCATCATTCTGCTAAGGTGCTTTGTAATCAGCCTCACTACCTTCCTTCACCAGAAGAGGGAGTTCATCAGACCTCAATGGTGAAGGGGAAAATGAACTCACAACAGGTCAGGTTGTACCAACACCGGGGCAGACATGAAACATTTCTTAATCACTGAGAAGGATTCCTTAGCGAGTACAGACCAATTTTTTACATCAGCTCCCTTCTGGGTAAGATCCGTGAGTGGTTTAACCACTTGTGAGAAACCTTTAATGAATCTCCGGTAATAGTTCGCAAATCCTAAGAAGCGCTGGAGCCCCTTGAGATCTCGAGGCTGAACCCAGTCAGCGATCGCCAACACCTTCTTAGGATCCATACGAAACCCCTCACAGGACACAATCAACCCCAAAAAAGACAGCTCCTGTACAAAAAACGAACATTTTTCCAATTTAGCGAACAATTGGTTCTCCCTGAGTCTCTGGAGAACTGTCTTTAGATGTTGCAAGTGAGATTGACTGTCCGGGGAATACACCAAAATATCATCCAAATAAATAATAACAAAATGGCCCATCAGATCAGAAAACACAACATTGATGAAATTTTGGAAAATAGCGGGCGTATTAGTTAACCCAAATGGCATTACCAGGTTCTCAAAGAGTCCTTCTGATGTGAGGAATGCCGTTTTCCACTCGTCCCCTTCCTGAACCCTTATCAGATTGTAGGCCCCCCGCAGATATAACTTGGAGAACCATTGGGTCCCAGCTAACTGGTTACATAAGTCCGGGATGAGGGGAAGCGGGTAAGAGTTCCTAACCGTTATCTTGTTCAGTTCCCGAAAGTCGAGGCACGGCCGCAAACCACCATCTTTTTTCTTCACAAAGAAGAACCCTGCTGCCACAGGTGACACAGAAGGCCTGATATGCCCTTTGCGGAGGCTCTCAGCTATGTACTCCTTCATGGCTTGGCGCTCAGGCCCAGACAAATTGAACAATCGAGCCTTAGGTAACTTTGCTCCGGGAACTAAATCAATGGCACAATCATAGGGTCTATGTGGTGGCAGCGCCTCAGCTTCAGTTTCGGAAAAAACGTCTTTGAAATCCTTCAGGTACTCCGGAATACCTTCCAGATCGACAGACGACACAGATACAGATTTAACAGTGTTAACAAGATGTCCCCGGTTACCACATTTATTATTGCATCCCCATTGAGTGATTTCCCCTGTAACCCAATCAATGGTAGGATTATGGCGTTGAAGCCAAGGCATCCCCAGTACCAGTCCTGCAGGCAAGTTATCTAGCACCAGACAACTTAGTTTCTCCACATGAGTGGAACCCACTTTTAGAGAAAAAAGTTCAGACCTGCAACAGATACCGTCTTGAGTAAGAGGAGATGAGTCAATTGCCACAAGTTTAACAGGATCGTGAAGCCTGACTGTCCCTATCTTATTAAGAGTCATAACCTTGGTATCAATCAGGTTCACAGCAGAACCGCAGTCAATAAAAGCAGTAGTCTGAACAGGACCATAACCAAGTTCCAGTTCCACCTGCAGCACCATTTTTGCACATGAGGAAAATTGTACCTGAAGGTCTGGGTAGCCTCCTCAACTACTACCCAGACCTAGTCGTTTCCCGCCATCTTGGAGGATGACGGACAGGAGGGGCAGTCCTTCCAATGTCCAGATTTCCCACAATAGAAGCACAACTGCTTTTCACGGCGGCGTCTTCTTTCCTTTCCCTCACAGGTGACAGTGCTCACCTCCATAGTCATAGGAAGAGTCCGGGTCTCATCTCCACTGAAGAATAAGGGCGTCTCCCGTTGCATAATGCCTCTAGCCCGCAGCCTGCGATCCATGCGAACCGCTTGGACCATGGCATCCTCCAGGGAGTCAGGCGGAGGATGAAGTGCCAAAGCATCCTTCAGACGTTCACACAGGCCTCTGTGGAACAGCCCCCGAAGGGCGGCATCACTCCAGGAAATCTCCGCTGCCCAACGTCTGAATTCAGTACAGAACCATTCAGCCGAGTGCTCCCCCTGACAGACACTCATCACTTTGTCCTCAGCCAACCGCACTCTATCAGGCTCATCATAAATAAGCCCTAAGGCTTCAAAAAACACATCCACAGACATTCTCTCAGGGGCAGAAGAGGAAAGCGAGAATGCCCAGGCTTGTGGGGACCCCCTAAGCAGGGACATCACCACCCCCACCCTCTGTTTCTCATCCCCAGAGGAGCGGGGTCTCAAAGAAAAAAAAGCTTACAGCCCTCCTTAAATGCCCTGAAATCATCCTTGTTACCAGAAAATATATCTGGCAATTTAACCGGTGATTCAGGTGGGACTAAAATGACATCTCTATTTCCCACCTGCTGGAAGCCTGCGTAAAGTACCCCCTGAACTGAGTCCTCCACCCGCTGTTGGGACTGGGCCAGAGTTTGGTGTTCCAAACTAAGCTTCTGCAGCGACTGAGTCAAGCATTTCACCTGCTCAGATAAAGCACACATTGGGTCCATGCTGCAGAAGTGAGGAGAGAAAAAAAAATTGTAGGCCAGTTATAATGTCATAAACACCGCACTAACCTTGCTCACTGAAAAAGTGCGCGTGTCCTGAGTAAAGCGAAACAGTGCTCAAAGATACCTGTGGACCGGGCAGCAACAGAGTAGATGCGTACTTCAGAGCCGCAGGACCTGAAGCACGTGACTGCTAGAGGCGTGGCCTAAACTCCACAGAGCTAGGAGCTGCAAGAGCATTCCTAGCAGAGTAACTGCGAGACAAAGTTACCAAGGGGCATAGACAGGGAGAATAGTCAGGACGTAGCCAATGAGTCACACACAGAGATAGCTGCAAGGTACCAAAGGGGCGAGCAGAGAGTAGTCAGGTCACAGGCAATGAGTCATACACAGATAATAACGCAGTACAAAATCAACCGGCAAACTCACAACGGGAAACAGAGTCGGGTCAGAACCATATAAACAAGCTATAGCAACACACAGGCACACGGGGGTCAGCACACTAGGCCAAAGGCAAAAGTATAACTGGCAGGGATTGAAGCTTCCCAGGGGTTTAAGAAGTTCTCCCAGAACGAGAAAGAGGCCACAATCTTTAACCCCAAGTGTGCAGGTAAAAACCTGCACAGAGCTCCAGACATTAACCCTCGGTGTGCAGCTCAAAAACCTGCACTGGGATCATGACATGTCAGCTGCGGATGCAGTGCTCGTGCGACTGCGCTCTTTGGACGAGCTTTCACTTCTGGAGGAGGAGGAGGGTCGAACGCCTACAGCCAACTGTTTCCTATACCGTGGGCTAGGCAGCACTGTGCCATCACAGCTGTCCCCTGTGGACCCTGCATCCACCACATTAACCCAGTGCGCAGTGATGGACACGTAACGGCCCTGGCCATGCCTACTGGACCATGCATCAGTTGTGAGGTGCACCTTTCCACTCACTGATTGCTTGAGTGCATGGAAATTGCGGTCTTTCACATGAAGGTGGAGGGCTGGGATGGCTTTGCGAGAAAAGAAGTGGCGACTGGGTAGGTCATAGCGTGGTACTGCATAGGCCATGAGTTCGCGAAAAGCTGCGCTTTCAACCAACCGATAGGGCATCATCTCTAACCAGATTAGTTTGGCAATGTTGGCACTCAAACCCAGTGTACGTGGATGAGAGGATGAGTACTTTCTTGTCCTACTCATAGTCTCTGGTAGGGTGAGCTGGACTTGAGAGCTGCATATGGTGGAACTAGCAGAGGACATGGCGGACTGAGAGAGGGATGATGATGGGGATGGAGTTGGTGTTCTTTCTGATGGCCTAGATTCAGTCTTTCGTTGCAATAACAGTGTGATTCCCTGACTGATTTGCCCTTGCGACGACAACTCAACATTTGCTGCTGGTGGTGTGCTAACCGGTGGACTTACAGTGGGGGAAACAATGTAGCGTTGCTGACTACCTTCTTTTGGAGCAGTAGCACATGTGGTACGTGAGTTTTGGTAGTCCGTCCACGCTTGCAAGTGCATGGTGGTTAAATGTCTTAGCATGCAACTGGTATTCAAATTTCTCAGATTTTTCCCTCGGCTAAAGGTCTTTGCGCACTTCTTACAGATAACCTTTGCCTGATCATTAGGATTTTGTTCAACAAAGTGCCACACTGCACTCTTCCTACTATGGAAGACATTTTGAGGCCTTGCACGCTGTGCTATATTGACCGTCTGGCCAAGCTGTGCTGCAACTCTTTTGGTTTTTGTAACCCGTTTTTGGACTGCTCCAGGCCTGCCAGATAACAGCTGTTGCAATGTCGATGCCTGCTGCGGATGCTCCTCCTCCTCTTCTGAGCTATTGGCAGTGGCACCCTCTACCCCCAATGGATGCCAATCTGGGTCAACAACTAGATCATCCATCACCTCCTCTTCAATGTCATGTGCACCTTCCTCTGTGTCACCGTGTATGGTGGTATAGTATGCGGGAAGGGGCACCTGAGTTTCATCTGGGTCAGATTCTGGCTCAGTACACTGCGAGGACAATGTAGTACTCTGAGTGAATGTACCAGCAGAATCATCTATCAGTGGCTGTGCATCAGTACACTCCATGTCAGATTCATCTCTGCCTGGGTAATTCACGATTTGACTTGATAACACAGGCATGGTATGTGAAAACAGCACCATGGAGTAATCTGTAGTGTGGCCTGCCACATCCTTCAATTTTGGTTGGGGTGAAGGACACAAGGAAAGGTGTGGTTCATGAACATGAGCCTCCAATGATGACTCAATGCTTTTATTTTTTAAAACTTCAGAAGAGGAGGTGATAGAGCTGGAGGCTGAGTCAGCAATGTAAGCCTGAAAAGCTGGTTTTTGTTCATTCTGCGTCCCAAAAATCGGAATAAAAAGCAATCAAAAAATGTCACGAGCCCAAAAATGGTACCAATAAAAACGTCAACTCGTCCCGCCAAAAATAAGACCACAGATGACTCTGTAGGTCAAAATATGGAAAAATTATAGCTCTCAAAATGTGGTGATGCAAAAACTATTTTTACAATAAAAGCGTCTTTTAGCGTGCGACAGCTGCCAAATATAAAATCCCTCCATAAATAGTAAATCAAACCCCCCTTTATCACCCCTTTAGTTAGGGAAAAATAATCAAATTTAAAAAAATTATTTCCATTTTCCCATTAGGGTTAGGGCTAGGGGTAGGGTTAGGGTTAGGGCTGAGATTATGGTTAGGGGTGTGTTGGGGTTAGGGTTGGAGTTATAGTTGGGGGGTTTCCACTGTTTGGGCACATCAGGTGCTCTCCAAACGTAACATAGCGTCTGATCTCAATTCCAGCCAATTCTGCGTTGAAAAAGTCAAATGGTGCTACTTCCCTTCGAAGCTCTGCCATGCGCCCAAACAATGTTATACCCCCCACATAAGGGGTATCAGCCTACTCAGGACAAATTGCCAAACAACTTTTGGGGTCCAATTTCTCCTGTTACTCTTAGGAAAATAAAAAATATCATTTTTGTGGAAAAAAATATGATTTTATTATTTTCACGCCCGGGCGTTATAAACTTCTGTGAAGCACTTGGGGGTTCAAAGTGCTCACCACACATCTAGATAAGTTCCTTGGGAGGTCTAGTTTCTAAAATGGGGTCACTTGTGGGGAGTTTCAACAGTTTAGGCAAATCAGAGGCTCTCCAAATGCGACATGACACCCGCAGACCATTCCATCAAAGTCTGCATTCCAAAATGTCACTACTTCCCTTCCGAGTCCCGACGTGTCCCCATACAGTAGTTTTCTCCCACATATGGGGTATCAACATACTCAGGACAAATTGGACAACAACTTTTGGGGTCCATTTTCTCCTGTTACCCTTGGGAAAATGAAAAAATTGGGGACTAAAAGATCATGTTTGTGTAAAAAAATATTATTTTTTTATTTTCACGCCCGGGCGTTATAAACTCCTGTGAAGCCCTTGGGGGTTCAAAGTGCTCACCACACATCTAGATAAGTTCCTTGGGGGGTTTAGTTTCCAAAATGGTGTCATTTGTGGGGGGTTTCCACTGTTTAGGCACATCAGTGGCTTTCCAAACGTGACATGGAGTCCAATCTCAATTCCCGCCATAAAAGTCAAATGGCACTGCATCCCTTCCGAGCTCTGCCATGCGCCCAAATAGTGGTTTACCCCCACATATGGGGTATCAGCGTACTCAGTACAAATTGCACAATAGCTTTTAGGGTCCTGTTACCCTTGGGAAAATAAAAATTAGGGGTGAAAAGATCATTTTTTGGAAAAAATATGATTTTTTAATTGTACGGCTGTACGTTATTGCCATGCCCGTCATGCCGGCCATGCTGCTTGCGCTGCATGATCCCCATTGTCATGCCTCATTGTCCCCAGGTCTGGGTCCCTGCGGGCGCCCCGCAGGTCTCGCCTGTGTGTACAGGCGCACCTCATGACTGTTATGCCGCAAGACGCCTGGAGCAGTGTGCACGCACGCCTTACCTCATGGCTGCATGCCGTTGCTAGGTAACCATCCATCTCTGTCTGATTCTGCAAGCCTCTGCATTCCTGGAGCCCCTGATCATGTGACCTTCTCTATGGTCCAGCCAGTCTGATCTAGTGACGCTCTCTGTGACCCAGGAGGATCTGAACTGGAAGTCCTTCCCTGGTCCTGACCCAGAAGTCCAGGTGCTATGATGCTATATCAGACCGCTCCTTCCTATGGTCGGGGCCTGAGTATCATGTTGCTTCCCTGCATGGCTGCTTGGTCTGCTCGGTCGCTCCCTGTATTTTGTGCCCCTGCACTCTGCCCTGTCGTGCGTCTCTGCACACGCTCTGTGCTTGTACTCTGTCTCGTGCCATGTCTTGTATTGTCTTTCGTGCCATGTTTGTCCTTGCTATGCTTTGCCTTGTAGTACTTCCTCTGTTCTCTGCCTTAGCCTGTTTCGTTATGTCTGCCTAAGCTCTTCCTTGCCTTGTTGTTTGTCCTATGTTCCGTGTCTAGTCTCAAGGCTCTGCCTTGACCTGGCTCTGGGCTTCGGCCTACGCTCCGCTGCTAGACTCTGTCCTATGGTGCTCTCTAGCACACTCCCTGACTAGTCTCAAGGCTCTGCCTTGACCCGACTCTGGCCTTCGGCCTACGCTCCGCTGCTAGTTCTATGTCTCTGTCCCAGACTAGTCTCAAGGCTCTGCCTTGACCCGGCTCTGGGCTTCGGCCTACGCTCCACTGCTAGTTCCGCTCTCTGTCCTGAACCCTGACCCTGGCGTGCCCTCTGCACGCGCAGGACCTTGTCTTATACTCTGTGTCTTACCTCCGTTTTTCATGCGCCCTTGCACCTCTCGTACTAGGCTTTGCCATGTTGTCTCACATGTGTCTCTGTCCTGTACCTTTGTCTAGTCCTGCCTTGTGGCTGCGTGCCCTCTTGCATGCACCAGGTCACTCCGTGCCTGCCTGTTGTGCCTTAGCCGTGCCGCCCCTAGTCGTGCCCGCCTGTGTGCCTCAGCCGTGCTCGCCGTCCAGAGCTATTGTGGTTTCCGCCAGTCTGTGCCTCAGCCGTGCCGCCTCTAGTCGTGCCCGCCTGCCTGTGCCTCCAGCCGGTACCGTCTGCCGGTGCCCCAGTCATGGTTTCCGTGCTCCCTTGCTGTTTCTCGCACTGTGCGTTTTCGTGCTACTCTTGCACAAGTCTTTCGCTTTCCTTGCTCTGTCCTGAATCTTGTCTCTCTGTCGTGTTCTGAGTTCTATGACCTGTCTTGTATCCTTGTCTTGCTAGTACCTTGCTCTGTGCTTTGCTTTTTGCCTTGAACCCTGACATTGGCGTGCCCCTCTGCACGCGCAGTACACCAGTCCTGGCCTTCAAAGCCCAACATGTTCTCTAGCACGTGTGGGACCCGCTGCTAACCTTGTACTCTGGCGTGCCCCCTAGCACGGCCAGGACCATTCTTTGTACCGTGCCCCTGGCGTGCCCTAGCACGCGCAGGACCTTGAATCTTGAATCCTGGCGGCTTCCTTAGTGTGCCGAGGACCTTGGACCTTGAACCCTGGTGTGTCCCTACACACGCACCCTGTCTTGTGCTTTGAACCCTGGCGTGTCCACTACACACACACCCTGCCTTGAACTTTGCCTTGGACCCTTGCGTGTTCCTTAACACGCATCATGTCTTGAACCTTGTCGTGTCTCCTTGCCTGAACCTTGGTTTGCCTGCCGGATGCCCGGAACCTGCCGATCGCTGCTAGAGATCCTAAGCCTGATGACTGCGGCCTGATGTCTGGAGCTGATGTCCACAGCCTGATGCCCTGATCCTGTCGATCGTTTTCTGCTGTCCGGAGACCGACGTCATCGTGCCTTTGCCTGTACCCAGGCATGCCATCTAGCACGTATCATGCCGTGGACCTTGGCGTGCCCCCGCACGCACCTTGCTGTGTTTTCCCTGTGTTTTCACGTCCTGTACCTGATGTTACCCTGAAGTTTTCCTTAAAGAAGATACCTTGAACTTACGTCTTGTCTTGTTTCCTGCCCGTCCCTGGTCGTCAGACAATCATATTGTGTCTTCCTTGAGCTGGCCGTCTGGTTCCAGCAGTCATGGTGGCTCACCCCCTTGGTCTTGCCCCTGACACTCCCTGTATAGGGGTGGTTCCTCACAAGGTCAGCTCGCCCTCGGTGGGTGCCACGACCCAGAGGGTTCACTCTAAAGAAAAGTCGACTCAGCTAAAGCTGACTCTTCACAGTTATAAACTTCTGTGAAGCCCTTGTGGGTTCAAAGTTCTCACAACATATCTAGATAAGTTCCTTGGAGGGTCTAGTTTCCAAAATGGGGTCACTTGTGGGGGATTTCAACTGTTTAGGTACATCAGGGGCTCTCCAAAGGCAACATGACACCCGTAGACCATTCCATCAAAGTCTGCATTCCAAAATGTCACTACTTCCCTTCCGAGCCCCGACGTGTACCCATACAGTAGTTTTCTCCCACATATGGGGTATCAGCGTACTCAGGACAAATTGGACAACAACCTTTGGGGTCCAATTTCTCCCGTTACCCTTGGGAAAATAAAAAAATTGGGGACTAAAAGATCATGTTTGTGGAAAAAATATGATTTTTTTATTTTCACGCCCAGGCGTTATAAACTTCTGTGAAGCACTGGGGGGTTCAAAGTGCTCACCACACATCTAGATAAGTTCTTTAGGGGAACACAAAAAGAAAGCACAGAATAACAAATGTGCAAAAATACCCTGCAGTAAAAAATATGACAATAATCAGCAAGTGCTGGTAAAAAGATGACAACAAATGCAGGGTATTTAGTCGATATGTTTTTTTGCAAAAAAGTGTATACCAAGCCACTCCACCTCATCAAGGTAA
Organism: Dendrobates tinctorius; assembly: GCF_039654945.1. Taxonomy (NCBI): domain Eukaryota; kingdom Metazoa; phylum Chordata; class Amphibia; order Anura; family Dendrobatidae; genus Dendrobates; species Dendrobates tinctorius. The sequence continues at coordinate 1,992,633 of NW_027362053.1, read as the reverse complement.
CCCTTAATGGAGCAGTCCCTGTCTAATGTATTTAAAACCTGAACATATGAACAGTGTCTAAATGAACAGGATTAAGACAGGCGCTTCCTAGTAAGGGCACGTAGTGTAAGATGGCTCTTTATGTGCATGTCACACAAGAGAGGGGTGGGGTCTCTCAAACCATGCAAAAGCAAGGAAAAAATGGATTAAAAACACATGACATGCCCAAATGTGAACAAGTCGGTCGGACAGTGTTCACACCACTCACTGACTGAAACACAAAAAGAAAGCACAGAATAACAAATGTGCAAAAATACCCTGCAGTAAAAAATATGACAATAATCAGCAAGTGCTGGTAAAAAGATGACAACAAATACAGGGTATTTAGTCGATACTTTTTTTGCAAGAAAAAAGTGTATACCAAGCCACTCCACCTCGTCAAGGTAACCCTTAATGGAGCAGTCCCTATCTAATGTATTTAAAACCTGAACATATGAACCGTGTCTAAATGAACAGGATTAAGACAGGTGCTTCCTAGTATGGGCACGTGGTGTAAGAAGGCTCTTTATGTGCATGTCACACAAGAGAGGGGTGGGGTCTCAGCTCTTTCTGATGATTGTCATATTTTTTACTGCAGGGTATTTTTGCACATTTGTTATTCTGTGCTTTCTTTTTGTGTTTCAGTCAGTGGGTGGTGTGAACACTGTCCGACCGACTTGTTCACATTTGTGCATGTCACATGTGTTTTTAAGTTCTTTAGGGGGTCTAGTTTCCAAAATGTGGTCACTTGTGGGGGTTTTTCACTGTTTAGGTACATCAGGGGCTCTCCAAAGGCAATATGACACCCGCAGACCATTCCATCAAAGTCTGCATTCCAAAACGTCATTACTTCCCTTCCGAGCCCCGACGTGTGCCCATACAGTAGTTTTCTCCCACATATGGGGTATCATCGTAGTCAGGACAAATTGGACAACAACGTTTGGGGTCAATTTTCTCCTATTACCCTTGGGAAAATAAAAAAATTGAGGACTAAAAGATCATGTTTGTGGAAAAAATATGATTTTTTTTTATTTTCACGCCCAGGTTATAAACTTCTGTGAAGCCCTTGGGGGTTCAAGGTGCTCACCACACATCTGGATAAGTTCCTTGGGGGGTTTAGTTTCCAAAATGGTGTCATTTGTGGGGGTTTCCACTGTTTAGGCACATCAGGGGCTTTCCAAATGCGGCATGGCGTCCGATCTCAGTTCCAGCCATAAAAGTCAAATGGCGCTGCTTCTCTTCCGAGCTCTGCCATGTGCACAAATAGTGGTTTACCCCCACATATGGCGTACTCAGGACAAATTTCACAATAACTTTTGGGGTCCTGTTACCCCTGGAAAAATAAAAATTGAGGGTGAAAAGATCATTTTTGTGGAAAAAATATGATTTTTTAATTGTACAGCTGTACGTTATAAACTTCTGTGAAGCTCTTGTGGGTTCAAAGTTCTCACCACATATTTAGATAAGTTCCTTGGGGGGTCTAGTTTCCAAAATGGGGTCAAATGTGGGGGGTTTCCACTGTTTAGGCACATCAGGGGCTCTCCAAACATGACATGGCGTCCGATCTGAATTCCAGCCAATTTTGCATTGAAAAAGTCAAACGGCGCTCCTTCCCTTCTGAGCTCTGCCATGCGCCGAAACAGTAGTTCCCCCCACATATCAGGTATCAGCACACTCAGGACAAATTGCACAATAACTTTTGCAGTCCAATTTCTCCTGTTACCCTTGGTAAAATAAAAAAAATTTGACCTGAAGTAATTTTTTTTGTGAAAAAAAGTTAAATGTTCATTTTTTTTAAAACATTCAAAAAATTCTTGTGAAGCACCTGAAGGGTTAATACATTTTTTGAATGTGGTTTTGAGCACCTTGAGGGGTGCAGTTTTTAGAATGGTGTCACTTTTGGGTATTTTCTAACATACAGACCCCTCAAAGTGACTTCAAATGTGATGTGGTCCGTAAAAATAAAATGGTGTTGCAAAAATGAGAAATCGCTGGTCAACTTTTAACCCTTATAACTTCCTAACAAAAAAAAATTTGGTTCCAAAATTGTGCTGATGTAAAGTAAACATATGTGAAATGTTACTTATTAAGTTTTTTGTGTGCCATATGGGTCGCCCTCGCATACCCAGGGCAGCGGGGTACTCGGTACCGGGCCGGTGTCGAGGCGGGAAAGTGTCACAGCAGCGGTGACCCGGTCCATGGCCCTGGGCGCCCAATATCAATGGCGGTGATGTTAATGGTATTAAAGTTTATTAGGTAGTTCGTGATGCCACCCGTGGTGTTTGGCAAGTAAGATGTTGAGCCAACACTGCATGCAGATCCGCTGGTACTGATGGTGTGGTGCAGCAGAGATGGTATAGCTCCCCACAGGTGGAGCTGTAGTCCCAGGGCAGTGTAGGTGCAATGGATGAAGAGAGGCGCAGAATGGTATAGATGTTGTTACCCAGACGTAGCGGTGTGGGAATAACTGGAGGACACCAGAGTAAGCGGCTCCAAAGCTTTACTCACTGTTTGCAGTTCACACAACTGCCTGCTTCCGTACTGTGTTCTCCAGGTCAGGGCTCCAGCCAACCTCCAGGCAGGATAGGATTCTCCCTTCCACACTCCGCCAACATGTACCTTACTGAACGACTCCTCCAATGCGCCTTTAGGTGCGAAGCACTCCAGTACTTAGTTACCCTGGAATGCCTCTCTCTAGGTGTTCCTAGTCTTTACTTGTATGACAGACAGCTGTAGCCTGCTTCGGGGACTCCTCACTGCGTCCCGGCTCTCTATTCAGTTGCTGTTGTGTCCCAAGTCTATGATGGGAGCAAGGCGTTAGCGGCTCACTACTCCTCCGGTGTCTGTTGCCGGACATAAAGATCCAATCAACCTCGGGGACCGGCCCCGGCCTTTGCGCTCTCTGGACTGGAAGGGTTATCTCTCTTTCTCAACCTGCTTCCCACCATCCTTCTATTCTCCTTTGTTCCAATCTGTTCTCTCTCTCTTATGGAATCTGTAGTCTTCAGGCTACGTCTCTTTCTCCTTCTCTTCCTTCCCTAGGGAGCTCGTTCCACTAAGACCAGTCCTCAGCCTCTCCTGACTGACTGCCTTCCTCCGCCTTGAGCTCGTCTCAGGCTGACCTGCTGTCAGCCTGCTCTCTCTCTGGGACTCACCCCAGACTGACCTGAAATCCTACAGCTTCCCTCTCCTTTATATCTAACTCCACCCGCCTCCCTAGCACCTCTCGTGTTACGAAGCCAGGGACCACAAAAGGCACCCTATGACCTTTCCAGCATAAAGCATGGATGGGTCCCTGATGAACTATCCTGTGTGTGGGGTGCAGGTGTTGGAATGCGGAAAGGAGTTCCCAGCCTACCTGGATGGTGGGGCACTACACCTTAGGAGAAGGTGCAGTACCTCTGTGGTGACGGAAGCCTTAGGGGCGCCACATACCCCCCCGTTAAACACAGCACGTCCGCGGGCTGTAGAACAACAAAAGGTACAATACAGGAACACACAAAATTTTTTAAATGCTATTCAACAATACTTATCTAATCTTCCTAATGTAGGAGGCACATTTCTTAAACGTTACAAACAGGTTAACTTCCTATCTTAGTATCAAAAATTTACTTAAGTGCAATTCTTAATTCAAAGTGCTATACTCAACACATTTTCTTTAGTACATTTTCAATCAATTATTCTCTTTTTATTTCTTTCTTCTATTGGACGCAAGACACTGACCATCTACTCTTGGCCTGTCACCTGTCACTTTCAATTCTTCAGTCTTTATTCAATTCTCACATTCTATCTAAAAACTTTTCTAATTCTCTGTATCAAATATTCTATAAAAGACATTTACTTTTCACAAGACACAACATTATCAAATACGTTATCATAAAACATTCAAAATTCTTGTAAGGTGCTAAACACTGCTCCCAGCCGGGCTTTCTTGCAGTGTCCCTTGAGGTAGACATCATTCTTCGAAAAGTGTCCATGCAAAAACATTATCTTCGCAAAGTGTCTTTATATGTAAAACCAAGAAAGGGCATCTAAAGAGGTGCAACTATTTCCAATAAAAGTTTTTGGATCAATCAGCGTCCATGATCTCCACAGTTCCATTTCAAAAACAATGCTGCCAATCAAAAACTGGGCAACATGATGAACAAAGGCAAAGGCACAACTGGTGCAACAAACCCTCCTGGGTAACGAGAAATTTTGTAATTCTATTTCTTAGTGGCTACCAGATTCAAAGTAGTCATTGGCAATCCGCAGGTACTCCTCTTCCCACGGTGTCAAGCCAGAGATCTTTGGTTTGGGCTGCCAAACTGGAGGTGATGCATTAGCAGCCTGGTTCTTGGAAACAGGTACCTGAACAGTCTGTGGGGTACAGGTGGATGGAGCATTGACTGGTCTTGATGGCAGGTACCTCTCGATGAACTCTGCAGGGATACGTCACACATTCAGGGCGTACCATCCCCAGAGTCCCTTATGCCGGGTAAAGGTCACATACTCCCCAGGCTGCAGGTCTCTTTTAGGGTGTCCTTTAGGCAAGTGGGATTCAACATCCCTCCGATTAAAGAATAAGTCACTTATCCTCTTGGGGTCTGCAATAAATCCGAACTCCCGTTCTCGATTGATGTTAAGGACCTGCCCCCATCCTGCGGCATCCTTTGAACCGTAATGCCCAGCACGGGGCCTCTCTTTCCTGCTCAAGTCCGGGCCCAGTACAGCCATTCTCCTCTGCTCCATCTCTCGGTACTCATCTGCCAGCTTTTTAATGGTGGCTCGGCAATAGGCATCATTCTGCCCCTCCCGGGACCTGCTTTGGCCTTCTGGGGCCTGCGGTGCCACCGTTGGGGGTTCTGGTATCTCCCCTGGGGACTGGCTTCCCGGTCCCAGACCAGGTCTAACACAACCTGGCCAGCCGTTGCAACGGTGGGACAACCCCGGGTCTTCTCAGGGGAAGGGGCACAGGACATACCTGAGGTCTCCCGGTTGTGCGGCCTCGGCTCCGATGCAGGTGATAAAGGAGCAGTTGCGGGTTCTGGATCCGCAGGGGTCTCTGTGGGGACCGGCACAGCCGCGCCAGGCCCAGGCGTGAGCTCTGCTTCCACTCCCGGGTCCTCCGGTAACTTCACCGGGCCGGTGATGTTCAACCGCACGGTCAAAGTAGATGTGTAGGTCAGCGCCGCCCAGGGACAGTCCAGTGCGGTAGCAGCGGGTACCGATGGAGAGGGTGGTACCGCTGGTGTAGGCCCCGCCGGGGCGCGCTGCCGTCTCAGCTTCTCCAAAGCTTCCTTCTTCTGCTGCAGGCGGGTGGTCAGTTCGGTGATTTCGTCTTCCAATTGCTGGCGGTTCATTCCGGAGCTTGGGTTGGAGCCGTCAGACATGGCGCCGGGGGTTTGCACTTCCCCACGCTCCGCAGGCCTCCTTCCCTCACTCTCCAAGATGGCATTCTGGCGTTCTTCCTCTGCTCGCCACTAGCTTTCTCTGCCCCTCCTTCCGGGGGCGGTGTCTTCTTCCAGCGCCTCCATACCAAGCCAGTATACGAACCCCTCGGGGGTGGGCCATGCATCAGTCTTTTCTTTGGACCTCCCATCTCTTCACGCCCCTCATCTCTGCGCCAGCGGCCATTTCTAATGTCCATTTTACAGTATATTAAATTTGGTCTTCTGCACATTTTCAAAAGTTGTAAATCCAAGGCACACAGAACCCGATGGCATCGGGTCTCGTCATCCTGTTCGTGACGCCAAAATTGGGTCGCCCTCGCACACCCAGGGCAGCGGGGTACTCGTTACCGGGCCGGTGTCGAGGCGGGAAAGTGTCACAGCAGCAGTGACCCGGTCCGTGGCCCTGGGCGCCCAATATCAATGGCGGTGATGTTAATGGTATTAAAGTTTATTAGGTAGTTCGTGACGCCACCCGTGGTGTTTGGCAAGTAAGATGTTGAGCCAACGCTGCATGCAGATCCGCTGGGACTGATGGTGTGGTGCAGCAGAGATGGTATAGCTCCCCACAGGTGGAGCTGTAGTCCCAGGGCAGTGTAGGTGCAATGGATGAGGAGAGGCGCAGAATGATATAGATGTTGTTACCCAGACGTAGCGGTGTGGGAATAACTGGAGGACACCAGAGTATGCGGTTCCAAAGCTTTACTCACTGTTTGCAGTTCACACAACTGCCTGCCTCCGTACTGTGTTCTCCAGGTCAGGGCTCCAGCCAACCTCCAGGCAGGATAGGATTCTCCCTTCCACACTCCGCCAACATGTACCTTACTGAACGAGTCCTCCAATGCACCTTTAGGTGCGAAGCACTCCAGTATTTAGTTACCCTGGAATGCCTCTCTCTAGGTGTTCCTAGTCTTTACTTGTATGACAGACAGCTGTAGCCTGCTTCGGGGACTCCTCACTGCTCTCTATTCAGTTGCTGTTGTGTCCCAAGTCTATGATGGGAGCAAGGCGTTAGCGGCTCACTACTACTCCGGTGTCTGTTGCCGGACATAAAGATCCAATCAACCTCGGGGACCGGCCCCGGCCTTTGCGCTCTCTGGACTGGAAGGGTTATCTCTCTCAACCTGCTTCCCACCGTCCTTCTATTCTCCTTCGTTCCAATCTGTTCTATCTCTCTTATGGAATCTGTAGTCTTCAGTCTATGTGTCTTTCTCCTTCTCTTCCTTCCCTAGGGAGCTCGTTCCACTAAGACCAGTCCTCAGCCTCTCCTGACTGTCTGCCTTCCTCGGCCTTGAGCTCGTCTCAGGCTGACCTGCTGTCAGCCTGCTCTCTCTCTGGGACTCACCCCAGACTGACCTGAAATCCTACACCTTCCCTCTCCTTTATATCTAACTCCACCCGCCTCCCCAGCACCTTTCGTGTTACGAAGCCAGAGACCACAAAAGGCACCCTATGACCTTTCCAGCATAAAGCATGGATGGGTCCCTGCTGAACTCTCCTGTGTGTGGGGTGCAGGTGTTGGAATGCGGAAAGGAGTTCCCAGCCTACCTGGATGGAGGGGCACTACACCTTAGGAGAAGGTGCAGTACCTCTGTGGCGACTGAAGCCTCAGGGGCGCCACACGTATCTCTGTGATTTAAGGGCATAAAAATTCAAAGTTGGAAAATTGCAAAATTTTCAAAATTTTCACCAAATTTCCACTTTTTTCACAAATAAACGCAAGTTATTTGAAAGAAATTTTACCACTAATATGAAGTACAATATGTCACGAGAAAACATTGTCAGAATCAGTGGGATCCATGGATGCGTTTCAGAATTATTACCTCATAAAGGGACAGTGGTCAGAATTGTAAAAATTGGCCCGGTCATGAACGTGCAAACCACCCTTGGGTGTAAAGGGGTTAATTTTTTTATAACAATTCACATCATTAAGTTGTTTAAATGCTTCTCTTTCATATTGTTGTATTGGCCAGACGACCACAATACCACCTTTGTCAGCTGGTTTAAATACAACTTGTTCCATGTCCTTGAGCTCCCTCAGTGCTTGACGTTGTATTTTTGTCAAATTATCATAGGGTTTTTGGATTTTTAATTGGTATAGTTCATTACATACCATTTTGACAAAAATTTCCACAGATGAATTTAAAGTTATTGGCAGAAAGTTTGTAGATTTCTTTATGATAAAGTGAGAGAACTTACAATGTATAGGTTCTTACTGTTCAAGGAGTAATTCCTCTAGGACCGGGGCGCTTCCAAATCTGCCTCTGTTGAAAAAGGTATGTGGAGGGATTTTTTTTATTCTGGAATTTTTTTAGCAGTAATTTACATGCAAAGAGAAATACATCTTTGATTGCCATAAAGGTATCAAAAGTAGACATGGGACAGAATGTAAGACCTAGAGACAAAACTGGTAAATGAGCTGGTGAAAGATTAACATCAGATAAATTGATTACGTTAAAATCATCAGACCGATCTGAATTTTGGCACTTGTTATATTTGCGTCCATATGTCATTTGACGAGTAGTACACCTTCTCGGATTACTATTAGATAACAAGAACAGTGTATGTGATAGAACGTTGCACAGATATTGTATTTAGTCTCGTGTCATAATATACTATATTTACCCTGTTACTGTAACCCACCATATAGTGCTTATTTCTGTATATACAGTACAGACCAAAAGTTTGGACACACCTTCTCATTCAAAAAGTTTTCTTTATTTTCATGACTATGAAAATTGTAGATTCACTCTGAAGGCATCAAAACTATGAATTAACACATGTGGAAAATGTTAGGCGTCAGATTTCTGTCGCTGCACAGCGAGAATCCTGAGCCTTACTTCCAGCAGTCTCCCATTCCTGTCCAGGCGCAGAGGAGGTTGCTCAGCAAACTTGTCGGTCCAGGCACTCTGCCCAGACCAGCTCCATGGGTTTGCTTGCTGCTGCCACCTCTGGCGCAGCTATGACAATACATGCTGCTCAGCAGCGAGATTCTCCAGGGACTAAGTAGCCATGTCGGGCCACTGAGCATGCCCGTGGAGTGATCTCCCATTGGAGATCAAAGGTCACGTGCTCAGGTCCTGCTCCTGTTCGGATTGGCCCATCCGAGAAGCCAGGAGGGTCCCGGACGCTCGCGGCTATAAAAGGTTCGCATGGCCGCTCAGCCATGCTCTAGGATAAGATTGTATTTACAGACTATGTGGAGTGAGTGATGTATGCACGCATGAATGTCTCTGGTGAATGACTCATTAAGAAATCCCTACCCTTGGTACGCATGTGTTGTGCAGCCTAGCCTTCTAGCGCCCAGGCTTAGGTGTAGGTAGGACAGAGGTTGAGTCAGGCATCAGTCCTCACCAGGGACTCGGCACACCTCAGTGCACGTGCTCCATAGCCAGCGTCTATAGCGGCGTTCGCGGCAACGACGCCGTGCGTTCAGTGGGCCTAGAAGGACTCTAACCCCGTGTCCTTGGGGTAGAGTTCTGTGGCCGTACACTGTGCGCTCTTTTGGCCGGGCTCTGTGAGCTTAACAGGCTCCGGCATCTACGTTCGGCGGTTGTGCGGCTCTGTGCATTAACAGAGTTCGCCCCTGTTCACATTGGGTGTCGTAACCCACGTGTGACTGGTTTCAAACTGCTTAATTCTTCCGCCATTACTTAGCAGCAGTGTACCACCTCTGCACGGTGGACCCCAGGCTGCGAACGCACCTACTATTATTTTATAATTTGGTGCGTTCCGCCAGCCCTAGCATAATTAAATAATTAACAAAAAAGTGTGAAACAACTGAAATATGTCTTATATTCTAGGTTCTTCAAAGTAGCCACCTTTTGCTTTGATTACTGCTTTGCAAACTCTTGGCATTCTCTTGATGAGCTTCAAGAGGTAGTCACCGGAAATGGTCTTCCAACAGTCTTGAAGGAGTTCCCAGAGATGCTTAGCACTTGTTGGCCCTTTTGTCTTCACTCTGCGGTCCAGCTCACCCCAAGCCATCTCGACTGGGTTCAGGTCTGGTGATTGTGGAGGCCAGGTCATCTGGCGTAGCACCCCATCACTCTCCTTCTTGGTCAAATAGCCCTTACACAGCCTGGAGGTGTGTTTGGCGTCATTGTCCTGTTGAAAAATAAATGATGGTCCAACTAAACGCAAACCGGATGGAATAGCATGCCGCTGCAAGGTGCTGTTGTAGCCATGCTGGTTCAGTATGCCTTCAATTTTGAATAAATCCCCAACAGTGTCACCAGCAAAGCACCCGCACACCATCACACCTCCTCCTCCATGCTTCATGGTGGGAACCAGGCATGAAGAGTCTATTCGTTCACCTTTTCTGCGTCGCACAAAGACACGGTGGTTGGAACCAAAGATCTGAAATTTGGACTCATCAGACCAAAGCACGGATTTCCACTGGTCTAATGTCCATTCCTTGTATTCTTTAGCCCAAACAAGTCTCTTCTGCTTGTTGCCTGTCCTTAGCAGTGGTTTCCTAGCAGCTATTTTACCATGAAGGCCTGCTGCACAAAGTCTCCTAACAGTTGTTGTAGAGATGTGTCTGCTGCTAGAACTCTGTGTGGCATTGACCTGGTCTTTAATCTGAGCTGCTGTTAACCTGTGATTTTTGAGGCTGGTGACTCGGATGAACTTATCCTCCGCAGCAGAGGTGACTCTTGGTCTTCCTTTCCTGGGGGCGGTCCTCATGTGAGCCAGTTTCTTTGTAGCGCTTGATGGTTTTTACCACTGCACTTGGGGACACTTTCAAAGTTTTCCCAATTTTTCAGACTGACTGATCTTCATTTCTTAAAGTAATGATGGCCACTCGTTTTTCTTTACTTAGAATTTGTATTATGGCAAGAAAAAAGCAGCTAACAGTCTATTCAGTAGGACTATCAGCTGTGTATCCACCAGATTTCTGCACAACACAATTGATGGTCCCAACCTCATTTATAAGGCAAGAAATCCCACTTATTATACCTGCCAGGGCACACCTGTGAAGTGAAAACCATTTCCGGTGACTACCTCTTGAAGCTCATCAAGAGAATGCCAAGAGTGTGCAAAGCAGTAATCAAAGCAAAAGGTGGCTACTTTGAAGAACCTAGAATATAAGGCCGGTTTCACATTCGCGCTTTTGAGCGCAGCGACGGCCTGCGCACGGCCGCCACTAAGCCCCGCCCCCTGCCCCGCCTCCACCGGTATCTCCGCCTCCGGGCGCATGACGTTGCATGCGTCGTGCGTCCCCTATCTTCATCACAGAGGGCGCAGGCCGTGCGCAGTCTGCGCACAGTCTGCGTTTGGCGGTGCATGCGTCCTTTTGACGGTGCGCCGAGCACAACCAAAATGCAACAGGTTGCGTTTGGCGCTGCTCGGCGCACCGTCAAAAGGACGCATGCGCCGCCAAACGCAGACTGTGCGCAGACTGCGCACGGCCTGCGCCCTCTGTGATGAAAATAGGGGACGCACGACGCTTGCAACGTCATGCGCCCGGAGGCGGAGATACCGGTGGAGGCGGGGCAGGGGGCGAGGCTTAGCGGTGGCCGTGCGCAGGCCGTCGCTGCGTTCAAAAGCGCGAATGTGAAACCGGCCTAAGACATATTTTCAGTTGTTTCACACTTTTTTGTTAATTATATAATTCCACATGTGTTAATTCATAGTTTTGATGCCTTCAGAGTAAATCAGTCATGAAAATAAAGAAAACTCTTTGAATGAGAAGGTGTGTCCAAACTTTTGGTCTGTACTATATATATATATATATACTTACTTATAAACAGATTTCCCTTCTGTGTTAGTTGAATAAATAGTTAGTTTAAATATCACTGTCTCCTGACTGTCTGTGCAGTTGCATCCAAGTAACCTGCCTACATTTACATTGCAAATCTGCACTGCTTTATGGAGGCATTCTCTGGTTGCACTTTTACGTGAAAACGTTTTTTTGTGGGGACACTCTAACCAATATTAATATATAGGAGCATTGTCTGGCTGACGCTCATCTGTGTAGATAGTCTCTGCGTCTTCCCGGCTAACACTGTCACATCTCTCCAGTGCATCCTTGACTCTACTGTATGACTCCACCTCTCTCCCCCGCTTCTCCTCCTGTTCTGAAAATCCCTTCACTGGCTCCCAATTCCCTAGTATTCAATTCAAACTACTAAGGCTGGTTTCACATTAGCGCTTTTTAAGCGCACGCACGGCCGGGGGTAGCTCCGCCCCCGAGCCGGCTCTCTGCCCGGCGTGCCCGCCCCTTGCTTGTAGCGCCGCCTCCTAGCGGACAGCGGCGCCTGCGATCGGCGCACCCTATCTTTAGCATAGGGTGCGCAGATCGTGCGCAGGCCGTGCGCTAGTTGCGCTTTGACCTGCGCTGCGCACTTTTGACGGTCAAAAGTGCGCAGCGCAGGTCAAAGCGCAACTAGCGCACGGCCTGCGCACGATCTGCGCACCCTATGCTAAAGATAGGGTGCGCCGATCGCAGGCGCCGCTGTCCGCTAGGAGGCGGCGCTACAAGCAAGGGGCGGGCACGCCGGGCAGAGAGCCGGCTCGGGGGCGGCGCTACCCCCGGCCGTGCGTGCGCTTAAAAAGCGCTAATGTGAAACCAGCCTAACACTAACCTACAAAAACCATCCATAATCTGTGTCCATCTTATATCTCTGAACTAAGGCTGGTTTCACACTTGCGCTTTTTTGCGCTGTTTTTTAGCGCAAAAAAAAATGCGTTTTTTCCCTCCTATCTTTTACATGGTGTAGTGTGCGCTCGGGCGCACAAAATGCATCCTGTTGCATTTTTTGTGCGTCCGACTTCCCCCAAAAAAACGCATGCGCACGCAATGCGTTTTTTTTTACAGCAAAACACCCATTATAGTCTATGGGTGCGCATACGTGCGCATGGTAATGTGCACGTATGCGCAAAAAAAGCATGCATTTTTTTAAAAAAAACGCACCAAATCCCGCAAAAAAACACACACAAATGCATGATGCGTTTTTTTATGCGTTTGTGTGCGCAAAAAGTGCACCGCAAAAAAACGCAAGTGTGAAAGTAGCCTAATCGGTACTTTCAGATGGAACTTAAAAAGCATCTCTTCAAGAAACCTTACAGCCTGTAATAACACCACCAGAGCTGCTGCAACCCCCCCAATGTACTGTCTCCTTCTTTATTACCCTGTAGCCAGTAAGCCGCAAGGGCAGAGTCCTCTCCCTTCTGTACCAGTCTGTCACTCTTAGCTTGTTCTCTGTAATATACATGCGTATTTTGTATGTAACCCCGCTCATGTACAGCCCCATGGGATCAATGGTTGTCTCAAAATAAATAATTATAATAGGTATTTACTGGGTCACTCATTTGATGCCAACACTGATTCTGAGCTAAAAGTCCTGCTAAAAAAACCCCTTCTACACAGTCAGTGTCATCATTTTGGAGTTTTATCAAAGTATGCCTTTTAAAGGCTCATTTAGACAAGCCGATAATTGGTGTTGGTAGGAACGCACGCTCTCATTTATCAGCCTGTGTAAACATTCGTTTGTCGGCATATTTTATGTGTTTTTTGCCAGCATAAATATCATCGTTACTGGCAGCACACCACCCCATATAAATAGATGTGCTGCTGATAACATGGTGCTTTACGGGGACAGAATGATTGTAATGATAATTGTCTCAATCATTGCTTGCCTGCCTGGGAAATGAGCGCTAAAAGACTTGTATAGAGCTGACTGGCGCTTGTCTAACAGCCTGAGGTCAACCGGTGTAAATGGGCCATTATACTACAGTTGTAACGTGGAAAGTCAATCACTGTTGTGGGTTCATTGGTGTGGTCACTGTAAAGGCCCCGTCACACTAAGCAATATCGCTATAACGTCACAGGTTTTGTGACGTAGCAGCGATATCGCTATGTCTGATACTTACCTCCGACCTGCTCCCCCCCGCTGCTCATCGCTGATTGCGCGAGAACATCCTGGACCGTTTCTCGTCGTCAGCTTCCTGTGGTGCCGATGAGCGAAGCGTTGGCGCGGGCGGGAGGGCGTCTTCATCGCCTTGTCTGACAGGTAAGTAGCGACCCCCGACCCCTGCTATGTCGCTGTGAGATCTGCCTGTGTGGCAGCTCACTAGTGACCACTTAGCGATGCACCAGCGATCCATGTCGTTGTCAGGATCGCTGGTGCATCGCTAAGTGTGACAGTACCTTAAGGCTGCATTAAGGCGGCCATAATGGCCACATTTAAAGGGGTTATCCAGGACCTATTTTTGGTGTATGGGGCTTATCAGTTATCTGTAGGTAGATGCTAACAACGTGCCTGTTCTGCCCTGCAACAATCTCTCCTGGCTCAGAGCAGTAACAGACTGCTCCTGTCAGCGATTTTTCTCCTTCCTATGACATCATTCCAATCCAAATCCAGGTGTGAAAAACTTGTTGCATCATTCCCAAGAAGAATCATGGCTGTACTAGCGCAAAAGGGTGCTTCTACTCAAAACTGAGCAAAGGGGCTGAATACTTATGACCATGTGATATTTCAGTTTTTCTTTTTTAATAAATTTGCAAAAATTTCTACATTTCTGTTTTTTTCAGTGAAGATGGGGTGCAGAGTGTACAATAATGAGAAAAAAAATGAACTTTTTTGAATTTACCAAATGTCTGCAATGAAACAAAGAGTGAAAAATTTAAAAGGGTCTGAATACTTTACGTACCCACTGTATAGCAGTGTATTTCTATGTAACTATTCAAGAAGGAGAATATAAGTAAGATTTTTTTTCTTCCTATAAGATTACTAAAAAATAATGAAAACAGTTATAAAAAAAACATCATTTTCTTTTCGTAAGATTTGGTCTTCCTGGGAATCAAACCCACAGCCTTTATCATTGCAGGCAGCAGCTAAAGCTGAGCCTCCAGCAGCACTGACAATATGGGAGGATTTTCTATATGTGAAGCTGTATTGAAGGCTCTGAACCCACAGACACAATATCCTGGAATATGTAGCTGTATATAGCGTATTCAACGTCCGTGTATTCTAGAGAAAAAATAAGTTTGATTTTTTTTTCTAAAAAAATACTAAAAGATGATGAACAATAATTACAATATTGTCATTTTTAATGCACTTTTTTATAAAAAAAACAAACAAACAATAAACATCACAAATCCGCAAATAAAATACTTGTTTGTTGTCCCTATAATCAGAACAACCCGCATAACACAGTGATTAGATTATTTATGGTAGTCGGTAAATGGCATAAAAATGGCGTGATTGATTTTTTTTTTCTCCATCAAACCCCTAAGAAAATATGTAAAACTGAGGCCGTGTTCACACATAGAATTAATGCTGCATGTTTTGTCCTGCAAAAGTAGAGAGGTATGAGGATAGGTGTTATTTCCGGCCATTGGGTCAGGCCACAACACAATGCTGGAATAAGCCTGAAATACTTGTATTTATTAGGGCAAACCTGGGCAAAGTGCGGCCCGTGGGCCACATCCGGCCCTTTGGCTGTCTCAGTCCAATCCACGGACCGAGACAGCCGAGGGGCTGGAAAACTGCGGTCCACGGGCCACACCGTGCCCGCCAGCTCACTGTTTCCATAGGCGCCACTGACTGCATTGGTGGAGGAGGGGCCTCCGGCCACTTAGTCCACCAATCAGCGTGTGAAACAGCTGATGCAATGACATCATTTCATCGCGTAAGCTGTGTGCTGCGGTGCGGAGAGTCAACGCACCGGAGACAGGGAGACAAGCAGAGCGCCAGGGAACAGAACCGAGGTGAGTATGTGGTGTTCATTTTTTTCATGTGTATGGGATGTTGGATGGGCATGGGGATGCTATGGGGGTGTTGAACTTTACAAGGGGAGGCTATGGGGGTGTCATGCTGTACAAGGAGAAGCTATGGGGGTGTCGTGCTGCTGAAGGGGAGGCTATAGGGGCCTCGTGCGGTACATTGGGAGGCTGTGTGAGGCTTGTACAGTATATGGGGAGGCTGTGTGGAGCTCATGCAATATATGAGGAGGCTGTGTGGGGCTCATGCAGTATAAAGGGAGGCTGTGTGGGGCTCATGCAGTATATATATATATATATATATATATAGGGAGGCTGTGTGGGGCTCATGCAGTGTATATAGGGAGGCTGTGTGGGGCTCATGCAGTATATAGGGAGGCTGTGTGGGGATCATGCAGTATATAGGGAGGCTGTGTGGGGCTCATGCAGTGTATATGGGGAGGCTGTGTGGGGCTCATGCTGTGTGGAGCTCATGCAGTATATAGGTGTTAGGGGGTAAGATATAATGTCTTTCATGCTCTCTTCCCTCTGATTGTCTTCCAGTACTTAAGATTTATAGATGTGTTTTATGATAGCTGCCTGCGGTACTGCTATATGTATAACTATGTATTACTGCTCACTGTTTATGGTATTGCCACTTGAATGTGTTACCATTATATAGAAAAACTGTAATATATTGTCTTGTATTGTAATATTGCATATATGTTATGTGTTCTTTGTATATGTACAGTCAGGGAAACTTAGTGTATCCTCCTTGGGATAGTTTCTATAGTTTCCCCTATAGATCGGGTAGCTGTAATTATGTTGTGGGCCACTAGATGGGGGTATACTAGTAGGACCTGATAGGAGGTTCATAGAGGGTTAATTTTAGGAGGGGCTCCTGAGATTTAAGGTTAGTGATGAAAAGTAGTTTAGAGAGACAGGGCCAGGGCGCCCAAGTGTCCACATGGGCTATAGGCCCGGACAGCTCAGCAGTCACGTAACGTTAAGTCGTTATTGCCCACGTTGCCCACGGCCACTGCAGGTCTTAGCAGTGGGTCAGAACAGGAAAAGAAAGATGAGGCATCTCACCACCTGGGCCAATGCTTTTAGGGCAGAAGTTGGCTGGACTAAAGAGATGAAAGGAGTTGGAGCTTCAATGAGATCGGTACAGATGGGCCGGATGCTTTACTAGGGGCCACCAAACGTAGTGATTGATGAACTCATGTCTGGGGCAAAACAGGCTGAAGGAAATGTCATTATAGCGAGGTCAGGTCAGGAAGGAACTGGGAAGCAGTCTAGTACGGTCTGGTCTGGGCGTGTACTGCACAGAAGTGACAGCAAGCAGGGGAAAAGTCAGGAAGCAAGCAAATGTTATGATGTACCAACTGTGGATGTAACGTGCGAAATACTAAGTAAGGAAAGTGTTAAAGCTGTCTCAGACTGTGTCTCCATTGATAGGGGTCGCCTAGAAGAGTTACCATTATGGCCTGGGAAGTGCCCGGGTAAAGATGGATCTGGAGATGAAGGTATGCCAAGGAGAAGAGTATTGTAGGGGAAGGGCTGGGCGCAGTTGCCACTGGAAAACAGGTCACGAATACAGTCCTGTCCCTCCCTTACATAGGGAAGCTGAGTGGGGCTCATGCAGTATATACAGGGAGGCTGTGTGGGGCTCATGCAGTATATATATATATATATATATATATGGAGACTGTGTGGTGCTCATGCAGTGTATATATAGGGGGCTGTGTGGGGCTCATGCAGTGTATATATAGTGAGGCTGTGTGTGGCTCATGCAGTGTATATAGGGAGGCTGTGTGGGGCTCATGCAGTATATATAGGGAGGCAGTGTGGGGCTCATGCAGTGTATATAGGGAGGCTGTGTGGGGCTCATGTAGTGTATATATAGGGAGGCTGTGTGGGGCTCAAGCAGTATATAGCGAGGCTGTGTGGAGCTCATGCAATATATAGGGAGGCTGTGTGGGGCTCATGCAGTATATAGGGAGGCTGTGTGGGGCTCATGCAGTGTATATAGGGAGGCTGTGTGGGGCTCATGCAGTGTATATAGGGAGGCTGTGTGGGGCTCATGCCGTATATATAGGGAGGCTGTGTGGGGCTCATGCAGTGTATATAGGGAGGCTGTGTGGGGCTCATGCAGTGTATATAGGGAGGCTGTGTGGGGCTCATGGAGTATATATAGGGAGGCTGTGTGAGGCTCATGGAGTGTATATAGGGAGGCTGCAGGGGGGCTCATGCAGTGTATATATAGGGAGGCTGTGTGGGGCTCATGCAGTATATATAGGAAGGCTGTGTGGGGCTCATGCAGTATGTAGGGAGGCTGTGTGGGGCTCAGGCAGTATATATAGGGAGGTTGGTGGGGCTCATGCAGTTTATATAGGGAGGCTGTGTGGGGCTCATGCAGTGTATATAGGGAGGCTGTGTGGGGCTCATGGAGTATATATAGGGAGGCTGTGTGAGGCTCATGGAGTGTATATAGGGAGCCTGTGTGGGGCTCATGCAGTGTATATATAGGGAGGCTGTGTGGGGCTCATGCAGTATATATATATATAGGAAGGCTGTGTGGGACTCATGCAGTATATATATAGGGAGGCTGTGTGGGGCTCATGCAGTATATATATAGGGAGGCTGTGTGGGGCTCATGCAGTATATATAGCGAGGCTGTGTGGGGCTCATGCAGTATATATAGGTGGCTATGTGGGGATCATGCAGTGTATATATATATAGGGAGGCTGTGTGGGGCTCATGCAATATACTGTATATAGGGAGGCTGAGTGGGGCTCATGCAGTGTACATAGGGAGGCTGTGTGGGGCTCATGCAGTATATAGGGAGGCAGTGTGAACAGTTAATAATTTAAGAAAGAATAGAGGTACAGAGAGATACATAAAGTGCATGTATACTTGTTATGAACGGCGGAACACACTAAATAAAAATATAAATAAAGTGTGTTCGCCGCTCGGGGTCCACCGTGCGGTGGATGGAAAAACCGCAGCTAGGAGATGACAGAGCACTATGGCAATAGTGTGCACAGGGTTTGATTTCACCCAGGTGCCACAAGCAATCTCTGCTGAAGACACAGAGCTGCTATAACAAATAATAAATAACGCAACGCTGAGCCTGTTAGCAGCACAGGGACTCAGCGGCACACAGTTGGTAAAAGGTCACTGGAGTAGCCAAGACCTACCGATAGTGTGAATAGCGTTGCTACTGCCAACGCACAATAAAAGGCTGCTACAGCAGCGCGGCGTAGAGGAAGCCGCAATATAACACCGCAGTAACGCTGGCGCGATGTTAGACGCTAGCAGGTGTTGCTGTGAAGCTATGGCGCGCAGGCGCTGGCGCTAATACTGGCTCTAACTCAATCCCTCACACATTCATAATATCATAGGAATGGGGTTTCAAATGAGTCATTCACCAGATCATGCATCCATCAGCAAACACACAGCAGCAAATATGACTATACTAGCGCATGGCGGAACAGCCATGCGCGCCTTTTATAGCAAACGGGACCTTACAGAAGTCTCCAGAACTCTGAGCTGGACCAATGGGATCAGGAGCAGGACCTGAGCACCTGACTCCTGAACTCCAATGGGAGATCGTCCTACGAGCATGCTCAGAGGATGGAATGAAGGACTTAGCCTCCGGAGAGAGCTGCTGCAAAGCAACCCCCTCTGCAATCTCTTCTGCAGTGGACAGAGAGCAGGAGCCTGCAGAATGTGAGGGTCTAGATTCCTGCATAGTAAGGGCAGAGATCTGACTCCTAACATTACCCCCCCTCCTAGGGCTCCCCCCTCCCTGAACCCTCCGATCCACCAGCCTGTGCCCGACAGTGGCACAGGCCTCAGACTCGTCCAAAGGCGAGCCTGATGTCCTGGTAGGTGAAACAGAAAACCGGGACACACGGAAGGTATCAGCGGAGGCCAGGTTTCAGGAGGGACACCCGGGAGATAATGGGAGCGGGAGTTTCAGGGAAACGCCGCCGTGTGTCGACGGCCGTTGCCACACTCCGTCTGGGAAGGCTATCCCGAGCACATGAGGTGCATGCCCGAATAAACTTTTTAACGTCCCGAGCCCTGTGGCGATAGTGTGCACAGGGTTTGATTTCACCCAGGTGCCACAAGCAATCTCTGTTGAAAACACAGAGCTGCTATAACAAATAATAAATAACGCAACGCTGAGCCTGTTAGCAGCACAGGGACTCAGCGACACACAGTTGGTAAAAGGTCACCGGAGTAGCCAAGACCTACCGTTAGTGTGAATAGCGTTGCTACTGCCAACGCACAACAAAAGGCTGCTACAGCAGCGCGGCGTAGAGGAAGCCGCAATATAACACCGCAGTAAAGCTGGCGCGATGTTTAGACGCTAGCAGGTGTTGCTGTGAAGCTATGGCGCGCTGGCGCTAATACTGGCTCTAACTCAATCCCTCACACATTCGTCATATCATAGGAATGAGGTTTCAAATGAGTAATTCACCAGATCATGCATCCATCAACCAACACACAGCAGCAAGTATGACTATACTAGCGCATGGCGGAACAGCCATGCTCGCCTTTTATAGCTAACGGGACCTTACAGAAGTCTTCAGAACTCTGAGCTGGTCCAATGGGATCAGGAGCAGGACCTGAGCACCTGACTCCTGAACTCCAATGGGAGATCGTCCTACGAGCATGCTCAGAGGATGGAATGAAGGACTTAGCCTCCGGAGAGAGTTGCTGCAAAGCAATCCTCTCTGCAATCTCTTCTGCAGTGGACAGAGAGCAGGAGCCTGCAGAATGTGAGGGTCTAGATTCCTGCATAGTAAGGGCAGAAATCTGACTCCTAACAATACTAATGCCAGAAGCCTTGCCAACAAAAAGGAGGAATTAGAATTAATTTTGTTGGAACATAATTATGACATGGTGGGGATATCTGAGACATGGCTGGACGAGAGCCTTGACTGGCCGGTTAATTTACAGGGCTATAGTCTGTTCAGAAATGACCGTACAAATAAACGAGGGGGAGGCGTGTGTTTATATGTAAAATCATCCTTAAAAACCATCTTGCGTGATAATATATGTGAATCTAATGAAAATGTAGAGTCCCTGTGGGTAGAGATAAGGGGAGGGAGGAAAAATAATATAAGTCTCCAAAAATAATGGAAGCAACAGAGAATATCCTCATAAAGCAAATAGATGAAGCTGCGACTCAAGGAGAAGCCATTATTATGGGGGACTTCAACTACCCTGAAATACATTGGGGAACCGAAACCTGCAGTTCCAGCAAAGGTAATAGGTTTCTGACAACTATGAGAGACAATTACCTTTAACAACTGGTTCAGGACCCAACAGGGGGGGGGCACTGCTAGACCTAATATTAACCAACAGGCCAGACCGCATATCAAATATAAGAGTTGAGGGTCAATTGGCTAATAGTGATCACAAAATAATAAATTTTCAGGTGTCCTTTAATAAGATGTGTAGTAGAGGGGTTACAAGGACATTAAACTTCAGGAAGGCAAATTTCCAAAGGATGAGAGATGATCTTGATGCATTTAACTGGGACGATATCCTGAGACATAAAAATACACAAAGAAAATGGGAGACGTTTATTAGCATCCTGAATAGGACCTGTGCACAATATATACCGTATGGGAATAAACATGCTAGAAATAGGAGGAAACCACTAAGGCTAAATAAAGCTGTAAGGGGCGCAATAAGTGACAAAAATAAAGCAATTAGAGAATTAAAGCAAGTAGGTAGTGATGAGGCATTAAATAAATGCAGAAAATTAAATAAATTCTGTAAAAAGCAAATCAAGACAGCAAGATGGAGACTCATTGCCAGAGAAAGTAAAAATAATCCCAAAATATTCTTCAACTACATAAATAGTAAGAAGCTAAAAAATGATAGTGTTGGTCCCCTTAAAAATAGTCTGGGTGAAATGGTGGATGAGGATGAGGAAAAAGCCAATATGCTAAATGACTTTTTTTCAACAGTATTTATACAAGAAAATCCAATGACGGATAACATGATCAGTGATAAAAATTGTCCATTAAATGTCACCTGCTTAACCCAGCAGGAAGTACGGCGGCGTCTAAAAATCACTAAAATTTACAAATCCCTGGGCCCGGATGGGATACACCCCCGAGTACTGCAGGAATTAAGTACAGTCATAGGTAGACCATTATTTTTAATCTTTAAAGATTCCATAATAAGAGGGTCTGTACCACAGGACTGGCGTATAGCGAATGTGGTGCCAATATTCAAAAAGGGGACAAAAACGGAACTTGGAAATTACAGGCCAGTGAGCTTAACCTCAACTGTGGGTAAAATCCTGGAGGGTTTTCTAAGAGATCCAATACTGGAGTATCTGAAGAAGAATAACCTCATGACCCAATATCAACATGGGTTTACGAGGGACCATTCCTGTCAGACTAATCTGATAAGCTTTTATGAAGAGGTAAGTTCCGGACTGGACCAAGGGAATGCAGTGGATGTGGTGTACATGGACTTTTCAAAAGCTTTTGATATGGTGCCACACAAAAGGTTGATACATAAAATGAGAACAATGGGGATAGGGGAAAATATGTGTAAGTGGGTTAAGAGCTGGCTCAGGGATAGGAAACAAAGGGTGGATATTAATGGAGCACACTCAGATTGGGTCACGGTTAGCAGTGGGGTACCACAGGGGTCAGTTTTGGGCCCGCTTCTTATTAACATATTTATTAATGACCTTGTAGGGGGCATAGAGAGTAGAATTTCAATTTTTGCAGATGACACTAAACTCTGCAGGGTAACCCATACAGAGGAGGACAATGTTATATTACAGGAGGATTTATGTAAACTAGAAGCTTGGGCTGATAAATGGCAAATGAGCTTTAATGGGGATAAATGTAAGGTCATGCACTTGGGTAGAACAAACAAGATGTATAATTATGTGCTTAATTGTAAAACACTGGGCAAAACTGTCACTGAAAAAGACCTGGGTGTATGGGTGGACGACAAACTCACATTTAGTGGACAGTGTCAGGCAGCTGCTGCAAAGGCAAATAAAATAATGGGATGCATTAAAAGAGGCATAGATGCTCATGAGGAGAACATAATTTTACCTTTATATAAGTCACTAGTGCGACCACACTTAGAATACTGCGTACAGTTCTGGTCTCCGGTGTATAAGAAATAGCTGAACTGGAACGGGTGCAGAGAAGAGCAACCAAGGTTATTACACTTGGGGTTATTTAGTTTGGAAAATCGTAGGCTTAGGGGAGATCTTATTACAATGTATAAATATATGCGGGGACAGTACAAAGACCTTTCTAATCATCTTTTTACTCTGTAAGGTAGCGCTGTCATTCGGGTAGGGGATACTCGCTTGGCAGCCAATAAATCACATCTGGCACAGGTTTTCCATAAAAATAATCACAGTCCATGTGGTTTATTTAGGCATCATAAACCATGACCAGCAACATAAAGTTCATATTAACAGCATAGCGTCCATGACAGAGCTTCACTCTGTTATCCCTGTGGTCACACAGGTTATGCAATGTTCCATACGCAGTCTCTTCAGCCTCCCAGTTATATCCCCTCTCTGGGTTTACCTCATGGCTGCTTCACCACGCTGCAGACGTCCATTTCCTCTAGGGAACTATCCGGCACGTGCAGCCGTTAAACACAGCGTTCACTTGCTGTCAGGAAGACAGCCCCATCTCTCAGACGGGACCTTCCAAAACGGACCAACCGGGTCCCTGCATTCAGTCCATGTGACCTACCCTGGCAACCTTATATGGTCCGTAGCCATACCCACCGGGTCACATGGCTATGACCTCATCACAGGTCCTTCAACCACTCATACACACTTTACAATAGCGTTCTTAAACACACCCCCTGGGTGGGTTTGTGGGTAACTGGTCCGCCCTTCTCACCAGTTACCTAGAGACTTCCCAAACACATTGAAAAAGCACCTCAGCACTATCACTGCTGATCAACATACACACAAGTCTCCATCCCAAGGCCACCGACCTTGAGGTACATAACGGTCATTCAGTATTATGCCAGTCATCCTCTCTCCTGGGACATCCACACAGCACCCCCTAGCGGACACAGTGGTCACTACACCACAACTCTTAGACCTGTGACGGGGACAAGGGGGCATCCTCTACATCTGGAGGAAAGGTTTAAGCATACTGGAGCGCCCTCACTCGCCAGGGCCGTGGGGTACTCGGTACCAGGCCGGTTGATCTTCTCAACGGGGGTTGTCAAGGCAGCAATAACCTGGTCCGTGGCCCTGGGGCTCCATTGCAAAAGGGGGAGTTTCAGTGTGCTTATGATGGTGAAAGTTTATAAGTGATTCGTGACTCCACCTGTGGTGTTCGGCAAGGAAGATGTTAAGCTGATGCTGCAGATAGATCCTCTGGGACAAATGGTGTGGTGCAGCAATGATGTTATAGCCCTCCACAGGCAGGGCTGTAGTCCCAGGGCAGTGTAGGTGAAGTGACACTTAGATGGTGTAGTGTCGGGCGCAGGAGGGATGTAGCAGTGTCGAGCAGGTTGGCGCAGGAATAAGTGGAGGACACCAGGGCATGTAGTTCCAAAGCTTTACTCACAGTCTGTTGTGGTACAGGTGCCCGCCTCCGTGCCGTGTCCTCCGGGTCAGGAGCTCAGGCAAGAAGAAGTACTCCTTTCCAACACTACGCCAACATATGTGCCTTTTCTGAACGTCTCCCTCTTAGCGCCTTTTAGTGAAGTACTCACAGTACTGAGTTACACTGGAGATCCTCCTGTCAGATGTTCCTAAGAATTCTACTTGTATGGCAGACAGCTGTAGCCTGCTTCGGGGACTCCTATCTAGTCCTGGCTCACACACATTGCTGTTGTGCCCCCAAGTCTGGTGTGGGAATAAAGTGGTCACTACTTCTATTCCTCCGGTGTCTGCTGCAGGACCATTAGTATCCATACAACCTCGGGGACCGGAGCCCGGCCTTGCGCTTAGAACTTGGGAAGGGTTCTCCTCTAACCCTGGTCCTTGTTCTCTTATTCGCCTCACGTTTCGTATCAATCCTTTCTTTCTTATGGAGAGTCAGGCTTTCTATCAATGTTCCTTTCTTGTGCCAGCGGACCCAGATCAATGAGGTCGGCTGCAGCATGTAACGAATGGAAGCCGAGGCAGAGATGGTGAAGTTCACGTTCGTTTTTATTTTTTAAGTGGAACCTCGGGACCACGGTCCGGGGGCTCCGAAGGGGACGTGACTAGTGAGCCCCGGGCACCCGTAGTAAAGCCCCTCAGGCAGGGCCAGAATGGAATACCCGGAGGACACAGGTGCTACCTCCAGTTAGACTCCGAACACGTGGCAGCTGTCCCAGCGGGACCAAAAGTGATAACAAAAGTTACATCAGAGTCCGTAATGCGCTGGGTCCTGGATCCGGTTAGTTGGTAAGGAGTCGGTTCCAGTGACCTTCACACAGTCCTTTGGACTCGGATGGCTGTAGGCGGAACGGGATGGCTAAGGCCCAGATGGTTGCTGATATAATCAGGTAACACAGGATACTGATATGCTGTGGAAACAGAGAGCATTAGACAATGCACAGAGACTGCAGATGCAGCGCAGACAGGTTAGCATGAGAGCCGGATGTAGCAATGATAGATACACGTTGCTCCGGCGCTCTCCCTATGGAGAAGAGGCCAGAAATAGCAGCCAGTGCGCTGCCATTGGTTGATTGCATTTTTTGAATAATGCACACCGCCCCTTTAAGAAGGCAAGAGAGCGGGCGGGCGTGCCCTATTAACCTTAGCTACAGATCTCCTCACAGGACGCCAGGAGGAGGAGGCAGGAGGGAGGACAGAATGCTGAGCAGCAGTATGAGAGGCTT
The DNA here is from genome assembly GCF_039654945.1 of Dendrobates tinctorius. NCBI lineage: Eukaryota > Metazoa > Chordata > Amphibia > Anura > Dendrobatidae > Dendrobates > Dendrobates tinctorius. The sequence goes on along the minus strand of NW_027362053.1, from coordinate 1,967,613 downwards.
GAGGTGAGTGCCCAGAACGGAGAGCAGCGGCAGGCCTGGACGCAGCGCCAGGACGGGGGCCAGGTGTAACAGCGACAGACCTGGGCGCAGCGCCAGGACGGGGACCGGGTGTAACACAGCACTTCCTTCATCCATCCCACTCAGGGGATCTCCTCTCACAGACTGACCTCGTCAGACTCCTGTGACTAACTGACTAAATCCTATCCTCTTCCCACTCTTTTAGTGCAAACTAAACTCCACCCGCCTCCCAGCACGCTTTGTGTTCCAAGCAGGGAGCCCCCAAAGGGTGCTTTGCTACACTACTATGTTGTGTGGGATGCAGGTGTTGGAGTGTGGTCAGGTGTCTCCACCTTACCTGGATAGTGGGGCACCACACCTCAAGAGGAGGTGCAGTACCTCTGTGTAGTGTTGAGCGATACCATCCGATATCGTGAAATATCGGATCGGATTGGATCGGACCGATACCCAAAAAGTATCGGATATCACCGATTCCGATACCGGAAACCAATGCAAGTCAATGGGACAGAAATATCGGAATTAAAAAAAACCCTTTCTTTCCTTGTAGGTTAATTCTACATGAAGAAAAACAACTAATAATAATGTAGAATGTATTGGGGGAGGTGGAGGAGACATTAAAGGCATAGAGGTTTAGCCCAATCAAATGGAATAGCAGGAATAAATTTTTTTTTAAAGACGTTTGTAGTTACAAAGATATTGACTATGTTAACCTTTTTTATATTTTGTCAGATATCTATGTTTCACTACTTCCATGCTCTTCACCTTCTTTTTTACTTCTCCCACACTTTCTCCTTCATGATCCTCAGCAGCAGCAGCATCTTTTTCATCAACTTCTTCATCTTCTTCACCTTCTTCCTATTATTCATTTTTTTTTACATTCTTCATATTCTTCTTATTCAACTATTATTCTTCTTCATATTCTACTTCTTCATCTTCTTCCTATTCTTCTTCTTCTTCATCATATTCTTATTTGTGACAGTCATTCCTGTAGTTGTTATCTATAAAAGTTTGAAGATTACACCTTCCGTTCTGCCTGTCACAAAAGATTTACAACAGGATTTGTCCGCATTCAGTTTGGCCTGCAGCAGCAGGCATTTTCCAGGGGCACCACGAGGAGGAACGGACTCACCCCCATACACTGCTTAGTCTTCTTCTGCTTATAATTCAGATAATATCTTTTGCTCTGATTTTTAGTCTTATGCTTAATGTTCTTCTGCTTTTTGTTCTTCTGCTTCTTGGTCTTCTGCTTCTTGGTCTTCTGTCTCTTGTTGTTCTGTATCTTGGTGGTTGTCTTCATGTTCTTTGTCCTCTTGGCCACCTTCTTCAGGGTCATCTTTTTGGTCTTCTTCGGGGTGGTATTCCGGGTCGTCGTCTTCAGGGTCATCGTTTTCGTGGTCGTCGTCTTCTTCGGGGTGGTCTTCATGGTCATCGTCTTCAGGGTCGTCAGGGAGATCCAGAGTGATAACCAAAAAACATTTCCAAAAGCTTGAACTTGGAAATGTAGCAGAAGGTACAAGAAGGCTGAGGAACTGCCGAGAACCAGCTGACGGTACTGGAACCCAGATGGGTAGCAGAAGGAACAAGAGCCAATGGCATTACCAAGGACCAGCTGACGGTGCTGGAACCTGGTTACTAAGCAGGAGGTACCTGTGCTAGAAAGCACTACCAAGGACCAGCAGACGTTGCTGGAACTCGGATACCGAGATGGAGGCACCTAAGCCAAAGGCACTGCCGAGAACCAGCTGACGGTGCTGGAACCCGGATGGGTAGCAGAAGTTGCAAGAGTCAATGGAACTAGCGAGGACCAGCTGATGGCGCTGGAACCCGGAGGTGCAGCAGAAGGAACAAGAGCTAATGGCACTACCGAGGACCAGCTGACGGTGCTGGAACCTGGTTACTAAGCAGGAGGTACCTGTGCTAGAAAGCACTAACAAGGGCCAGCAGACGTTGCTGGAACTCGGATACCGAGAAGGAGGCACCTAAGCCAAAGGCACTGCCGAGAACCAGCTGACGGTACTGGAACCCGGATGGGTGGCAGAAGGTACCCATGAAAAACAAAGTTGCAAGGCCGCGAGCCGGCCGCAATTACCGAAACCCACAGTCCTACAGGGGGTGCTTGTCCTATTGGCACTTGTTAAATATTAATAATCTGTTAATTTCGTATAAGACTCAGTTCTGTACATTGCTTTAGCTGACACGACATAGGCTATTTTTGTAAGCTTGGCTCATGGTACAGGACAACTCCATATATACCAGGATCACGTGCTTCAAGAGACGTATATAATTCATGGCTAACTGTAGAGGTCGCTCGCTCCTTCCCTCACCATCATGAGACACAGACGCAAGATGTCATCTCTGCACGGACATAACTGAACAGCTGGTATATACTGTAACTTTACTACGAAGAAGCCTAAGAGAGACAGAGGCCATTTTACCATTTGCAATCCCAGAGAAAGAAGGTGACAAGCTTTTGCTATGAACTAATGGACAATCTCTCTTTCACCTATTTTTATGTTTTTCTGTAATAATCTTTTCTTTGATGGAAGAATCCAAATAAACCACTACATTTTTATCTGGTAACTAGTCCTAAGTATTTTATAAGAATACACATTATTTTACAGCACTATGGAACCAGCTTTTGTTGCCAGATCCCGCAGCCCACATAGGAAGCCCATAAACTGCAGGCACCATAGACTCAGCTAACCCGACCGCAACACGACAGGACAACGTATTGGTGTCAAAGTGACGTTGACACTATCTGGAAACATAGCAACGGGGATGTGGAAACCACAAATTACGACCAAAAGATCCATTAGAAAAATATCTTTATTAAAGAATCATACAGAACGGGGCAAAGTGGGGAGACACATACAGGGAAACAAAGTTCTACAGTGCAACGGACACGTGACCAGCCCTTAGCCAACGTTTACAATATCAAATTCTACAAAATAAATTGATTCACATCATTCCTATAGCCTGAAAAGGCCTGGCGAGCCGATTATCTTCCTGTTATTACAGTGTATAAATTAGTGAATATTAATGGGCTACATTATATATGGGCAACCACAGATATTCAGGGCATATCCTCGCCACTATAACAAACCCAAACTATAAGTACCCAATTGGAAAATAATGCAATGACCATATGTAAGATCTAATATCCACCATGTGTGTAACACATGATCCGCCCACCAACACGCTGGTGGACGGCACAAGGCAGAGGTAATTACCTGCAAAAGGAATGAATGAGAGGCCAGGGCAGTCAACGCGTCAAGGGGGTAATATTGTTTTATGGCCTAAACAGCTTTATGTAAAAGAAGCCATGCGTCAACTCTCTGATATTACCTGTTATAAAAGATTGACATATAACCCCCTTTCCGCCTTTTGTGGACAACTCAGGGAGATTTTGACTTGAGCGATGGAAAATGACATTATTTCCAAGGAGCTCTTGTCAGCTTTGATTGTGGTGGAACCCACGATTCCGACGTTTTATCTACTTCCCAAAACTCACAAGAATGTACAGTCACCACCAGGTAGGCCCATAGTGTCGGGACGGGGGAGCTATTTGGAATGCGTGAACAAGTGGCTGGATTCTCTTCTTCAGCCACTTGTAGAATTGATGCCCTCGTACCTTAAAGACACCAATCAGCTGTTGCGCAGGATGGATTCTCTTTTTTTGGACAATGACACGCTGCTTGTCACCATGGACGTTGAGTCACTATACACGAGCATCCGCCATGGTGATGGTTTGCGTGCCACGAAATTTTTTCTAGCGATGTCCAATTTATCTTTGGGATTCCAGGGCCTTATTCTAGAGGTTCTGGAATTCGCTCTTACACACAGCTTTTTTGTTTTCAGGGGGTCCTTCTTCCTACAGCTCCAGGGCACCGCTATGGGAGCAGCCTATGCGCCCTCCTACGCTAATTTGTTCCTGGGGCTGTGGGAAAGGGACCTCCTGATGTCAGATCATCTGTCATCTATGGAGCGCGTCCTGTTATGGACGCGCTACATAGATGATATTTTTGTTATCTGGCAAGGTGAGGCTGGACCATTAAATGAATTTATAGCAGCACTTAACAATAATGATCGGAACATTCGGCTTACAGGTACTTTTGATAGGGATAAGATTGAGTTTTTAGATGTCTCTCTCACTAGGGGTGATGAGGGTTTGATCCACACAACTATATTTCGTAAATTAACATCTACGAATGCACTCCTACATGCATCTTCCTCCCACCCAGCTCATATGGTGCGTTCTGTACCAGTTGGCCAGTTTTTACGGCTCCGACGGATCTGTTCAACAGAACAAGAAATTGAATCCCAGGCCCTGGATCTGAGAAATCGGTTTTCCGAAAGGGGATATAGCAATCGTTCTATTAAACGGGCATATCTCCGGGCTAAACATAGCAGTAGGAATTCCCTCCTATATAAAACCAAGGAGGCACAGGAAAAGAAGGATGTGCTGAGATTTATTACAAACTTCAATGCACGGTCAGGTCAAGTGCGTGGGATTCTTGAAAGGTCTTGGGCTATATTAAAGACAGATCCCATTATCATCAAAATTATTCCAGATAGACCACAGATCACGTTTAGGAGGGCCAAAAACCTACGGGACCATATTGTGCGCAGTCACTATTCTGATGAATCTTCAAAGACCTTTCTGGATAATTTTACCAGAAAGAGGAGTGGTGGAAGTAAGGCCTGTGGTCATTGCGTGGCATGCAGTAATATGGTTAGGGATGACAAGTTTTTCGATTCTTCTGGACGGAAAATGTTTAATATCAGGAAAGCCATTACTTGCACGTCCCGCAATGTAATTTATTATGCCACATGCCCCTGTTCCCTGATCTATATAGGGTTGACCACTCGTCAGTTAAAGGTGAGGATCAGGGAGCATGTTCTTGGCATACAGGCCGCAGCAAATGAGGTAGATCTTAATTCACTCAAAACTCTACCAAGACACTTTAAGATTCATTATAACTGCGACAGTAGTGGCCTAAAGGTGAAAGGTATTGATATGATTGATGTGGGGATTCGGGGTGGACGTGTGTCTCAACGATTGGCTCAGCGAGAGACACGCTGGATTTGGACTTTGGACACGGTACACCCCCTAGGATTAAATGAAAATATATCTTATGTTCCATTCTTGTGATGTCCCTGTGGTTGGAGCAATGCATGGAGATGCATTGCGCTGCAGTTTGTTTGTTCTTATTGTTTTTAATTTTAATCTTTTTAGGATTATATTTTGGTCCGGACCGGCAACACCATTACACCTTGGATCCCCCTTACCGTCATGGATGAAGAGTGGTTCTTTCCTTTCCTTCCCCTGTTTCCCTCCCTCCCTTCCCCCCCCACTCCCCTTCCTTTCCTTTATCCCCCTACACTCCCCTTCTTACAGATGTATTTTATTTCATATGTGCACACATGTATATTATATCTTTATACCCTATCCTTTGGTGTTATCTGATTTTCATATACTAGGATATAATAATATATATGTAATTTTTTATTGTATACATTGTTGTTTACAATTATGTGCGGGTATATAGGTATATGGATGTACATGCTGTTTATTGATATATTATTTTCTATACATTAAGGTTCGAAATTAGGAGATTGATTTTCATTGCTATATGTGAACATCCAGTATGACATTATGTCATGGATTCCTTTCCCCTCCTCTTCCATGATTAGTGACGGCGGATCTGACGTGGCGCTGACCCTGTACGCGCGTGAGTCATGTCCTGGTGCGTCGGATGGTACTGGTGTCTCTATGCGGTGGGAATGTCTCAGGTTGCTGGGCCCCTCCCTATCGCATGACGCTATTCCCATCCGGCGTTCCCGGTCCGCGTCACGGGTACTTCCGGTTTGGCGATATTTAAACTCACTGGTTTTAAGATTACACACGCCCCCTGACGAAGGAGAATCTCTCCGAAACGCGCGTCAGGGGTGACGCGTTGACTGCCCTGGCCTCTCATTCATTCCTTTTGCAGGTAATTACCTCTGCCTTGTGCCGTCCACCAGCGTGTTGGTGGGCGGATCATGTGTTACACACATGGTGGATATTAGATCTTACATATGGTCATTGCATTATTTTCCAATTGGGTACTTATAGTTTGGGTTTGTTATAGTGGCGAGGATATGCCCTGAATATCTGTGGTTGCCCATATATAATGTAGCCCATTAATATTCACTAATTTATACACTGTAATAACAGGAAGATAATCGGCTCGCCAGGCCTTTTCAGGCTATAGGAATGATGTGAATCAATTTATTTTGTAGAATTTGATATTGTAAACGTTGGCTAAGGGCTGGTCACGTGTCCCTTGCACTGTAGCACTTTGTTTCCCTGTATGTGTCTCCCCACTTTGCCCCGTTCTGTATGATTCTTTAATAAAGATATTTTTCTAATGGATCTTTTGGTCGTAATTTGTGGTTTCCACATCCCCATTGCTATGTATATTAACGACTGATCCTTTGTTTATTCCATAATACAGGCATCCTATTTAGTTATAGTACACATGATGCTGCTATTTACCCTTGCTTTGTTGTCATACTATCTGGAAACAGCAGGCGTGCTGGAACCAGACTGGGCAGGAGGGAGTACCCGTGCCAAAGACACTGCCGAGAACCAGCTGACGGTGCTGGAACCCGGAGGGGCAGCAGAAGGAACAAGAGCCAATGGCACTACCGAGGACCAGCTGACAGTGCTGGAACCCGGTTACTAAGCAGGAGGTACCTGTGCTAGAAAGCACTACCAAGGACCAGCAGACGTTGCTGGAACGCGGATACTGAGAAGGAGGCACCTAAGCCAAAGGCACTGCCGAGAACCAGCTGACGGTGCTGGAACCCGGATGGGTAGCTGAAGCTGCAAGAGCCAATGGAACTAGCGAGGACCAGCTGACGGTGCTGGAACCCGGATGGGTAGCAGAAGGTACCCATGAAAAACAAAGTTGCAAGGCCGCGAACCAGCCGCAGTTACCGAAACCCACAGTCCTACAGGGGGTGCTTGTCCTATTGACACTACGGAACCAGCCTTTGTTGCCAGATCCCGCAGCCCACATAGGAAGCTCATAAATTGCAGGCACCATAGACTCGACTAACCCGACCGCAACATGACAGGACAACGTATTGGTGGCAAAGTGACATTGACACTATCCGGAAACAGCAGGCGTGCTGGAACCAGGCTGGGCACGAGGGAGTACCTGTGCCAAACACAATGCCGGGAAACAGCTGGCGGTGCTGGAACCCAGGGAAAATACAACAGAGTGGAGACAGAGGCCTAATTGGAGCAAGTTTGAAGTCAGTAGTAGTGTGAATGTGGAGGCAGCAGTAGACATTGCCGGACACACAGCAGGGGAGCAGTTGGTGTTACTGAACCCCACTAACACTGGAACATGTGTTTTTCTCTGTGCAGACGGCACTTCTGAGCAACAACTGGCGGTGTTGGAGCCCAGGATCAATCAGGGTTTAGGCTGAGGTCTAATTGGAGCAAGTTTTATATCTGATGTAGTTTGAATGTGGAGGCAGCAGGAGACTTTGCCGGACACACACACACACAGCAGGAGGGGAGCAGCTGGCGTTACTGAACCCCACTAACACAGGAGCTAGTGTTTTTCTCTGTGCAGTCTGCACGTCTGAGCAGCAACTGGCGGTGTTGGAGCCCAGGTTCAATCAGAGTTTAGGCTGAGGCCTAATTGGAGCAAGTTTTATATCTGATGTAGTTTAAATGTGGAGGCAGCAGGAGACTTTGCCGGACACACAGCAGGGGAGCAGCTGGCGTTACTTAACCCCACTAACACAGGAGCTAGTGTTTTTCTCTGTGCAGACGGCACTTCTGAGCAACAACTGGCGGTGTTGGAGCCCAGGGATTACAGTTCAGGTGGTATAAACATGAACACAACAGGAGACCTGGATACTGTTGCCAACCAATTATTTATTCTGGAAGAGGACTGGCAAATTCCGGCGAGATCCCGGCCTTGTTCATTTTCAGAAAAGTAAGCCGGTCAACGTTATCGGAGGATAATCGCGTGCGACGGTCTGTTAGTACACCACCTGCGGCACTAAAGATGCTTTCCGATAATACACTAGTGTGGCGCCCCTGAGGCTCAGTCGCCACAGAGGTACTGCACCTTCTCCTAAGGTGTAGTGCCCCACCATCCAGGTAAGGTGGGAACTCCTTTCCACGCTCCAACACTCGCACCCCACACAACAGGGTAGTTCTGCACAACCACATTGCGGCTCAGTGCTTAGAGAGTAGCAGAGCATCTCTGGTGGTTCCCTGCTTGGAACACTGGATGTGCTGGGAGGTGGGTGGAGTTTAGACACATAAAAGAGTGGGAAAGTGTAGGATTACAGGGCAGTCTGACAGAAGGTCAGCTGACAAATGGTCAGTCGGGAAGGAAGCGACTCGGGAGGAGTGGGGATTCCTGGAAGGAGGGATGGAGGAAGGAGTGCTGCAGCTGCCTCAGTGTTCTGAGCCAGCTGGCACGGGAAAGGAAAAGGAGAAAGACGTAGAACTGCAACCTAAGCTTCCATAAGAGAGAGGAAGACCAGTACGGAACGAAGGAGTAAAGAGAACAGAGAGGACATGTGTTGGAAGAGGAACCCTGCCTATAGGTTCTCAGCGCAAGGCCAGGGCCCGGTCCCCGAGGTTGTATGGACACTTATGGTTCTGCAGCAGACACCGGTGGAGTAGTTGGCTGTAAATGCACCACTCCCATCTAAGACTTGGGGCACAACTGCAACTGATTAGAGCCGGGGCTCAGGGTAAGGCACAATAGAGGAGTCGTTCAGGAAAGGTACATGTTGGCGGAGTGTTGGAGAGGAGTTTTCCATCTGGCCTGGAGGTTGGCTGAGTCTCTGACCCGGAGGCTACGGCTCGGAGGCAAGCAGCCTTGTGTACCGCAGACTGTGAGTAAAGCCTTGGAACTGCAAGCCTCGGTGTCCTCCATTCATTCTTGCGCCAACCCGCTCAGCACCGCTACATCTGGGTGCCATCCTTTACACTGCCTGTGCCTTTCCACAACCATTACAACTATACTGCCCTGGGACATCAGCCCTGCCTGTGGAGGGCTATACCATCACTGCTGCACCACACCATCTGTCCCAGAGGATCTGTCTGCAGCGTCGGCTTAACACCTCCCTTGCCGAGCACCACAGGTGGCGTCACTTTTACATTACAAACTTCCACTGATTTTTGGGCGCCCAGGGCCACGGACCGGGTCACCGCTGCTGTGACACATCCCCCCTGACACCGGCCCAGGACCGAGTACCCCACGGCCCTGGGAGGGCGACCCAACTTGGCGTCACGAACAGGATGCCGAGACCCGATGCCATCGGGTTCAGTGTGCCTGAGATTTGTTGGACTTTGAACTTTTTAAAATGTGAAGAAGACCTAGTTTAATGGACTGTGACATGAATATTAAAAATGGCCGCTGGCGCGGAGAAGGGCATGAAGAGGAGGTCCTAGGAAAAGACCGCGAAGAGTCTTGGGCCTCCCCTGCCTGAATTACTACGTGACAGCTACATGGCCCACCCCCCCGAGTGGTTTTTATACTGGCTTCGTATGGAGGCGCTGGAAGAAGACGCCGCCCCCAGAAGGAGGGGCAGAAGAAGCCAGTGGAGGGAAAGGGGCCGAGGCAGGAAGAATGCCTGAACGCCATTTTGGAGAGAGATGGAAGGAGGCCTGTAGAGCGCGCGGAGGTTGGATTGGATCTCCCCGGCGCCATGGCTGAAGGCTCCGACCCTGTAGCACAGATGAACCGCCAGCAGCTGAAGGACAAAATTGCCCAGCTGACGCGCCGCCTGCAACTGAGGCAGGAAGCACTATGGACATTGAATTTGCAGCGCGCCCAGGAGGGGCCTACACCTGCGGTGCCCGCGACACTGGTACCAGCCGCTGCTGCACTGGACCTTTTTCCGGCAGACCCTGTGGAGCCTGGAGCCGCTGCCATGCCACCGGCAGCGTACTCTGTTCCCTCTCTGCCGCTAATACCGGAGGAGTTGTACACAGCCCAGGGAGCTGAAGTGGAGGAAGAGAAGCCCCTGCCCAGACCTGACGCGGCTGCGCAGGTCCCGCCAGCGACCCCCGCGGAGCCGGAGCTGCCATTCGCTCCACCACCATCCCCGATGTCTCACCGGGCGGCGCCAGTTGCCACCATGCCTGCACCGGAGCGGACACCACACCGCCAGGAGGCACCAGGTATATACCCCGGCCCTCCTAATGGGTTGACCTCTGAATTCACGCTGTCCGAGGTGGGTTTGCGACAACTCGAAATGGGGCAGTTGGAAGAGTCCGCTGGGCGTGCTAGTCAGTCAGAGATGGGGAGGTGGAAGAGGTCCCTACTGAGGAGGGTACGGCTGGAACAGGCGCGCACGATTCGACATCTTCGGGGAATAGATGAGTCTCAGTCGCTTTGGGATAGTGACCTCGGGATCCCTTGGTGGCCGAACCCTCGTATAGTTGCTTATCAGCGCCAACAAGCTGCAGAAGCCCTCGGTGCTAGGCCTCGTACCAGAGCAGAACAAACTACGAAAAACAGAACTGATATCCAAAAATTTTTATTATTAAAACATATACAAAAAATGTATATATATCCAACAATGTAGACCAGCTCACTCCTGTGAACCACCTGGAACCTCAGCTGACCTGGTTAACTCCGTTGTGCCCGGATCTGGATGTAGGAGTCCATCCATACAAATGTGAACAACGACAAAGCAAAGTCCAGCAATAACGTGAGCAATCCAGGATGCTGTTAAAATTTTTTTTCTTTTTATTCATAAATCCATTAAAATGCAATGGTCCAAGCAGTTCAAAACAGCAATAACGCAGGAAAGTCATGCAGATAGGACTACGCGTTTCAGCGGTAGAACCCGCCTTCTTCACGGTCCAGAATCATATGTATATATAAAAGAAAGGGTGGGATCCCAATACCCAAATGGAGGAATACCGGGAAACAATATGACATTAATAAAATTATAATAAGATGTCCCCAAATAAAATGAAAATATGAAAATAATTGAGTATAGAATAGCACATATCATAATGAAAATGTACTGTAATTTAACCAAAATATATACAACATAGCATAATTAAATCGAATGGTGTAATAACCAATAATGTGTAACAGGTATCAGTACACAAGAATATGGGCATATATTATATTGCAAACTAGTGCTATCATGAAAAAAATTATATAAATATATGAGTACACAGTTACATGATGCACATTTATATATTGTAAACAAATACAACTCGATAAGCACCAATGTGCTACAGGCTGAATAGCCCTGCCATATTGCACACACCTGAGTAAAATACAAATTAAATGGAGAACAATGGAGTATACAATGCCACAATGCACTTAAATATATTTGAAACTAGTGCCACTTTATATGTACCAATACCCCGCAAGTAAAATAGCCGTGCCATGATGCCTACAAATGTAAGAGACACATGTTAAGAAAATGGCTATAAATACCTAGTATCTGTTAATGCCAAGTTCCCAGTATACGTCCGACCCCTACATCTGGGTACCATCCTTTACACTGCCTGCGCCTTTCCACAACCATTACAACTATACTGCCCTGGGACATCAGCCCTGCCTGTGGAGGGCTATACCATCACTGCTGCACCACACCATCTGTCCCAGAGGATCTGTCTGTAGCGTCGGCTTAACACCTCCCTTGCCGAGCACCACAGGTGGCGTCACGAACTATTACATTACAAACTTCCACTGATTTTTGGGCGCCCAGGGCCACGGACTGGGTCACCGCTGCTGTGACACATCCCCCCTGACACCGGCCCGGTACCGAGTACCCCACGGCCCTGGGAGGGCGACCCATTAGCAGCAGGGCAAGCCAGCCCCTCCAATGCATGCTGGCTAAGCTCTGGCCATGTATCCAGCTTAGAGACCCAAAACTTGAAGGGGGAAGAGCCATTTTGGAGTACACTGAGTGGGCAAGACATGTAGTCTGTCACCATCTGACGGAAACGTTGCCTCCTGCTGACTGGAGAGCCGTCTGTGATGGTGTAGACATTTGTGACGGGCACACAAAACTTTGCCACATTTGGGCCATACTGGTCTTGCCTTGTGCTGAGGCGCTGCTTCTCCTCCTTCTTTGTGCAGAGCTTCCTCCACTGCCTCGACGCACAGAGCTGCTTTGTAAAGCACTAGCAGCACTGCTCTCGGGTGGAATGGAGAACATGATGGAATGCACCAGTGTGTCTTGGTACTCCCGCATTTTACTCTCCCGGTTCAACGGTGTTATGAGACTTTGTAAGTTGTCCCGGTAGCGAGGATCTAGGAGGGTGTACACCCAATAATCAGCCATGTTGAGAATGTGGGCGATGCGGCGGTTGTTTCTCAGGCACTGCAGCCTGAAATCAACCATGTGCTGCAGACTCCCAACTGCCCAAGAAACGCTGTCCCCTGCTTGAGGCGTCATCTCTGCCTGCTCTGCATAACCCCACCCTCGCTCTACATACTGACTACTAGAGCATTGTGTACCTCCCTCCTCTGGAGAGGTCTTCCTCCTCCATTGACTCCTCCTCATCCTCCTCACAAAGTGTCCCCTGCCAAGGCCTTTGTGAGGAACCACGTTGAGCAGACTGTCAAGAAGCAGATGGCATTTGTGACTCCTCATCCTCCACCTCTTCCAAAACCTCCTCCCTTAGTGCTTGCAGTGTTTTTTGAAGCAGGCAGAAAAGGGGGACAGTCATGCTGACTAGTGCATCATCTGCACTCGCAATCCACGTGGAATCATCGAAGGCACGCAAAACGTGGCAGATGTCCTTCATAGAGGCCACTCAGTGGTGCTGAAGTGTGAACTGCGCGCAGTGCGACTTGTTTGCGCCTGATGCAGCTGGTACTCCATTACTGCTGCCTGCTGCTCACATAACCGCTCCAACATATGTAACGTTGAATTCCACCTGGTGGGTAGGTCACATATGATGCGATGTTCCGGAAGGCGAAATCGGCGCTGCAGAGCTGCAATGCGCGATCTAGCCATGCTAGAATGCCGCAAGTGAGCGCACTCTATGCGGACCTTGTGCAGCAGTGCATCAAGATCTGGATAGTCCCTCAGAAAGCTCTGCACGACCAAGTTGAGCACATGTGCCAGACATGGGATGTGAGTGAGGTTGCCTAGGCCCAGAGCTGCCACCAGATTTCGGCCATTGTCACACACTACCAAGCCTGGCTGGAGATTCGCTGGCACAAAACACACGTCGCTCTCCTGCTTGATGGCATTCCAGAGCTCCTGCACTGTGTGGCTTCGATTCCCCAAAGAAATTAATTTCAGTACGGCCTGTTGATGTTTGGCCACGGCTGTGCTCATATCGGGTAAGCGTTCACGGGTCCATGTGGAGGTAGACCGTGACGGCTCCTGCAGCGCTGATTCTGAGGAACTGGAGTATGAGGAGGAGTCAATGTGTACAGACTGGATTCCCGCAATCCTTGGAGTTAGCAGAACACGTACAGCGCCACTCTCAAGATCTGTACCCGGATCCACAACATTGACCCAATGGGCAGTGAGGGAAAGGTATCATCCCTGTCCATAGTTACTGGTCCACGCATCGGTGGTCAGGTGGACCTTGCTACTGATGGCGTTTAGTAGCGTATGTTTAATTTTTCCCTTCACATGCTTTTGCAGGGCAGGGACGGCTTGCCTGCTGAAATAAAAGCGGCTGGGCACGGTGTATTGTGGGACTGCCAATGCCATGAAGTTACGGAAGGTGTCAGTCTCCACTCACCTGAATGAAAGCATTTCAAGGGCCAGTAGTTTTGCAATGCCAGCATTCTGAACCTGTGCTCGGGGATGGTTTGCCGAGTATGGCCGCCTTTTCTCTCATGCCTGTGCTACCGATGGCTGCAGAGCCTGGGAGTGTGAGGATGACAGGGAACGTGGTGCTGTGGGTGGAATGTCACTGAGTCACTGGACAACAGTGCCAGACGTTCTTCCATGGCGATCCTGTGAGGAAGCCAAACCAGCTGTGTGTGAGCTGGAGGAAGAGGCTACAACACGAGCTGAAGAGGTGGTAGGTGGTGCTGTAGGTAGGCCTACGTCTTCAGTGTGTCTTTGTAACTCCACCATGTGCTTGGTCCGCACATGTTTCCACATATTTGTGGTATTCAGGTTGCTGACACTTTTCCCTCTTTTGACTTTATGATTACACAGCTTGCATTTGACAAAGCAAATGTCATCTGCAACTGTGTCAAAAAAGGACCACGCACTGCAAGTCCTGGGAGCGCCCGTTTTGGGTTTTGGAAGAGGAATGCCCCTAACGGGTGCCGAAGCGGAGGCTACAGGCAACCAAGTCTGCCCCCTCCCTCTCCCTCCTGTTTTGGCCGTTCGGGGAATCTCTTCCTCAGAGCTGCTCCCACCACCTTCCTGTTCCTCACGCCATGATGGGTCAAGGACCTCATCTACACTCCCCTTTTCAAACACTTGCTTCTCCTGGGTAGTCTCGCCAGCACAGTACACACCAGAAACTGGCACCTGAGTCTCATCATCATCTGATGCGTACTGAGGTGTGCTGACCATAGGCACTGGCCCACCCGCCTCTTCAGATTCAGAGGGACAAAGCAGTTGCACATCACTGCATACTCCCTCTTCTTCACATTCTAGAATGCTGCTTGGCTGGCCCCCTGATTCCAAGCCAAGAGATTCAGAGAACAGAAGTAGAGATGGCTCCTGTCAAGGGCTCTCTGACTGCCTGGGCAATTTGGCAGGTGGTGAAGAGACAGATGGTTGCTCTTCAGTGCTCTGGCCCTGAGAGGATGTGAAAGTAATTGATGTCAATGCGTTAGCTGTCATCCATCCGACAACGGCTTCAATTTGTCTGTCCCGCAGCAGTGGGGTACGGCGAGGTCCTACAAAGCTGCACATAAAGGACTGTTGCCTGGTAAAACTGGGGGATGCTGAGTCAATGGTGTCCGCAGCAGGCACAGAATCCCCACGTCCTCTCCCTGCTGAAACTCCACGCCCACGTGCCTTACTCCCTGCCTTCTTCATCTTGGTAGACTGATAAAGATAGGCAGAAAGTAGAAAGGGGGGGCTTAGTGTGCTTATTCCTGAACAGCTGCTAACAGGTATAAGAAACACTAATTTTATAAAGTGTGTGGACTACACTTTAATATGAGCTAAAGTGGCCTACACAACTGTCAAGTGGAGTGTTTGGTGAACTTTATTTACGTGTTTTTTTTCAAAAAAACAAAAAGGATGTGAAAGCGATAGTATCACAAACTTTTTGGAGCTATTACGATGCAGGAAGGTAACCTACAATGCAATAGATGAGGCTCCAAAAAATAGGCTAATACTAATCTGGCTGCGGCTGCAGGGAACAAGCCAGCAAAAAGGCTCCTCTATCTACTCCTATATAGTGTTTGCAACCAACCAATGTAGATGGATACGGATGGAAGCACACTAATAGGAGAAAAAAAATCAGGAAAAATGAGCTGCAATAAAACAAAAAAAGGACTATGTATGAGGCAGTGACGCACACTAAGCGGACTACAACCAGAGGTGAACGCAGAACACACTGCAACGTGAGCTGCACTCACACACAGAGACCTCACAGACAGCCGTGAACAGTGCAGAGAACTGGGCACTAGCACTGAAAGGCTGCAGAAAGGCTCCGCTGTCTACTCCTATAGTATTTGCAACCAATGTAGATGGATACGGATGGATGCACACTAATAGGAGAATTAATGAAAAATGAGCAGCAATAAAACAAAAATATGTATGAGGCAGTGACGCACACTGAGCGGCCTACAACCAGAGGTGACTGCAGGACACATTACAGCGTGAGCTGCACTCACACAGACCTTGCAGACAGCTGTGAACAGCGCTACAAGGCAAAAGAAAGCTACAGTGATTGAGAATGTAGCCTGGGTAAAGCACAATATTATTTAGCAAATCGCTATCTCTAACTGTCCCTCAGAGTCTTGAACAGCACCCTGTCCCTAACTGAATTCACAGCAGAGTGAACCCTAAATGGCGGCAGCGGCTTTTATAGTGCATCACGACATCATTTCAGCAGCCAATTACAGCCATGCCATTAGCTAACATGCCTACATGCCTAACAGGATGTGCCCATACTTCTGAGGATTCCTCATTGGCTGAATCAAATCAAACTGGCTCATAGCATTATGGGAACTTCCGATTCTGGTATTTGATATGCTAAAAGTATCGGAACTAAGTATCGGCATTCCGATACCGTGAATATCAGCCGATACCCGATATTTGCGGTATCGGAATGCTCAACACTACCTCTGTGGTGACTGAACCCTCAGGGGCGCCACAATACTCACAGACGCGGATTCTTTACTGTAAGAGCAGTGAGACTATGGAACTCTCTGCCATATGATGTTGTAATGAGTGATTCTCTAATAAAATTTAAGAAGGGACTGGATGCCTTTCTTGAAAAGTATAATATTACAGGGTATATACACTAGTCTCTTTAATATTGCGTTGATCCAGGGAGCTAGTCTGATTGCCGTATGTGGAGTCGGGAAGGAATTTTTTTCCCCAATGTGAAGTTTACTGTTTGCCACATGGGTTTTTTTGCCTTCCTCTGGATCAACATGTTAGGGCAAGTTAGGATAGGATATGGGTTGAACTAGATGGGCTTAAAGTCTTCCTTCAACATCAATAACTAAGAGGACGGCATCATATGAAGATGGGAGGCGTCGGACTGGAGCGTGACACCCATCGGACCGGACGCACGGGTGCAGGGGTGGATTAAGGGTAGCCAGGGCCCGGGGCAGTTCAGACTCTGTGGGTCCCCCTCGTCACGTGACGGGGGTCACGAATCGTAGAGCCACACTCTACATAGAGAATAATGGGGCCTCCAGCACCGACCTCCACCCGCAGAGCCACACTCTACATAGAGAATAATGGGCCCTCCAGCACCGACCTCCACCTGCAGAGCCCCACTCCACATAGAGAATAATGGAGCCTCCAGCACCGACCTCCACCCGCAGAGCCCCACTCCACATAGAGAATAATGGAGCCTCCAGCACCGACCTCCACCCTCAGAGCCCCACTCCACATAGAGAATAATGGAGCCTCCAGCACCGACCTCCACCCGCAGAGCCCCACTCCACATAGAGAATAATGGGGCCTCCAGCACCGACCTCCACCCGCAGAGCCGCACTCCACATAGAGAATAATGGGGCCTCCAGCACCTACCTCCACCCGCAGAGCCGCACTCCACATAGAGAATAATGGAGCCTCCAGCACCGACCTCCACCCGCAGAGCCGCACTCCACATAGAGAATAATGGGGCCTCCGGCACTGACCTCCACCCGCAGAGCCGCACTCCACACAGAGAATAATGGGGCCTCCGGCACTGACCTCCACCCGCATAGCCGCACTCCACATAGAGAATAATGGAGCCTCCAGCACCGACCTCCACCCGCAGAGCCGCACTCCACATAGAGAATAATGGGGCCTCCGACACCGACCTCAACCCGCAGAGCCGCACTCCACATAGAGAATAATGGAGCCTCCAGCACCTACCTCCACCCGCAGAGCCGCACTCCACACAGAGAATAATGGGGCCTCCAGCACCAACCTCCACCCGCAGAGCCGCACTCCACATAGAGAATAATGGAGCCTCCAGCACCGACCTCCACCCGCAGAGCCGCACTCCACATAGAGAATAATGGGGCCTCCGACACCGACCTCCACCCGCAGAGCCGCACTCCACATAGAGAATAATGGAGCCTCCAGCACCTACCTCCACCCGCAGAGCCGCACTCCACATAGAGAATAATGGGGCCTCCAGCACCGACCTCCACCCGCAGAGCCGCACTCCACATAGAGAATAATGGAGCCTCCAGCACCGACCTCCACCCGCAGAGCCGCACTCCACATAGAGAATAATGGAGCCTTCAGCACCGACCTCCACCCGCAGAGCCACACTCCACATAGAGAATAATGGAGCCTCCAGCACCGACCTCCACCCGCAGAGCCGCACTCCACATAGAGAATAATGGAGCCTCCAGCACCGACCTCCACCCGCAGAGCCGCACTCCACATAGAGAATAATGGAGCCTCCAGCACCGACCTCCACCCGCAGAGCCGCACTCCACATAGAGAATAATGGAGCCTCCAGCACCTACCTCCACCCGCAGAGCCGCACTCCACATAGAGAATAATGGAGCCTCCAGCACCGACCTCCACCCGCAGAGCCGCACTCCACATAGAGAATAATGGAGCCTCCAGCACTGACCTCCACCCGCAGAGCCGCACTCCACATAGAGAATAATGGCGCCTCCAGCACCGACCTCCACCCGCAGAGCCGCACTCCACATAGAGAATAATGGGGCCTCCGGCACTGACCTCCACCCGCAGAGCCACACTCCCCATAGAGAATAATGGGGCCTCCAGCACCGACCTCCACCCGCAGAGCCACACTCCACATAGAGAATAATGGAGCCTCCAGCACCGACCTCCACCCGCAGAGCCGCACTCCACATAGAGAATAATGGAGCCTCCAGCACCGACCTCCACCCGCAGAGCCGCACTCCACATAGAGAATAATGGGGCCTCCAGCACCGACCTCCACCCGCAGAGCCACACTCCACATAGAGGATAATGGAGCCTCCAGCACCGACCTCCACCCGCAGAGCCGCACTCCACATAGAGAATAATGGGGCCTCCAGCACCGACCTCCACCCGCAGAGCCGCACTCCACATACAGAATAATGGGGCCTCCGGCACCGACCTCAACCCACAGAGCCGCACTCCACATAGAGAATAATGGAGCCTCCAGCACCGACCTCCACCCGCACTCCACATAGAGAATAATGGGGCCTCCAGCACCGACCTCCACCCGCAGAGCCGCACTCCACATAGAGAATAATGGGGCCTCCAGCACCGACCTCCACCCACACTCCACATAGAGAATAATGGGGCCTCCAGCACCGACCTCCACCCGCAGAGCCGCACTCCACATAGAGAATAATGGAGCCTCCAGCACCGACCTCCACCCACACTCCACATACAGAATAATGGGGCCTCCAGCACCGACCTCCACCCGCAGAGCCGCACTCCACATAGAGAATAATGGGGCCTCCAGCACCGACCTCCACCCACACTCCACATACAGAATAATGGGGCCTCCAGCACCGACCTCCACCCGCAGAGCCGCACTCCACATAGAGAATAATGGAGCCTCCAGCACCGACCTCCACCCACACTCCACATAGAAAATAATGGGGCCTCCAGCACCGACCTCCACCCGCAGAGCCGCACTCCACATACAGAATAATGGGGCCTCCGGCACCGACCTCAACCCACAGAGCCGCACTCCACATAGAGAATAATGGAGCCTCCAGCACCGACCTCCACCCGCACTCCACATAGAGAATAATGGGGCCTCCAGCACCGACCTCCACCCACACTCCACATAGAGAATAATGGGGCCTCCAGCACCGACCTCCACCCGCAGAGCCGCACTCCACATAGAGAATAATGGGGCCTCCAGCACCGACCTCCACCCACACTCCACATAGAGGATAATGGGGCCTCCAGCACCGACCTCCACCCGCAGAGCCGCACTCCACATAGAGAATAATGGAGCCTCCAGCACCGACCTCCACCCACACTCCACATACAGAATAATGGGGCCTCCAGCACCGACCTCCACCCGCAGAGCCGCACTCCACATAGAGAATAATGGGGCCTCCAGCACCGACCTCCACCCACACTCCACATACAGAATAATGGGGCCTCCAGCACCGACCTCCACCCGCAGAGCCGCACTCCACATAGAGAATAATGGAGCCTCCAGCACCGACCTCCACCCACACTCCACATAGAGAATAATGGAGCCTCCAGCACCGACCTCCACCCACACTCCACATAGAGAATAATGGGGCCTCCAGCACCGACCTCCACCCGCAGAGCCGCACTCCACATAGAGAATAATGGGGCCTCCAGCACCGACCTCCACCCGCAGAGCCGCACTCCACATAGAGAATAATGGGGCCTCCAGCACCGACCTCCACCCGCAGAGCCGCACTCCACATAGAGAATAATGGGGCCTCCAGCACCGACCTCCACCCACACTCCACATACAGAATAATGGGGCCTCCAGCACCGACCTCCACCCGCAGAGCCGCACTCCACATAGAGAATAATGGAGCCTCCAGCACCGACCTCCACCCACACTCCACATAGAGAATAATGGAGCCTCCAGCACCGACCTCCACCCACACTCCACATAGAGAATAATGGGGCCTCCAGCACCGACCTCCACCCGCAGAGCCGCACTCCACATAGAGAATAATGGGGCCTCCAGCACCGACCTCCACCCGCAGAGCCGCACTCCACATAGAGAATAATGGGGCCTCCAGCACCGACCTCCACCCGCAGAGCCGCACTCCACATAGAGAATAATGGAGCCTCCAGCACCGACCTCCACCCGCAGAGCCCCACTCCACATAGAGAATAATGGAGCCTCCGGCACTGACCTCCACCCGCAGAGCCGCACTCCACATAGAGAATAATGGGGCCTCCGGCACCGACCTCCACCCACAGAGCCGCACTCCACATAGAGAATAATGGAGCCTCCAGCACCGACCTCCACCCGCAGAGCCGCACTCCACATAGAGAATAATGGAGCCTCCAGCACCGACCTCCACCCGCAGAGCCGCACTCCACATAGAGAATAATGGGGCCTCCGGCACTGACCTCCACCCGCAGAGCCGCACTCCACACAGAGAATAATGGAGCCTCCAGCACCGACCTCCACCCGCAGAGCCGCACTCCACATAGAGAATAATGGGGCCTCCAGCACCGACCTCCACCCGCAGAGCCGCACTCCACATAGAGAATAATGGAGCCTCCAGCACCGACCTCCACCCGCAGAGCCGCACTCCACATAGAGAATAATGGGGCCTCCGACACCGACCTCCACCCGCAGAGCCGCACTCCACATAGAGAATAATGGGGCCTCCAGCACCGACCTCCACCCGCAGAGCCGCACTCCACATAGAGAATAATGGAGCCTCCAGCACTGACCTCCACCCGCAGAGCCGCACTCCACATAGAGAATAATGGCGCCTCCAGCACCGACCTCCACCCGCAGAGCCGCACTCCACATAGAGAATAATGGAGCCTCCAGCACCGACCTCCACCCGCAGAGCCGCACTCCACATAGAGAATAATGGGGCCTCCAGCACCGACCTCCACCCGCAGAGCCACACTCCACATAGAGAATAATGGAGCCTCCGGCACCGACCTCCACCCGCAGAGCCGCACTCCACATAGAGAATAATGGGGCCTCCAGCACCGACCTCCACCCGCAGAGCCGCACTCCACATACAGAATAATGGGGCCTCCGGCACCGACCTCAACCCACAGAGCCGCACTCCACATAGAGAATAATGGAGCCTCCAGCACCGACCTCCACCCGCACTCCACATAGAGAATAATGGGGCCTCCAGCACCGACCTCCACCCGCAGAGCCGCACTCCACATAGAGAATAATGGAGCCTCCAGCACCGACCTCCACCCGCAGAGCCGCACTCCACATAGAGAATAATGGGGCCTCCAGCACCGACCTCCACCCGCAGAGCCGCACTCCACATAGAGAATAATGGAGCCTCCAGCACCGACCTCCTCCCGCAGAGCCGCACTCCACATAGAGAATAATGGAGCCTCCAGCACCGACCTCCACCCGCAGAGCCGCACTCCACATAGAGAATAATGGAGCCTCCGGCACCGACCTCCACCCGCAGAGCCGCACTCCACATACATGGCTGCTCTCTGTGCTGTGCGCACAGGACCTGTGATGAGGTCACAGGAGGGGAGGAGACAGGGGTCACATGATCGGGGGTCCTGACCCCTTCCCTCCTGTGATCTCATCACAAGCCTTTGCACGCTACCAGCAGCATCAGCGTTCACGCTACTTGTAGATGCTGCTGGTAGCAGAGCACATAATGCCGCCCCCACGGTCACTCACTTTTAGGTGGGGAGAAGATGAAGTGCCATTGCAGCAGCCAGCAGGAATGTGGTGGGGGCCCCCTTAGAAGCTCTTGTGGTGGGGGCCCCGGGGCTGAAGCCCCGCCTGCCCTGCCTATAATCCGGCCCTGCGCGGTGGCGGATTATAATGGGGCAATTTACTGGCCTGGGCTGTGGGCCCCTTAACCCCACTGGGCCCGGGGCAACTGCCCAAATTGACCTCATTATAATCCGCCACTGCCCGGGTGAGTATAATCTGTTTCTTTTTCTCTTTCAGGTTACATCGGGGGCTTATCTACAGCATTACAGAATACTGTAGATAAGCCCCTGATGGCGGTGCCGGCAGCTGATAGGGCTAAAATGGGGTGACAGATTCCCTTTAATTCTGCTCAATATTGAGTGCTACAATTAATAATATAATTATCAATAATATAATTATAATATATTGATATTAATATTGAGTAGAATTAATTTCGGCATATTGGTTCTGCCCTCCACAATAGTCACTGTCTCTCATGTCGCCCCTCAGAAAAATGAATTGCCCACCCCTGTATTAGGGCACAGATCTTGTACAGCCACTGGGGATTTATAGCTGACACTCTGCCTCTCTCCTATAGGAGGCGCACTGGAGGCAGGTGAGGGTGTGGTTGGTGTCATGGCATGGCATCTAGGATCTTCCGTGGCGGTTTCTTTCTTATACCATTAGGACTAAGTTCTGGAACTTGCCAGCAGTAAAGATGGCCTCCCGAGCCACTGACGTCACACCGTGCGCCGCGGACCAGCCTGAAGTGACTATAGAAGTCAGTGCCGGAAGAGGAGGAGCTTGTGTGGCGGCTGCTGCTGAAGGTGACACGATATAAACATATTATAAACAGTGGGGGGTGACATAATGGAGGTGGCTGGTGCCCGCCGGACTCGGGCATAGGTTCGTCACGTATCTGATGTGTGTGTAATCCCTGCAAATTAGAAATGACCTCTCAGATCACCTATGTGCTGCCGCTATGCATTACTAAATAGAGGTTGACCAATCAGAGGCCAGCTCTTATGTCGCAGACACCCTTGGAGAGATGAGCGCTGCAGTCTGATTGGTCACCAGTCACTGGTATCCTTTGCTCTTTCTCCTTCACCTCCCCAATAGATGCATTAGCAGTCAGCCATGATCCCGCAGTGGTGACGCCCGTATATAAGGCTGGGGCACACAGAGACTCTGCATGTAGAAACTTTACTGTATATTCTCTGCTAATTGCGCACCCCTTGTGCACAGGAGAATCTGAAGGACACAAACATGTATGTAGGAAGAGGCAGCCATGCTTGCCTCCACTGCTCACTGTGCTCCGCACTGAGACCCCGTCATCTTCATGCTTCCAGAAGCCCCGTGTCGTGAGGTCGCGGCACATCGTGACCTCACCGTGTGCTTCTGTTCTGAGACTTCCCAGCTCGGTCATGGCTGTCCGTCCCGGCATAGTGTGAAGAGGCCCAGGGTCTCAGCGCTAGGTGGCGAGGCCTGTATAGGGGCGTCATGTAGGGTGGGGGAGTGAAGGGTTTTCGTGTTTAATTTTTGCCGACCCTTTGTGGTTCCACATAATGGCCATCTTGCTGAATTAATACAAAGCGAATTATAAAGATATCTGCATTCTGGAGAATATGGGTTTTTGTAAACTCGCCCAATTCTAGCTGCGTGTTTTGCAGCCTTTATGGAGAACGCTGTGTCCATCTCGCCATGTATGATGTACATTTCAGTGGGGAAAGATTGCGTAAAACTTGTATTTTACTCATTGTAGTCCCTGGTGTTTGTATGCTTAGGAGTCCAGGGGGCGGTGCTATCAGTGATTGACAGTCTCTTGTGTATGACTACATGCGGAGATAGCTGTCAATCAGTAGTAGGACCGCCCACTGGACTCTTCCATACAGACACCAGAGATTTCAAGGTAGAAAGTACAATTTATACTGAATCTTGTGCTTCTCTACACTGTGGTGTCCATACATCAGACTGCATGTACAACATGACAGGTCCTTTTAGGTGGATGTGGAAGCCTAGTTATTGTGTGAGGCTTGTCAGAACCTTGCTGTTTGCAATGTGACCACGTTTGTTGACGTTTTGGTGCCATGAGGCGATCTTATACCGACACATTGGCCAAGTAGTCAGTGAGGTCGGTCATCAGTAAATGCAGCCTGTGTATATGCACGTGTTTTCTTTCTTCTAGCCTTCTGCCAGGATGCTGCTGTCAGTCCGACACATCCTGCGCTCGTCCCTTCCCTCCCCAGCACCTGCTGCGTCCTTGATCAGGTTGAACTCCACAGCAGCGGAGCAGGTGAGCGGTGCCCTGGTCATGTCCTAGTGCATGTAGGGTTAGCACAATGTAAGCTTGAATTGCTGCTATATATGCAGCCTCATATACAAGATTTAGACAGTTTATGTATCATTTGCCACTGATAGGTGTGGAATTTAGAGGCTGATTTTATTCTAGATACATTTTTTTTGCTATAAATAATATTACCAGGCACCTAAAAAGACAAAGTTTGGGCCCCTGAGTGATGAAGACCGAATTTTCACCAACCTGTATGGCCGTCATGATTGGAGGTGAGCCGGGATGTTTTTTCAGCTTTGTATTTCCAATTGTAATTTTTGTTTTATGGTTATCGCAATCTTCCCTTTTCCTTTAGGTTGAAGGGAGCTCTGAGCCGCGGCGACTGGTACAAGACAAAGGAAATTCTTCTGAAAGGAGTGGATTGGATATTGGGGGAGATCAAAGTGTCAGGCCTGCGTGGAAGAGGAGGTGCTGGTTTCCCAACAGGTCTGAAATGGAGCTTTATGAACAAGCCATCCGATGGACGGTAATTGATTTTGTGAATCAGCCCTTTATGCTGTGTAAAATGTAATGCACAAACAATATGGCAGTAAGAGCAATGTGATGTGTGCTTGGACTGTCCTGCCTCTGAAGTGCTGATGTTGGTCTGTGTGTATCTTGGGCAGGATTAAGCAGCGATTCATTCCCTACTTCTCAGAACTGCCTACTGGTGGATGAATATGGGAACAAGCATCTTCCTTTTAAAACTGTCCAGATTTCAATCATTTTTATTATTTTTTTTTTTTTAGCCCTAAGTATCTTGTGGTAAATGCAGATGAGGGGGAGCCAGGGACCTGTAAGGACCGCGAGATTATGAGGCACGATCCCCACAAGTTAGTGGAGGGATGTCTGGTGGCCGGTCGCAGTATGGGGGCGCGAGCTGCCTACATCTACATTCGAGGAGAGTTCTACAATGAGGCCTCAAATCTTCAGGTAACAATTAGCCCCCAAGTGGGGGTAATTACTAGATGCAATGATGGTCCATCGTTTTTAGTTATATTCTGTGGATCCTTTCTGTGTATGGCTGGGCTGAGCTGTACTATCACCACAATGGAGAACAGTGGTCCTTTTCCTGAACGTTCACACCTTGCTAGTTGGTCACAGATTTACAGGGTTTTCTTATATGCAGTGAGCCCATGCTCTTCACCCTGTAAAGAGTCAAATTGTGGCCAAGTCCACACATGATTTATGTGAATGTACAGCAATGTCTGACGTAAATGCTTACATCTGGATTTAAGAGGGAGGTACATTTGTC
This sequence comes from Dendrobates tinctorius, assembly GCF_039654945.1. NCBI lineage: Eukaryota > Metazoa > Chordata > Amphibia > Anura > Dendrobatidae > Dendrobates > Dendrobates tinctorius. The sequence goes on along the minus strand of NW_027362053.1, from coordinate 1,942,014 downwards.
ACCTTCCCATTGGATTGGTGATAAATGCTGGATTGATGAGGGTCCTAATGCAAGGCCCCCCACTGATCACTAGAACTGGAGACATGATCATTCCTGCTAGGATAAGTTTGAGTTGAGCTGTGGCCTAGCATATGGTTTCCTGTTCTGATTATCTGTAAGGGTCCCTGTGATCAGACCCCTACTGAGCTAGGCATTTGTCACTTATCCAGTGGATAGGTGATTAAGATGTATTTCTGCCAGAAGCATTTATCACCAACCTTTTGGCTAAGTAGGAAATGCCTAGATCAGTGCTGATTGGGTCTAATCACAGGGACCCCCATAGAATTTAAGAACAGGGAACTGTAAGCTGGATTGCAGCTGTGGCCTTTCCGCTGGAGGAACCAGTGGATCAATGGTGGTCCCTGTACTCAGACCCCACACTGATCTAGTAATTTGTTACTAATCCACTGAATAGATGATAAATGCTTCTGGCTTAGATGCATTTTAATGTTTTTGATAAGGATGGAGCTAAAAATTCCAGAAGAAAGGGTTAAGAGCCAGTCTCATCTGGCAGCTTAAGTTGCTTGTTGTTTTACTGGCTCATGTACTTCTTGTATTTTATATGTATAGTTCACCGAAACCAATGGCATAATGTAAGACTTGTTTAACTCCTGAATTTGCAGGTGGCCATCCGCGAAGCGTATGCTGCTGGTCTAATTGGACGCAATGCCTGTGGCTCGGGATATGACTTCGATGTGTTTGTGGTGAGAGGAGCTGGCGCCTATATTTGTGGAGAGGAGACGGCTTTGATAGAGAGCATTGAAGGAAAACAAGGAAAGCCTCGCCTCAAGCCTCCATTCCCTGCAGATGTTGGTGGGTCCTGGATTGGTATTGGGGGCGCAATCTTCTCGTCTTCATAATCAGCTGACGTGTGGATTTATGGTACCAACCCGCTCCATAGAACTCTACTTCACCATGGCAGGGACTTCTACTGTACCCCCTGATTTCACAGGATAGGATTACTTTGGGCGGTTTTACAGGCTTTAATGCTTGTTTAACTATATCTTCTCCTTGTGAAGGAAGCAAGTAGAGATTATTCAGTGCTGCAAAGTTGAAGTAGTAGCCAAAATTCTCACGGCACCCTGCTAGATGACTTTACATGGCACTACCCATCTTTTATAGCACTCGAGTAAGTTTGCAGTCTTGATTTTGAAGTGTCCATCTGTGACTGGTAATAGACTATGGAAAATCATGAAATAGTACATGTTGTCATGTAAAGCTACCCTTAAGGTGCCCATACACATCCAGTCGCTGACAACTACTGCTCTTGATTCCCCCATATACTTGAACTCTGCTGAGCATTCATGTGTTTTCAGTATAGAGAGGGGAGTGATCTCCCCAACGATCAGAAGATTTGGGCATGTAAATGTAACCTGCTTTGTTCAATCCTTCTCTCCAAGCATCATCTTGTAGTGGAGTGTTGGCCGGGCCCCATAGTTGATCGTCCAGCTCCAGTGAAATTTTTTTGCCCACTACTGGACAATTAATTGCCTAAAGGGAATCTCACAGATTTTTGCTTCCTCCATATCACAGCAGCATGATTTAGGGGCAGAGCCCCCCGATTCCAGCAATGTATCACTTACTGGGCTGCTTGCTTTAGTTTTGAGTACCATTTTTTTTTTTCTTTGTTTGAGATCTACACTGAATGCTAAGCTCTGTATAACCCCGCAACACCACTGATTGGCAGCTTTCTGTGCATAGGCAGAAAGCTGCCAATTAGTGGTGGGGGTGTGGTTAGACTACCTGGCAGCAGGCTTACTAGGCCTCTAGCTAAAATCACCGTTTTATCAACCGAAGATTATATTAAATCCACATCAAGCAGGACAGTAATTGATATATCACTGGAATCAGGGTCTCTGACCCTACATTACGCAGCTCCCAGATTAGGGTACTAAAAACCTGGTGACAGATTCCCTTTAAATGACCCACATCACCAAAAACTTTGTTCAAGTGAATGGTGTCATTTGAAACTACAGAATGTAACGCAAAAAAAACATACAGCCGTCAATGGAAAAATAAAAAAAAGTTCTGGTTCTTGTAAGAAGGGGAAGAAAAAGAAAAAAGCAAGAGGAAAACGGGCCTCGGCAGGAATGGGTTAAATTCTTGAACTCTGTAGTTGAGCTTCTGTTACAAAAAAAAAAAAAGGCGAGAAGGGACAGATTAAAGGCCCGATTCTTCAATGCTTTTATGCTAGTATTCTGGAATAAAAAGTTTTAGTGTAACTGTCAGCTGTACTAAAACAATGAGACTTTCACAAAGTGGGTGGAGTTGGGGCAGGACAGGGGGTGGTGAGCGTCACTCCTCAAATTTCAGACAAGCGTCAGAGTTCACTACACTATAAATCTTATTCCAGCAGGGGTTTGATGGATCTGTCCCTAAGTGTTTAAAGTGTAAGCAATACTGTAATAGTTGCCAAAAAACTTCTTTATGTAGAGTCACCTGCATCCAGGACCATTTATGGACAGGTCATCCTTGGTAAAATTGGTTTACCGTGAAATGGTACCAATATGTGTCGAACAGCCCACGGCCGTTCGTCCACTTACGGGCGACACTAACGGGGGTCCCGCTGCCACCAAAACGCGACGGACAGCGGACCCTGTGTCACCACTATGTCACAATCCCACCACTGACACCGGTGTATCAGCGGACGGAGGGGCGTGACACAATGCCGGCACACGGCTATCACAGGCGCAGTGGGGCTTATCTTAGTTATCCCAACACTGGCACCATGTGACCAAAAATATCCAGCAAGCTAATCTCGCTCTACAATTTGCCGCAGGGGGAGTTTAATTTGGATGCCCCACCACTGCTATCAATCTTCCAAGTACTGCGGGGATTTATGTATATCCCACTTTCTCAGTTCCACTTTGGAACTTGCAGCTCTCCGGCGCCCCCCTTACCCTCAGGTCAGTCAGGGAACTGCACCTAGGATAATTGGTCGCCGGACGGGCTGCCTGTTGTGAACCGGCAATTAGGCTTCTGCAGTAAGGGAATTATGAATGCTGGTGCCGCAGACCCTTATTCAGCTATATAAGACCCTTCTAGACTGCCAGCAAGCCGCGATAGCCGTGCAAAACGTGCTGCCACCAGTCACGGTTACTTAATTCACAGTGTTAAATTAAGAGGGTCCGTGGCAAACACCTTGAATTAGTAGCGATTATCTATCAAAGGCGTATAGTTCGAGTCTTAGAGCATAGAGACAGATCTAAATAATTATTTCATTTATTTTCCGAAAGAGGACAGTGATTACAGATAAAAGTTGCTATAAAATTGAGACCTAAAATATGTACAGTACAGGTATAAAATAAAAGTGGAGAAAACAAAGAGATTACACTCACAGTTCCATATTGTTCCTTAGGCAGACCATGCGGCTAAGGTGGGTGGAGGCGGAGCTGCACTTCTCCGCTCATCTGGGGATCTTTCTAGCACGACGACTTGAGCCGTTCTGCTCTGGTTTTGTCCAGGAAATGCTTTATAGACTTGCTATGTGACATCACGGAGAGATGCATGCTGGGTTAATCCCACCTCTCTCTTTTGGATGTAGAATTACACTAGAAAACTTATACTAATCATAACTCCGTGGGGGCAGCCCGCACAGACACATATAGGGCATCATCGGTTGTGATTTGTTGAGTACAATAATTCAAGACCAAATATGCAGTAGTTCTGATACACCGTTTAGCTGGAACACATATCTCAGGTTCTGAAAGGATTACGCTTCGCCAGAACCACGGCAGCGATGCTGTGACCGCCCGGATTACAAAAATGTGATTTTCATATCTCTAGGGTATTTGGTTCTTATGGTATAGTCTCTCATAGTTTTATTCGTTTCAAACAAAGAAGTTTTTCCCGCTCTGAAGAGGAGAGAAGGAAACAAATGGTTGTAACAGCAGGGGGGTCTCCTATTACTAGTGCGAACACAGGCTGTAGAGGAGGGGGGGTGGCACTGCTCTGTGTGTGTGTGACGGGAGGAGGGATGAAGCTGCAGAGCTAGCAGCCTGGATTGTCATATCTGCCGGATCTTTCTGGAAAGTTACAACAGAAAACATCATATTTTGTGGACAAAACCCCATACCTCACAGACATTGTACATCACACCTCCCCCCTTAAGAGGGCGCTAAGGAGGCATTACCTCTCGGTAATCGGCCATGCGCACCTCAGCGGGTTCGCCCCGGCGGGACAACCCATCGGCATTGCCGTTTTCACTGCCCTTCCTTCCAGTGAAGTCGTACTGTTGAAGGGCAAGGCTCCAGCGGCGCAACCTTCCATTGGTTCCGGACACTGTGTACAACCAGCTCAGAGGGTTGTGGTCGGTTACCACCGTGAAGGCGCGCCCATACAGGTAGGGCTGCAAACGCTGCAGTGCCCACACCATGGCCAGACACTCCTTCTCGATGGTCGAGTATGCCACTTCCCTCGGCAAAAGTTTCCGGCTCAGATACAACACGGGGTGCTCTTGGTCCCCCGAATCGACCTGGCTAAGCACAGCAGATTGTGAGCCCCATCGGGGACAGTGATGATAATGTGTGCAAAACTGTAAAGCGCTGCGGAATATGTTAGCGCTATATAAAAATAAAGATTATTATTATTATTATTAAATGGTTTGCTTTCTTGAAGGTGTTTTTGGCTGCCCAACAACAGTTGGTAACGTAGAGACGGTTTCCGTGGCCCCCACTATTTGCCGCCGTGGTGGATCCTGGTTTGCTGGATTTGGCCGGGAAAGAAATTCGGGAACTAAACTGTTCAACATCTCTGGACACGTGAACAATCCGTGCACTGTGGAGGAGGAGATGTCCATCCCTTTGAAAGAGCTCATAGAAAGACATGCAGGTATGTACAATGTAAGCGCGGATTCATGTCAGGTGGTGTATTTCTATTTTAGGGATCTAGCTGTGCAAATAACGGTCTTGTAGTTTAATGTATGTTACATGAATAATGCACCTTCTAAACACTACTGTCTCAGGATGGTGTGCTGCTTGCTAATTTTTTGTGACTGATTCCTATAGGTGGTGTGATCGGTGGCTGGGACAACTTGCTTGCCGTAATCCCAGGTGGTTCCTCCACACCTCTCATCCCCCGGTCAGTGTGTGACAATGTCCTCATGGACTTTGACGCCCTGATACAGGCGCAGACTGGTCTGGGCACAGCCGCTCTCATCGTGATGGATAAATCGGTGAGTGTCTCAGTGCAAGATACGCCCGCACAATGTATGGACCTCCAGGATTTCACTTGAGACTTCCTTTATTGCAGACAGACATTGTTCGAGCTATTGCACGTCTTATAGAATTCTATAAACATGAAAGTTGTGGTCAGTGCACCCCCTGCAGAGAAGGTAAGTGTCCCGTCATTCTTACTGGTCTGCATATGTAAAGCATGCTGTGACGCCTACATCTGAGAAGGCAAGGAGGATAGGCCTAAGGCCCTTATATACCAAGTTAGCTTACTTTTCTGGCCCCATCCCTTTTGTGAAATTTTGTTTATGGGGCTGATCACAGCTATGTCCAGTAGTGTAACTATATCATACCGAGACCTTTCTTCTTACGGAAAGGAGTTCTGCTTTAGCTCCTCTGTGCCTAGCGTTCATAGAGTAAAACAGCCCTGGCTCACATCGCAAACTCAACTTCTTCAGCGATGCTCTAGGTGTGCTGAACGCCTATGGAGAAAAACCCGCACACCAGAAGACTTCATCCACTTCAAATTTATGTTAAGAACCTATAACGCTGTCCTTCACCTCGCCAAACAGACCTACTTCACCTCCCTGATCTCCTCACTAGCCAACAACCCCAAGAAACTTTTTGACACTTTTCACTCCCTCCTCAGGCCAAAAGCACAAGCCCCTATCACAGACATTTGTGCTGACGACCTGGCCTCCCACTTTACAGAAAAAATGGATAATATCCGTCAGGAAATCTGCTCCCAGCCACCAAGTGCTGCATCTCCCCTGGCTCACTTTCCACATCACAGAAGAAGTAGTCTCCAGACTCCTCTTGTCCGACCACATGCACTACTGACCCCATTCCCTCACATCTTCTCCAGTCTCTCCAGTCGTCACAATTCACCTAACTGCGATCTTTAATCTCTCCCTCTCCTTGGGCATTTTCCCATCCTCCTTCAAACACGCTATTGTTACTCCATTACTAAAGAAACCCGCTCTCGACCCATCCTGCACAAACAACTACAGACCAGTCTCCAATCTCTCCTTCATCTCTAAACTTTTGGAGTGCCTAGTTTACTCCCGCCTTACCCATTACCTCTCCACTCACTCCCTCCTAGACCCTTCACAGTCCGGCTTCCGCCCCCTACATTCGACTGAAACTGCACTCATCAAAGTGACCAATGACCTTCTGACAGTAAGACATAACGGTGACCACTCTATGCTCATTCTTCTTGACCTATCTGCAGCTTTCGACACTGTTGACCACCATCTTTTACTCTCTAGGCTCCAGTCACTAGGCATTAAGGACACTGCTCTCTCCTGGATCTCTTCCTATCTTTCTGACCGCTCCTTCAGTGTTTTGTTCTCTGGCTCCACATCATCTCCTCTTCCTCTCGCTGTCGGGGTACCTCAGGGCTCAGTTCTTGGCCCCCTTCTCTTCTCTCTACACAGCCCCAATTGGACAGACCATCAGCAGATTTGGCTTTCAGTACCATCTTTATGCTGATGACACACAACTATATACGTCATTCACCAACCTTACCCCCGCTGTACTACAGAACGCCAGTGACTGTACGCAGTCTCCAACATCATGTCCGCTCTGTATCTGAAACTCAACCTCTCCAAAACTGAACTTCTTCTCCTGCCGTCTACTAACTTCCCTAAATCTGACATTTCCCTCTCCGTGGGTGGCACCATAATAACACCCCGGCAGCAGGCGCACTGTCTGGGTGTTATGTTTGACACCAGTCTCACCTTCACATCCCATATACAATCTCATGCCCGCTTTTGCAGCTTACACCTAAGGAACATCTCTAGAATCCGCCTGTTTCTCACCATAGAAACAACAAAACCCCTCACTGTCACATTGATCCACTCCTGCCTGGACTACTGCAACGCTCTATTAATTGGCCTCCCCGTTACTCGACTATCCCCTCTCCAGTCCATACTTAATTCAGCGGCCAGGATCATCTATCTGGATAATCGGTACTCGGACACGTCCGCTCTTTGCCAGTCCTTTACATTGGCTGCCCATTCATTATAGGATCCAATGCAAAGTACTTGTTCTCACCCACAAAGCTCTCCACAGTGCAGCACATCTCCTCCCTCATTTCTGTCTATCGGCCTAACTGACCGCTGCGCTCTGCAAACGACTTTCAACTAACCTCTGCACTAAATCCATACCTCCCACTCCCGACTTCTCCCGCTGTATTGCCAACTGTTTAGCAATAAGGTTCGGATACGGCTTTAAAGAAGGCACCACTTGGATATGACACAATTTTATTATACAATGATTAATTTAAATGATAAAACACCAAATTAATGGAATGGCAGATATAATATTACCCTGTTTTGTTAATTAATTTCATGTGAATCACACAATTAATATGAATTATAGTACATAGAGAAATAAGCATCCATACTATACATTACCAAGCATTGTAGCATCACTTCTCCACTGGAGGGACCACAGTGTCAGCGAGAAGGAAATACTCTGGTCTTGCATAGCGCGTGGATAGTTGCCTCTTGGAGCAGGGACCAACAACGATCTCAGGTGCCATAGTCAATAGTGACTGCAGTGCCTTAGGGGGCATAAGCAACATGAAACCCCAATACAGGAGCAGTTCTTAACACCCCTGGCGTTGTCTAGTCAGCCTATACTTGGTATCCCTAGAATCACGATGATCTGAAAATAAAGTTTACATGAGTTCTAGATGCAGGAAAAAAAATAAATGTTAAAGTTTAACTGCACTTTTAGAAAGTATTGATACATAGGGTTCTGTATGGACCATCACTGAAATCTAGGCCAACTTTGCTTTCATCAGAGAGCAGCACTCCATTGCCTCTTCAGTGATTGGTGGTGGTCCCAGCACTCTCTAATTAATAAGACCATTCATCTCCACCGGGGGGGCCTCACATTTATGTGTGGTCCCAATGCAGCGCGCTCATCATTCTCCGTGGCTGGCTCATTGCTGTCACTCATTTTTGAGACTACGTAGAAGTGGCTTGTCTTGTGACACGATTGCGAGCTAACATAGGCCTTGTGTCATTCAGATACACAGGACCCTGGTGGGTTTTTCAGTATGGCTTTGGTTGTAATAAACGTTTTAATAAGGTTTTTTCATACAGCGTGTAAATATCTAACAGAAGTGTGTTGGAGAAGGGTATTTTTGCTTTTTGGCCAATTAGGTAAGCTGTCTTGTGCTACAGCACAGCATTTTGTTCTAATTTTATGCAAACCCTAAATGTTCCCGAGTACTGAGCCTTGGAGAAACCTTGAGATTATTTGGCCGGTCCTAGAAAACCATTTTGTTATTTGCAAATGGGAATTTGAGCATTTAGGGTTTTTTATCTCTTGAATCTCCAATAGGTGTTGATTGGATGAACAAAGTCATGTGGCGAATGTGTCAAGGAAATGCCCGTTCTGATGAGATCGACATGTTGTGGGAAATCAGCAAGCAGATTGAGGGCCACACTATCTGTGCTCTGGGAGATGGCGCTGCTTGGCCCGTGCAGGTAAGATGCTCTGTGACCTAATCCCTACATAACCATACATGCCCCCAAATCTTACCTCAAGTGAATATACTCCTGGGCTTGCTCAGATGCCAAATTCTGGTATCTTATAAAAAATACTACAATTACCATCGTTGAAACATCTGGCCTGACTCTAGCATTGTGCACTCCAGTCTTCATGATGGACCTAGTTCACAAAGTGGCACCACTCAAGACAGGGGTACCATTTCTGCAATAAGGTACGCCACAAATTTTTTATGAATTTGTGAAGTGGGTGTTTCCTGTCCCATCTATGTGTTGCACATATTTTATGCCTAGAAAACTCTTTAGGAATCGATCCCGTAGCTTTGCTTCAATATGTTCTCTGGCTGCATTTATTTATAAATAAAAACCTTGCTGAATATTGGACACACTGGTAAAAAACAAACAAACTGATGATTTGGGCTGTGGTGTATTAATTGGACTTTTAAAAATCCATTTTGGTAAAGCTCTTTGGGATCTCTCATCTATCACGAGCCTCATGTATCTGACATCTTGTTTTGGTTTGACGTCTCCTTGTTATGTCTGAATGGCATTTTCTGCTGAAGAAATGATTGTACGCCTGCTGAGCAGTATAGTTTTGTTAGTGTGTTTTGTGGTAAACTAGGACTGAATGCTACAATTTCCATGGCATGCATAGGGTGCAAACTCCACTCAGGACACTACTGTTAGTACAAAACAAAGGTGCTGGTGAGTGCAAAGAGCTGGGTGACAATGTCACAAATCTCTAATTTAAATGAACCTTTTTTCAATTTTTTTTACGTGTCTCAAAGTATATTTATATTGTCATGCCACAGAAAAATCTGCATCAAATAACATTTAAAGGGAATCTGTCAGCAGACTTTTGCTATTTAATCTGACAGCAGTATAAGGTAGGGGCAGAGACCCTGATTCCAGCGATGTATCACTTTACTGGGTGCAGCAGTTTTCTCTGTGGCACACAGTTAGCGTTCTGTGAACACTGTATAGTGACAGAAAGCGGCCAATCAGTGTTGGGGGCGTGGCAGTGCTCCAGTGATAACCTCCTGCTGATAAAACACCCATTGTATTGAAACAGCAAAATTCAACCCAAGTAAAGCCCCCCGTTACACACTGCGATATCGCTAGCAATATCGCTGTAAAGTCACCGATTTTGTGACGTTGCAGCGATATTGCTAGCGATATCGCTGCATGTGATAATTACCTCCGACCGGCTCCCCCGCTGGTTATCGCTGATCGCGCGAGAAGCTCCTGGATCATTTCTCGTCGGTCACTTCCTGCTGTGACGATGAGCGACGCGTAGAGCCGGGCGGGAGGACGCAGGATCGCCGCGTCTGACAGGTAAGTAGCGATCCCCGTCCCCAGCGATGTCGCTAGTGAGATCTGCCTGTGTGGAAGCTCACTAGCGACCACCTAGCGATGCACCAGCGATCCTGACCGCGTCATATCGCTGGTCGGGATCGCTGGTGAGTCGCTAGGTGTAACGGTACCCTAAGTGACACATTGCTGTAATCTCTGATCCTGCACATTGCTGCTCACAGTTGACATAGCAAAAACCTGTTGACATCTAACTCATTGAAGAGAAACTGTCATAAACCGATGACATTAACATTGCTACTTGGGAAGATTCTCCAGTGTAGTGATGAGTTTTGCAGCTACAATCCTCTGCCGATATTCAGCGTGAACATAATCTAACTGTTGATTGGTAATGATTTTGACCCAAGTACTAGTACATCAGTACAAGAGTATTCAGGCCACCAAATCGTGGAGAGGAGACACTGGCCTATACTGTAAAGCAGTGCTGATTCATGCCACTATAACCAGTCACTTATCTCTTGCAGGGCTTGATCCGCCACTTCAGGCCAGAGTTGGAGGAACGTATGAGACAGTTTAATGTATCAAAGAGACAGCAAGTCAGCAGCTGAGAGGGCACAAGCCCCTCTGCCCAAAAAATGGAATCTGTTTTATTTATAAAGAGGAATGAGCATCATTACCCTCAGTACGTGTGCTAATAAACCGGAACTTTCTAAGCTGACTTCTTTTGTCTAGAAGTTTCTTTAAACGTCATAGAAGGTCCAATAATGTAAAACAAAAACTTTATTTTTGGGGGGGTACTTAGCAGCATTTAGATTTTTCTTTTAGGGGAAAAAAAGACATGGTCACTGAATTCGAGAGCCACTGAGGATGCTATGATATGAGCCTGGGAACAGCAGGGAAAGAGCAGAGTCTGTCATCATTGCTGTAAGCCCCCATACTTTGTATCCTTGGAGCTGGAAGACTGGTAGCGTATAAGCATAGCGGCCACGCTGACGGAAAAACGTGTAACCACGAATGGAGCTTGTACAAGCAAGTGAAAGTGGAAGTGTGAGGAGCGATTCCACCTACGAAACAAAGAGAAAATCATGACTTCTTGGGTTAAGAATACAATGTTGGTGAAATTCTTCAGTGCAGAGTTAAGGCTTGGTGTACCCTGTGTCTGTGCACCTAGCCTACTGTATAGGTGGACAGCTTTTCTTTGTGTATACTGTAACACCACCTTAGGCGACCATTAAACAGAGGCCAAAAGAGTATTCTGTTGGCCTCCGATTCTATATGCATATTAAAGCACAGCAGACTGCTCTTTACTATACAGAGGGCCACTGCAAAGAAACTTCCAAGTAGCAAACAAATGTGGAACTCACCCTGTGGCTAAAACAACCCTTTACTAATTACCGGACCGAAGATACTGAAGGAAAAAGCGAAGGCCGTTTCATGCTGTCCAGTGCTTCACCCAGCCTTCCTCCAGGGGGAGCCTGGATAAAGTGCTTGACCACCAGAAATAGCCATCACTTTTTCCTTCTGTATCTTCGGTCCGGTAATTAACAAAGGATTGTTTCAGCCACAGGCTGATTCCACATTTTTTGCCATTTGGAATTCTCTTGGACCCGTTCAGCTCAGCGTGTGGCTGTGATAGAGCTGACTCAGAATTTCAAAAGCTCAAGGCCCAGAAATATTTGGACAGTAAGGCTAGGTTTACATATGGATATGCACATGTAAATCATAGCGTTAAATGGACTGCGTTAACGCTACTCATTCTGATCGCGTTTAGACGCTCCATCTGCACTAGCAGTGACAGACCCTCGAACACTGCAGACTGCGTCCGAGGGTCCGTCACAGAATGACGGCACATCGCTAACGCATGCCGCTTATGATATGCGTTAGCGATGCGCTCGGTAATGGGAGTGTATGGCAGCGTTAATGCCGTGGTGTAACGCAATCCGTTAAACGGACTGTTAAACGCTATGTGAACCTGGCCTAACCGAATCTCCTTGATTTGGACTCGTCGTGCCACTATTTTGTATTTAAAATGAAACAACTGAGATGAAGTGTAAACTTTTGGGTTTGATCAAAGGGGATGAGCAAAAATATCCTGTGAAACATTTAGGAATTGCAATCATTTTTCTACAAAGCCTCCACATTTCAGGGGCTGAAAAGTAACTGGACAAAATAACTTTTATTTTCAGTAAATGATTATTCATAATTTGCAGAGAATTCTTTGCAGGCAATGACTGCCCAAAGTCTGGAAGCTATGGATGTCACCAACCACTGGGTTTCCTACTTCTTCTCTGTATAATAAGCTTAGATACTGAAACACCCACTTTCTGGAGAATGTTCACTTGGGAGGATGTTCTGAAGGGGCTTTTCTTTCTTCACCGTGGAAAGGATACTTTAAACATCCACCACTGTTGTCTTCCATGGACATCCAGGCAATTTTTTTTTCTTTTTTTCAGAGTGTCCCAAGCTGTTGACTTGGCTACTCTAACATTTCTGGTATCTCTCTGATGGATTTTTTTCAGCCTAGCAATGGTCTGCTTCTTTCATTGAGAGCTCCTTTGACCGTATGTTGTAGATTCACATCAACAGGTTCTAAATGCAAATATCACACCTGGAGTCAGCTCCAGACCTTTTAACTGCTTAATTGATGATAATTAATGAGGGAATAACCCATTAAAGAGCTTTTGAGATAATTATCCAATTACTTTTGGTCCCTTTAAAAAGTGGCAGCACATCTGAAAGAGCTGTAATTCCTAAACCCTTAAGGCCCAGTGATCCCACCAACGATCCGACATGATGGGATCGCTGGGACATTGTTAGACAGCCCCAGCGATCAGGACCAGTGATGCTGGTTTGTAATGTAAACGTCGGGTATCTAGGAGCCCGGCGGCTCTTGGATACCCGTTGTTTACCCTGAAACCAGCATGCACGCTCGTTTCCAAGAGTCGCGGGACTCCTAGATACCCGACGTTTACATTAGAAACCAGTGTCGCTGATCGCTGGTCTCTCGCTGCCACACGCAGCGATGCGCGCTGGGCAGCGGGAGACCAGCAATCAAAAAACGGCCCGGGACGTTCGAGGACGATCAGCGACAACCAGCAGGGGGGCCGGTCGCTGATCCCCGTCACACACAGCGATCTTGCTGGCGATATCGCTGTGTGTGACGGGCCTTTACTCTGATTAGTATGTGAATACCCTCAAATTAAAGCTGCACTTTAGGTCACGTTCAGTATTTGGTCAGTATTTTATATCAGTATCTGTAAGCCAAAAGCAGGAGTGTGTATAAAAAAAAATCCAGAGGTGGTGACGTGTTTCTATTAGACTTTTCCTCTGTTCCACTCCAGGTTTTGGCTTACAGATACTGAGGTAAAATACTGACCAAATACTGAACATGTGAATGTTGACTATAAAGCCTAACTGTATCTTGAATATGTTTTGGTAAGCCGCTAGCATGCCCAAACCTGTCACTGTCCAACTATTTCTGGACCTAGCTGGATATGCACATGTAAATCATACACTCCTAGGCTTGCTTCATTTAGTAGTGCTGATTCATTTCTCTCATTTGCAAAGAAACTTGTACCATGTCGCATACGTTTCTCTACAATAGGCCCCTGTGGTGCCTGACAATGGGCAGAGATGCAGTTTAGACCTAGACTGAGCCAAAACTAAAGATGAGTCCATAGCCTCTTGCTGGTCTCCGTGTTCTTTATACCACCCTTGTGTTTTCTAACCCTGTGCTCATGCACCCACTATGAAATACTCTTACTAGAGTGCGTTACTCATTTAACTAACTAGATTCCTCATGCCTCCTTTACATGGAATTGTGCCTCTGCAGTTTTTACAAAATTACCACATAACAATGAACATTAGTATGATTGCTAAACCACCAAAAAATATACAAACAAGACTGTAATGGTGCGGGACTAACCTCTTCTGGATTGGGATTCGGTGACAGGTCTTCCAGACATCCTATGTTAGCTATGACCGGTACTATGACCATGCCTGTCTGAAAGTACAGAAGGAGAAACTTAACAGGTGAGGCAGCAGTGGACACAAGTGTACAACTCTTTTTAATGGATTCCCTATGTAATCCCTTCTGGACCACGTGATATTCCTTTTTTTTTTTTTTTCCTTCTCTCAAGATCCATCATTTTTTGATTTTACCATAAAATGTACTTGAAAAGGGGAAAAATTACAGGTGCCATACTCAGGCCGATGGTCCATGTGGAGAAAAAAAATTGCAGCATGTATTATTCTGATCCATTTAGAAATAGTCCATGCAATGTGGGTAAGCAAATGGAGCCAATTATGGAAACTGGCCATCTTTTAATATGGCGATATGAACCCAACCTAAAAGATGCCCGACATCCTGCCTTCCCCTCACACCTCATCCATAAAAATAGCATAGATAACCAAAGAAAAAATGGACATCAGAGCAATATAACAAAAAATAAGTTCAAATTTTATTTATACATAGAAAAGAAATATAAGGTAAAAATACCAAGTAAAAAAATAAAGGGGTGGGGACACCTAAGTGCCACATCCAAGAGGGTTGGTATATAAGTCTATATAAGTGTTCAGTCAGGGTTCAATAAATACAAGCTACTCAACTGGCATAAATATTAACTGAACATATATGGTGCACTAATCTAAAAATGTCAAAATATTGCATTACAGTCAATCCCATTAATAGACCTTTAAATCCAATAAACTATATACCAGGCTATTTGCGCTCCCGTAGGTTTAGGATCCAAAAAGCACATACAACGCGTTTCGACAGTATAAAATGTCTTCCTCAGGTATATATTCACAATATACCTGAGGAAGACATTTTATACGGTCAAAGCGTGTTGTATGTGCTTTTTCTTGAGAAATAATAACTTTTTTTGGATAATAAGAAGCCTTGGATCCTACACCTACAAGAGCGCAAATAGCCTGGTATAAAGTTTATTGGAATACATTCCTATGGTTACTTGGTCTGAGTGACTTACTAGCTACCAGGGATATGCAGCATACCGACCACAGAAGAAATCCACCTTTGAACACCTAATGGTCCTAAATGACCTATATGCAAGATCTCAAGATTTATAAAAGGTGAGTGACACCTATATTTACCTACGACCTAATTATACATTTACATCGGTGCGCTTTCTTCCTTTCCTTCCCTTTTACCAGAACCTTCATTACTAGACCTTTCCAACTATCAGATTGTATAACGTGCATGGTGCAATAACTATACGTGGTCAAACAGAATAAGACCCATAGGCTACAGATAAAATAGTATACAATTTTATATTGGTAAAGTGCAATGGAAAGACATTCCCCGAAGAAGCACATCGCGAAACGCGCGTTGGGGTCCCTCTCCCATGTCCTTTCACAGGTTGGTTCTCTTTAGTGTTTCCCAATGTTTAGTTAGCCACATGGCTTTTGTATATCAGGGTCTTATACTCATTAAGGATTAATATAATGTCCTCCAACCCTCTTGGATGTGGCACTTAGGTGTCGCCACCCCTTTGATTTTTTTACTTGGTATTTTTACCTTAGATTTCTTGTTATCTATGCATTGCTTATATCTATATGTATAAATAGCATTTGAACTGATATATTTTTTATTCTTGCTCTGATGTCCATTTTTTTTTGGTTATCTAGGGATGTTTTAGATAGAATTTTGTGAAGGAAGAGTTTCTAAGCTCTTCATACAGGTACTCAATTACCAATGGAACGAGTCTGTTACATATAAATGGTTCCATAGGAAAGGTGGGTAGTCCTGCACTCAAACTTCCAAATTATCATAAAAAAATTTTACAAGTCTATTTAAAATACATAGTTGAAAACAGGACATACACATTTATTTTTGCCAGTATCTCCTATGCGTTTCAAACCATCATGTTTGAACGAATTATATCTGCCATGACTAAGAACTGTTCACATGTGATTATTAGAAACCCGTAGGTGATTTCACTTTTTTTTGACAGGATATCTAGTTTTTAACTGCGTGAATTTTTAAATGCACTTAATAAAATATCTAATTTGGAAGTTTCAATACAGGACTATCGCCCCATTCCAACTGAACTATTTTCATTAGTAGCCAATTTCAACCCAGAGCTCCTTTTGTCTTTGCACCATTTGTGGATCCAAATACTTGGAGGCAATTTCATTTGAGATGAGCTGAAGTCTTTTCGTGTGATTGTTCCTTTTCTTACCCCGTCTGTGATTGGCTTCATTGCGCCCCAGACTGTGTTGCGAGACAGTGTTATTCCGAGTTCCTCTTGTGCTTCCCTTAGTGCTGTGCCGATCGCATCTTCATCTGATGAATCGAACTTGCCACCTGGAAAGCTGGAAGCAAATACATAATCTAGAGAAGGGCATCCACACACCATAAAGACATGGCATACATCTGGTTTCTGAAATCTTATGGAGAGAAACCCTAGAAAAAAGCCAAAAAATCTGTACTCCAAGAGCACAGCAAGAGATTAGCTGGTTAGGAGACCTCCGTAACAATGGGGGTGGTAACAAAAGAGCCTATTACCAAAGCAACTGACAATAAATGACTTCAGGTCAGAAGGGCCACCTACCTTACATCTCCCTTATGTCTCCCTTTCAGCTTAGATGATCTCAGGGTGTACAGAAAGGCAGGAGCACCCCGAGAAGTGCATAACGTCACCAGGACCCCTGCTGACACCTTCGGAGGCAGAGCGGTCTTGCCCAGTATCTGCCGGCACCGCTGCTCTGTTTCTGCAGTCAGGACTTCATTGGGAAGTTGCTGGAAATCCTTTGTGCAGAGACCACGGCTCAAGAAGGCTGGACGCAGAAACATCGGTTCCTATAAGAATAGTGACAAGTATGTGCATCATAAATAGAAATGTTCTAGATGCACTACTACATGCAATCTGTACATATGTCTTCTACCTAACTAATCCAATTAAAGCATTTTTAGCAACTTCTTTTGCATTGCTTGCCAGGGACAGCACACGTGACAGTTCATGCACGGATCATGGTTGCACCGTTAGCCCGAACTGTGTGCTCTCCCAGGCTGCAAGCAGAGAGCAGAAAGATGTCCAAATCCAGTTGACTTCAGAGCAGCGCTTACAAGCTCTATTTAAAAGACTTTGTAAGTGCTGCACTCCTTGCTTAGGAACCTGGCAAGCACTTTGTATCTTTGACCATTTATGATGATGAGACTAGCCCTTTAATGGTGGAGCTCAATGACAAGCAACAAGGCCAGGGCTGTGGAGTCGGTAAGCCAAGCCTGCGACTCCGACATATATTGCTTAAATTTAAGTGAAAAATTTATTGTAGTACAATGTGAACATCAGACATTTAATCATTTTTATGATGCAATAATCAAGATATTTAGATAGCACATAATATATATTTATTGGAATACAACTTTAGAACACAAAAAACTGTAAAATTGTAAATATGTAATACTGATTCATATACTGTGTATATTGTGTGTGTGTATGTATATATATATATATATATATTTTCACACTATAATAAACTATGTAAGTGGCAAAAAACAGTTTTCAACAAAAACATACTAAACATTTGTGCAGTCTATGAATTTGTTCTAAGAAATATCAATTGCCTCCATCAGATCCTCCTTCATAGATGACCTCAAATCTGACCTAATAATTTTAAGGCTAGAGAACAACCTCTCTACACTAACTTGGGTTGGAGGCAAAGCTATAACCACATGGGAACATCTCTAACAATTTCCGGGTATAAAGGAATTGCTTCATGCACAGTCAGTTTTGCTGAACGGTTGAATTTTTCTATTTCTTTGAAAGCAAGTGAAACATTTTGCTGAAATATGGTCAATCTGCTTGCTATAGGAGACGGAGTGAAATCTTTTTCCTTGCGGCAACGCTTTGCCTGCTCCATGTCATACAAATACTTGTCAAAGTCAAACTCCTCATCTGATGAGGATGAAGATATGGCAGCAGTAGCACTGTCAGGACCCGAGTCCTCTTGCGCCTGGCAGTCCTCCTGTAGGCCACTCATCCTAACTGCTACCTCAATCAGAGCTTCTTTTCCTTTAGTACGCTGTTGATCATCAAGCAATATACGATGACTTGGGTCCACATAAACAGCTGCCAGATTTTATTTTCCAATAGCGGTGTCTCTCTCCGTTTCATTGAAGCAGAACTGCCATCTGCGATTAAACCTCCTCTTTGGGACAGGCAAAATAGCAAGGTCTTCCACTCCCTTATGAAAATGCCAGGAGTTAAATCCTCAGCTTGTAATTCTTTAGTCACGGTAAATGGGTGATTAAGCAATTCCTTCAATTCAGCCACCTGTGTCCATTGACCTTCATTTAGGGTTACCTGAGGGTTCGCCATATCTATAAGAAACGGCTTTAGTTCAAGCAATCGCTCAATCATTAAATAAGTGCTGCCCCACCGAGTGACTTGATCGACAATTGCCCCTTTCCCAGCACGTCTCTTCAAGATGGAATCAATTTTAGGGGTTCTGGCGGCAATAACCAATTTCCTCACTTTTCCAATCAGATTTCCAGCATGTTCCTCTTGCAGACGGTCTCATTGCCAGCTGCAGCGTGTGCACAACACAGCGCATGTGATGAATAGCAGTGTTTTGAAGACGCTTCAACAAGATCATCTATTTCTACAGTATAATTTTGCTGCTTTTCTGTTCCTCAGTTACATGAACAGCACTGTGTCCTTCCATCTCAAACAAACTGAATCCTAAATGTTCCTCTAGCTGTTGTTCATTACTCTCATTCATCAGTATAATTGTACTTATGTTTGAAACATTATCAGTTACAATAGCAAGAACCTGTTCTTTTTTGAGTTTGTAATCTTGCGGAATGTTTCCACTAAGGCCTGGAGAAACTGGCTGCTGTGATGAGCTTTAGTATCTTTTACTGCCAGAGTCTTGGTAACAATTTCTTTGTTGTCACAAACATATTGAATATTGATGGCAAAATAGTTCACTCTGTGACGTGTGCAGGCATCCATTTTAAGAAACATGAAGCGTCTTTTGAGAGTCTTTTTATACTTTGGAGTCGGGCCATTTTATACCGACTCCGACTCCACCAAAATGAGCACCGACTCCGACTCCATAGCGCTGAACAAGGCCTCCATTACACCTTCTGCATAGTTGTTATAGCGTGCAGATTGGAATGGAGTAGGGCAATAATGGCAGCTCTTGTGGTGGTCGCGGCTTCCAGAAAAAGATATAACTTTGAAATTAAAATGTTGTTCTGTTCTTCCTAATTCATGCCGTCATAATATCCAAACAGTACTCAGTCACTACAGGCACCAAGCTCATCTAGTGTTCCCAGCTCAGGAGATATGTTCTGCTATGTTTGGTTGCATACCCCAATGGGGTCTTCACTGGATATGCTCTATGTAACTTCCCCTGTCCCTGCAGTTACTGCAGCTGGGATACTGTATTCCAACTGAAAGTACAAAACATCTCAATCTACAATAACGTCGAAACGCGCGCTGGGGAGGCACACCATCCAGGAGAGCGAGATGCCATTATCTCTGTAAGCATTCTAATATTACTATTTTTTCCTGACTTGATCTTTTTATATTTTGGCGGTCTCATTTCTACCCATTATTACTGAGGTTCCAATGCTCTTGTATATTAGTTTATTTATCGCTCCTATTCACAATTTGGGTTATACTGATATTTCTTTTACATCTCTTTACACAGTTTTCTTGTTTTTTTGACATTTTAGCACTTTACATGTTTTATTGATTTTTATCACCAATTTTTGTCTATTGATTTTTTTGTCATTACATTTCGAAACGCATTTTTGGCCTGACCATATCTCAAGGTTTTTACTGCCTTTGGCCTTTTTTCCTCTCATATGGATGCACGGCCTTGTTTTTAATTTACTGTTTTCCACACATTGATTCTTTTACTCCCATTATTCCTGTAATTGATTATAATTAATAAACATCATATTTTTCCCATTATCTCTTGGACTTCATGGTCATTTTTTCTCTCCTATATTTCCCTTGGTTTTATCTGATTGTTCACAATCAACTATATATTGTCCATTCTTTTCGGTTTCAGGGTTACCATTCTGATTCACTGAATATTCTGATTATCTTTATACATCGGTACCCTGCCCTTACTAGTACTCCGTTGTTTTGTTTGGTTATCTGAACGTGTACCACGTTGGGCACAAGTGTAGAAGAAAGAGATGGCTCGAATGGAGCGAGTACACAAGCAAGTACTTGAGGTTGTACCAAGATGGTCGGAGTTGTCCACTATCCAAAAGATTCCTGATCACTAGGAGTCTGATCCTGAGATCAAAGCTCTGAAGAGCCCCATCTGAATAGCTCCATTGCATTCATTCTCTGGGGGTGCCATCACACTCTGCTAGGGACAACCCATTTATCGGATTACATAACTAGGTCGAGCTATTGAATTTGAGATTATTCATAACCGGGTGTAAATTTAATCTTTTTTGGCAAGTCACTGTAAGAAAAAAAAATCGTGGGACTCTGTCCTACAACACGAACTCTTAGGGGCACGTCGACAAACGTTGAATACGCAGTAAAATATATGGTGTATAAGAGCTGACGAGGGATATCTAAGGTTTTCATAGATAGCACCTGGACCCATGATATTACAAAAAAAAAAATCAGACGTCCGATTACGGTGAGTGTTGGATCAGAATCAGCAATATGCAAGTCTACAGGTCCATGAAACCAATCGGACCCACAGATGACATCGGAGTGTGATCTGATTTTCACTGACAGAATGGAGAAGCTTGTTTTTTTCTCTCCATGTCTAAGGTCAAACTGACTATAATCTGACCATTTTTTTTTCCAGATGTGGTGAAGTCGGTCGTATGAACTTAACCTCACAGTGTCGGCATTGCATTTCATTGATTCTCAGCCACTGTAATGTGAAAAAACCAGCACTGCGGATCCGACATCCGCATGTGTATTTATGCTGCCGGTGTGGATATCTTCATCAGGATTGGACACTTTGGAATGCCAGGGGTGACTACCGTAGCAATGTGAGAGGATTTCCGTGGCAAACTAGCCAAGAGGAACTGAAGCAGCAAATCCAGAGAGGCATTGATGTCCCCCCAGCTTGGCCAGCCCCTGGACCTGGGAATAGGTGAACCACAGGCAGCATGAACTGTGGCCAGGTATAAAAATAGTCTATGAAAAACCACGGCGTTTCAGGGAAAATATGCTATAAAGATCTGATTTTGGACTATCCTCGCCAGCACCACAGCAAGTGATTGACAGGTCACTCCTTAATGCACATAGGGAAACACCTGTCAATCACCTGCAGCTGCGCTGGAGGTCTTTACAGTCAACTGTCTCTGAAGCTGCAGAGCTTTTCCTGGACTAATGTACCTGGATGCAGTGGTGCAGCCAGGCTCTATGGCATGGTGCTCAGTTTGGTTAGCATGAATGGCCTAAAAAGGTACCTGTCACCGGAAAAAAATACTATTAACCTGCAGATATGGGGTTAATCTGCAGATTAATAGTATTAGGCCGGGGTCACATTTGTGAAAAACTCGCATGAGTCTCGCACCTCAATACCCAGCACTGCCGCCGGCACTCGGGACCGAAGCGTGCGGCTGCATGTATTTCTATGCAACTGAGTGTTCTGGTCTGAGTGCCGGCAGCAGTGCCCGGGTATTGAGGTGCGAGACTCATGCAAGTTTTTCTCAAGTGTGACCCCGGCCTTACCAACCTGCCTGGCGTCTGCACATAGCCGAAACCCTGCTTCTGTATTGCCACATGTGCCACTTATGTCATGTGAATATGCTGAAGATTACACCGGGCATGTAACTACAACTTTACAAATCCACCGCTAACTCAAGAATGGAAGGATCTTTAATTTCATCTCTTGCTTGTTACCTTGGTTACCGGCCACCACTGCAGGCTTGGCAGCAGCCGGTCTCCTAGACAAGGCTCGCATAGGACATGTAAACACGTCAGTGCCACCGCACTCACCCCATGTTGGAAAACACGATGCCGCCACCTATGGTATGTGTACTGACTACTGGAGGACCCCTTAATTACTCTAGAGCAGGCCCGGATTGGTAATATAACCAACCGGGCATTTTCCCGCTGGGCCACTGTCATGTGGGCCGCGGGCGGCAGCGCCCGATCATCTGGCCGCTTGCCAGCTGATGCGGCCACTGGCCTGGCTGTTGCTCCTGCCGCCGGCCCTCTGCGGGCACGGCGGTTATAGTTTCCAACCCTCCCGCACTGCAGGGAGATAAGCCGCCACGCCCCTCCCCACGCACCCCATCCTTGCCGTAGCATGAGACCCCCCCCCCCGCCACTCACAGCGTCGCTTGCCTGCTCTCTTCTCTGTTCACAGGACCTGTGATGAGGTCACAGGAGGGGAGGAGTCGGGTCACATGATCAAGAGCCTTTGTCCAGACCCCTGATCATGTGACCCCTGACTCCGCCCCTCCTGTGACCTCATCACAGGTCCTGTGCGCTCAGCCTTGCCTCTTGGTGTCTGCAAGACTCTGCTGTGCTGGTTGTCATGGTGCTGGATGAGGTAAGTATGTGTGGGGTCAGGAAGGGTTTACAGGGTAGATGTAGCAGAGCCGTGTGTGTACGAGGTGTGCGGAGCGGAGCCGCGCGTGTACGAGGTGTACGGAGCGGAGCCGCGCGTGTACGAGGTGTACGGAGCGGAGCCGCGCGTGTACGAGGTGTATGGAGCGAAGCCGCGTGTGTATGGGGTATACGGAGTGGAGCCATATGTGTACGGGATGTACGGAGCGGAGCCGCAAATATGGGGTATACGGAGCGGAGTCGTGTGTGTATGGAGTGGAGCCAAGTGTGTACGAAGCATACAAAGCGGGCTTTTCCCACAGACACAGGAGTACATGGCGGAGCCCCGAGGAGCATTTTAAAACACACACGACGTTCCACCGGAAGTGACGTGCTGGAAGCTGACCGGAAATTAGATAATTTCTTGAGGAGATTGTGACGGAACCAGGAATGCTTCAGATCCATCACTGTGTCCTCCTCTGACAGCGCGAATAGCAGGATCGCCTTGGAATCGGGGATGCAGGCCATGTGAGCAGATCATGATATTTCCTGCATCGGGAGGCTCAGGTGGGCATTACAATGGGAGCCGGCCTGCTATAGTATCTTTATGGAATCTTTCTTTAGTTCTTTCTCTCTTTTTCTTTCTCTGTTTCTTTCTCATTCTCTGTTCTGTCTTTCCCTCATTTTCTTTCTCTCTCTCTGTTCTTTCTTCTTTCTCTCTGTTCTTTCTTTCCCCTCTTTATTTTTCTTTCCTCTCTGTTCTTTCTTTCTTTTCTTCTTTCTTTCCCCTCTTTCTTTCTCTGTTCTTTCTTTCTCTCTCTCTGTTGTCTCTCTTCCTTAGTACCCGCCACTGTGCCCTCAGTACCAGTCAGTGTGATCAGCAGTGCTAAATGGGTGTGGTTGTGGAGTGGGCATGGGTGTGACTAGTTGTGAAATGGGTGTGGTCGGGCGTGGGCTAAAATTTGCAGCGGTGCGCTGCAGTCTTTGTCCCTCTTTCCCTTCTTTAAAAGTTGGGCAGTATGATAGGGGCAGCTATGACCAGGGGGTCTGGTTGCCCAATGGAGAGCAGTTCTGCCAGGAATTCTGTCACCGTGCGTACAAAAGGGGACAGAGCTTTGGGAGGAGTACTGTACCTAAAAGCAATAAATAGGACTGAGCTGAAATACTGGGCACAGCTGTGACTACATGTTATATAGTCGTGTTAATCTCCTCTCACTTCTTGTAACCTACAAGTGTACAAAGATATTATACAGTCACCATGTGACTAGTGGGCCTATGTAACTTCAAATGCCAGGGCTGAATTTTAGTCGCAGTCCGGCCCTGCTCTAGAGCCCCCCAGAAAGTAAAAACAATGTCTCCTCGCCTCCGATTGGTCACCTGCAATGCTGGCGATGCTATTCTCGGTCACCTGGCATCGTTCTAGGCGGATACAGATGTGGCATAAAACCCCTTTAAGCCCTGAGTTCTCAGAAAACGCTGGTGTCTGATCAATGTCCAACTTCTGGAAATCACAAAATCCCCTGAGCCGTCACGTCCTGCTTCTCCCGCTCCCCGAGTCTTCCATGCAAACACGGTTCAGAGGATGCAGAAATCCGCCTCCATTTGTCGTGTAAATAGACACACCGGGCTCTACTCCGTCCTTGTACAGAACTTTCCGTGCACTCTTGCCAGCATCAAAAATGGCCGACATTTGTCCCGCCCACACTGGGAAACTTCCGGGATCACAATTACTTTTACGTCAGTCAATTCAAAATACGAACGCTAGAATGCGCTGTGGGTTCGGGAATAGACTCGAATGGCACTGCGCATGCGGAACCAAAATAGTTGCTGAGGCATACTTAATAGATAATGTACGCATGCGTCAATTATTTAGCGTCGCTATGGCTAGTGGGGAGGGTGGGTACTAAATGGCTGGCTCGCTCACAGGACGATAAAAGCACGCTTCTGTGTCCAGTGTGACCCTGTTATTTTACACAGCTCTATTTGTCTTGTCCACAATGTGAAAAGCTGAAAACTTCTATTTCTATAGTAAACATGTTCCTTTATTACAAGCTTTGCCTGAGCAAATGTCACCTTCTGTGTGATGTCGGCCTGAGGAGCTGGAGGTCATCAATAGCTCGGTCCTGGGTGACTGCTTTGTTTCATTTCTGTGTTATTAAGAGAACATATGATAATTGTCGTCCATAAGAGTCCGAGTCATTGACATATAATGTGGTTAACGCCATAAAACCAGTCACAACGCCGAAATCACTAACAATGCAACAAAAAGCAAAATGGCCCAAGTGCCATAAGATAGTAAAAAAAACATAGCTCAACACAAAAAACAGGCCCTCACACAGACTTACAGGAAAAAAGCAATGTCCGAATTGTGTTTGTTCACCTTACTTGGATTTTTCCCCTATTGTTCAATACGTTATATGGTAAAGTTATAAAATAATAAGTCTTCTGCAAAATAAAAAAATCCTGTCATAATATTTCCTCTTAGGCCGGGATCACACTTTGCCAGAAACTCATACAAGTCTCTCGTCTCAATACCCGGCACTGCCGCCGGCACTCGGGACCGGAGCGTGCAGCTGCATAGAAATACATGCAGCCGCACAGTCCTGAGTTTCTCGCAAAACACTCGCAAGTGTGACCTCTGCCTTATAGGCAGAGTCAGACGGTCAGTTCGAACACCACGGTCCGATCTATACAACCATCTAAGGGTAGTTTCACATTTGCGTTTAAGGCCGCAGCGACGGCCTGCGCATGGCCACCGCTAAGCCCCGCCCCCTGCCGCGCCTCCTCCGGTAGCGCCACCTACGGGCACATGACGCTGCATGCGTCCTGTGTCCCCTATCTTTAGCACTGGGGACACAGGCCGTGTGCAGGTATGCGTTTGGCGGCGCATGCGTCCTTTTGACACTGCGCCGACTGCACCAAATTGCAACAATTTTAGCATTTTTGGAGTATTTCTGAGGCATTTTATTTTAAAATCCATTGAACAAGGAAGAATCTGCTTGTGGTTTTTGGCAAGGAGAGTGGCGTCCTATGGGATTAAGCATACTCTGCCACCCAAAACGTAACCTGCCAGAGTAAATAAATACAGACAGAAATGAATTGGGGGATTTTGGCCATGATCATCTTGATTAACCCCTTAATGCTCTTTGACATACTGCACATATCAGTCATGACCATCACACTTTGTGCACCATGTATATCACGCTGATCACACGGCACAGCTTTTATACCGGTGTGATCAGCTGCAGGAGCTGGATTTATGGACACAGCAGGGCAGCTGCAGTCACTTCTAGGATCATGTTCTTGCTGATCCCAGCAGTTTAACCCCTCTTATGTTGCTGTCAATAGTGATAGCGGCAGATTGAGAGTTTGACAAACAGAAGAATTCTGGCAACCCATCGGCACTATCTTAGGCTATGTGCACATGTAGTTTTAGGTGCTGCAGATTTTTCCGCGCGGATTTGGAAAAAGACCTGCGGTGTACCTGCGGATTAGCCTGCGGTTTAGCCCTGCGGGTTTCACACCTTTACAATGGAGAAGGTGTGAAACCGCAGCGGAATCCGCACAAAGAATTGACATGCTGCGGATTTGAACCCGTAGCAAATTCGTGCAGAAAAATCCGCAGCATGTGCACAGCGTTTTTCAGTTTACCATTGAAAGCAATGGTACTGTACAACGCAGCTAAATCTGCTGCGTACCCGCAGAGCCTGAAACGCTGCGGATCCGCAGCAGAATCTTCTTTTCCACTTGCCGTATTTTTTGCGGCCCGTTATAGCGGGCTTTTTTGTGGGCTGTATCGCGACAAAAAAGGCGGTCTGCCGCAATAACAGACTGCAAAAAACTTGTGGTTTGCCGTTTTTCAGTTTTTCAATACTATGGAAGAAGTATTGGGAAAAAAAACGGCGTTCCTTCTGTTTGTTTTTTTTGCAGCCCCATTGATTTTCAATGGGAGCCATGTCCGTACGCCGTGAAAAAGATTGATCTACTTTCCTGGCCGCTAATACGGCCCTCACGGCCATACGGCACACGGCGCACCATGGAATTTTTGTGGGCCGATTTTGAGGCCCCATAGAAATCTATTGAGGCCACAAAAATGGCCAGCAAAAACACGGTATGTGTAAAAGAAGCCTTAACCGGAGGCCTGAGAATGGCCTACAAGACTTACATGCAGGGATTGATATGCTACCTGTCAATCTTACCCTGACAGG
Source organism: Dendrobates tinctorius (assembly GCF_039654945.1). Taxonomy (NCBI): domain Eukaryota; kingdom Metazoa; phylum Chordata; class Amphibia; order Anura; family Dendrobatidae; genus Dendrobates; species Dendrobates tinctorius. Next base: position 1,915,252 of record NW_027362053.1, on the reverse strand, counting down.
ATGAGGTAATTACCTATACAATCATAGGACCGCATGTCTCCCTGGGGGACTAAAAAATATTCTATAGAAAAAAATGTTTTTAAATTTTTAAATAAAAAAATAAATTAAAAAAATGACATAAAAAGTGATAAAAAGTTGTATGTATCCCCACACCATTACTGACCCACTGCCAAACCGGTCATGCTGAAGGATGTTGCAGGCAGCAGGTTCACACTCAGCACATGTTAAAGATATGACAGAGTCTGGAGACGCTGTGGAGAACGATCTGCCTGCAACATCCTCCAGCATGACCAGTTTGGCAGTGGGTCAGTAATGGTGTGGGGTGGCATTTCTTTGGAGGGCCGCACAGCCCTACATGTGCTCGCCAGAGGTAGCCTGACTGCCATTAGGTGCTGAGATGACATCCTCAGACCCCTTCTGAGACCATATACTGGTTTGGTTAGCCCTGGGTTCCTCCTAATGCAGGACAATGCCAGACCTCATGTGGCTGGAGTCTGTCTGCAGTTCCTGCAAGATGAAGGCATTGAAGCTATGGACTGGCCCGCCCATTCCCCAGACCCGAATCCGATTGAGCACATCTGGGACAGCATGTCTCGCTCCATACACCAACGTCACGTTGCACCACAGACTGTCCAGGAGTTGACGGATGCTTTAGTCTAGGTCAGGGAGTAGATCCCTCAGGAGAACATCCGCAACCTCATCAGGAGCATGCCCAGGCGTTGTAGGGAGGTCATACAGGCACGTGGAGGCCACACACAATACTGATCATCATTTTGACTTGTTTCCACTGTAATTTTGTCTTCTTTTGAGTTTCATTTTGACTTGTTTCCACTTTCATTTTGGGGGTCTCTCCAAATCCAGGCCTCCATTGATTCAAAAATTTGATTTCCATTGATGATTTTTGTGTGATTATGTTGACAGCACATTCAACTTTGTACAGAACAAAGTATTCAGTGAGAATATTTCATTCATTTAGATCTAGGATGTGTTATTTGAGTGTTCCCTTTATTTTTTTGAGCAGTGTATATTAGATATCAAGTATAATAAAGCTATATTATTAAACTTTGTCTATGGATAAATAGAAAAGGCATGTGTCTCGGAATATGGAATGTCTCCCAATAATTCGATTTTTTTTGTATAAATGAAATAACGCATAAGATAAATTATATAAATCGAGTTTTTTCCCTATTATATCAATTTGCAGAGTAAAGGTAAAATGTCAATAAAACTGATTAGTTAACAATGTAAAAATGACAGAATTTCTGGGGCTTTTTTTGTACATTCTGCCTCCCAAAAATTGTAATAAAAAATTATCTAATAGTCGAATGTATCAGAAAAATAAGCCCTCATAGCATCATTGATGGAAAATTTTAGAGCGTATGGCTTTCAGATTATAGCGACAAACAAATGATTTTTGTCACACGAGCGCTGTGCGTGGTAGCCTGGCAGCTCTCAATAGGACTTCCACGACCAATACTAGTATGGAATCCATTACCAGCTTTTTACTACCTCACTGAGAGCAGCAGGATCTGGGGGAAGAGCAGGGTTGTCAACTATCCAGAAATTCCAAGACAGTCTGTAAAAATATAGCACTTCTTTCTCCTTTGTCATGGCCGTAAGAAAAATTTGAAGCATCTATGAATTTTTGAAGCTGAAGAAACTTCTACAGAATATTTTGACTGTAATGATCATCATTTTATAGTTCAGTTACAGAGCTCATGAAAGCTTGAGTTAAGAACATAACCTATAATCCACGTCTAGTATCAAAATTCATTTTGTGATTGCCCTATTTGGACTAGAAGCTGTCCATAACGCCTACACTGTAGTCCAACAGTTTGGGATCTGATTGCAGATGGGGACACTAGCATGTTGTACCCATTGTACAGTGTTAATACAGTGACAGGTCAGGTTCTCTCACTCATGTGACTGATGCATTGTTGCCACAGGAAGGGTCAGACAGTGTTAAGTCAGGTCACAGCATGACTCTGTGTTTGGATAGCTGTGAGCTCTGATTGCCTGCATTGTGCTGTATTGTGGAAATCTACATATGACCCTTGGCCTTGTCAGCATTCCTGGGGTTAATAGATAATTTGCGTGTAACTTGTAGAAGGTATTATTATCCAGTAATGACAATTTAACAGACAAAAAATTAGGCACAATCCACCAAAGTTAGCTTGCCTAGGAGGCGGCAGGGTTGAGTGTACGTAAACTTTGAAATCTTGTGCTGTCCTGTGATTCACCATCTCCGAAGATCTTGAGATCCGCCAAACTTCTTTTCGGCATGTCTGGAACAGTTTCCATTAATTCCCTTCATCGTGTCGCTGTGGCAGGAGGTACGCATGGTAATGAGATGTCGGGGGTCACTCTTGTAAAACACTGGCTTAGAGACTCTACTGATCTGGTGAGGGACACTTTCACCGCTGTTCCACTATTGGCCAACCCAAAAGCGACTGAGAAATGCGTGAGATACTACGAAAGGGACCTGAACCGCTGCTTCACCTGGGACATCTTGTGGTAAGTAGGCTGTTTAGATAATGGGGGCATTAATAAGTTCAGCTTTGGTTTTTGTTAGTGACCATTAGTGGACGAACAGCATCTGGGATCCCCCTGAAAGGACCATCATGCTTGGCACAATGGCAGCACTTATTTTAATATGTTCAATTGATTAAGTGTCTCAGTGCCAAAAGCTGTAAATCGAATAGGGAGAGGCGTATCGCTAGGTGGGAGACCCTGTTCACATGTGGAAGTAGTAAAAGACACTTATTAATGTTAGCAATTGTCTTTTTTCCTGCAAAAGAGTAAATATGATTCCTACTGTTTGCCTTTAGGTGATTATATTCAGTGTTCCCCAGGATCTGGTTGGGTTTAATCGTAAAGATTTATCTGCTTCCATTCCTCTTGTTACCATTTGTCTTTCATTTCATAGTGTATATCATATAATGTGTCCCACAGCAACCATGTAAAAGTCCTGCTGCTGCAACAATTAAGAAAGGGCATTTTCCCTTTACAGTATTAGCAAAAACAGTGCTTGTTGCAGTATCCTCAAACATGAATGGTTGAGATGTCTCCTTCCCTTATGATTACCAGTTTTCAGTGGCCATTAATGTTCCCCTGCCCCAGACAACACTAACCCTGTCCAAGTGATGATCTCAAACCTAAGCTGGAACAAAGGTTTAGGAGTTCACACGTCACGTTTTTGCCAAACATTTTCGTCCCCAAAAATGGAGCATTTTACAGTCCCAGCAAAGTGAAGGATATTTGTGATATCTCATGCACATGTAGCTTATTTTTTCCTTGTAAATTTGAAGCACTTTTGTATCTGCAGCATGTCAATTATTTAACCATTTTTCACCCATTCTAATGACTGTGACAAACTGCATCAAAAGTCACATAAAAACTAAAGCAAAAATATGAGGTTTTATGCAGCGTTTTTCCTGCAAAAATACATGTTTTTTAATGCAGAAATGTCTACAGCAAATACTTATAGGGGTAACTCCGATCTCCAAGATCCTATCCCAATATGTAGTAGGTGTAATAATAATAATAATAATAATAATAATAATATTAGCAAACCCCTCCAATTAGAACTGTAGTATAGTTCTCCAGATAAGCTATGTCGCTTACCCCATGTGCAGGGCATTGCAGCAGCTTAGGTGTACATGATTACGACCACTAATAGCTAATTAACTGTCAATTGCAAACCTCCAGTAGATTATATATTCAGGATTATGTACTCCAAACAGAACCAGAAAAAGAATAATCCCTAAAAAGTAACTTTTAATTCAATCACTAAAAAGCATAATACAGTAAAATTACCTCAATACATAGAGAGGTAGATAAATAGATAGAGGGTCAGGTAACCAAATGGTTCAATAATTCACAGACAATAAGGGCCAAAAACTACTTCGCCCTAATATGCCCAACCAAGACCCTTCCTGACCGCGGAGGTTGGCACCCTAATTGTTGACGATGTGGCGCCCCCGCTCAACGTCGGCGTCCCTAGTAACGCCCTAGACCTCCCTACATATACAAAAATAGGGGACACAAAAAATACCCATACTCACACCCACAATGCCGAGAATAGTGGAGAGACAATAATTGACTCGCGCTAATAAAAGTGCTAGGTGCTGTAAACTTATCTCGTAGTATAGGACTGTAAACTTATCTCGTAATAGAGGACTGTAAACTTATCTCATAGTCTAAAAATTCTTAATTCACAGAATGGGTATCAGCAGAAAAAATAGAACTTATCTCGTAGTCAAACAAATTATACTACCCTGCTGAAATAAATCAAACCCATAATAGAAAATCTTAGAAAAAACGTATACAGAGAGATCAATGTCGCTAGTTTACAATAAAAGTACACATATTTGTTCAAAATTGAAAACCAGCAACAAACACTGTAAACACTGCACACTTAAATAATGGAAGAATAGTATCTGTTAGACAGCTGTTGCACATGCGCATAAATTTAATCAGCCCAATATGTCCTGAGGCTCAGTCAACCTCAAAAGATGCACACAATGTCAAAATGAGCAACAGTATTGGTATAAGGCGGTACTTCAGGTTGACTGAGCCTCAGGACATATTGGGCTGATTAAATTTATGCGCATGTGCAACAGCTGTCTAACAGATACTATTCTTCCATTATTCCATGGTGTTGTACATGAGAAGGGGGCTACATCCAAATTACAGATATCACTTACAGTAAACAAACTAACAATCACAGACTGATATAGAGGGGAGAGGACCCTGCCCCTGTGGGCTTACATTCTACAGGCTGGTGGGGAAGGAGACAGCAGGTTTGGGGGTTGTGGCAGCTCCAGTGTTGGTGAGGCGGTAGCTCCAGTGGTGGGGAGGAGGTAGCAGGGTCATTGCAGGCTGTAAGCTTTCAAGAAGAGGTGGGTTTTTAGGTTCCATCTGAAGGATCCGAATGTAGTTGATAATCGGACGTGTTGGGGCACAGAATTCCAGCGGATGGGGGCTATTCGGGAGAAGGGACAATCATAAGGGCTTCATCTTGATATAGTAAAAAAATCAGAGATTGGGTTTTTGTCATTTGTCAGTTCAGGAAGACATAGTACTCTGTGGTTCTGTCTGTTACTCTAAGGGGTGGCTCTAAGAGATGTTTCCATCCACTAAGCTCTGAGCCATTTATATGACACAAGATTAGTACTTTTCTTTTGTTATCCTTGTTATTGTATGTGATTGTATATACTGTATTGTTTTGTTCCCATTTTGTAATATCTTTGTATATACACTGCCTACTTTTCCAAATTACATGTATACACACAGTATACAAATGTATAAAACACAATGTACCTATACCTACAGATGACATGGCTCCCCAAACTATCACTGAAGTTTCTACAATCAGTGATGGTTTGGGGAGCCATGCCATCTGTTGGTATAGGTACATTGTGTTTTATCAAGACCAATGTCAGAGCAGCCGTCTACCAGAAATTTTTAGAGCACTTCATGCTTCCCTCTGCCGACAAGCTTTTTTGGAGATGGACATGTCATTCTCCAGCAGGACTTGGCACCTGTTCACACTGCCAAAAGTACCAATACCTGGTTTGCAAACAACAGTATCACTGTGCTTCTGTGCATGATTGGCCAGCAAACTCGCCTGACCTTAACCCCATAAAGAATGTATGGAGTATTGTCAAGAGGAAGATGCGACACCAGACCCCACAATGCAGACAAGCAGAATGCTGCTATCAAAGCAACCTGGGCTTCCATAGCACCTCAGCAGTGCCACAGGCTGATCGCCTCCATGGCATTGATGCAGGAATTGATGCCAAAGAAGCCCGACCAAGCATTGAGAGCATTTACTGATCATACATTTCAGTAGGCCAACATTTCAGATTTAAAAATCATTTTTTTAAGCTGGTGTTATAAAGTATTCTAATTTACTGAGAAAATGACTTCTGGGTTTTCATTGGCTGTAAGCCATAATCAGCAACATTAACAAAAATAAACACGTGAAATACATCACACTGTTTGTAATGACTCTAAATAATATATGAGTTTCACTTTTTGTATTGAAGAACTGAAATAAATTAGCTTTTTGATGATATTCGAATTTTTTGAGATGCACCTGTATATTCCAAGTGTTATAATCGGATGTGATTTCACTGTGAGCTCCCTAATATGCGGCTTAGTAGTGAAAGCAGCTGCGGCCTCGTCCATCAATCGTCATCCATTTGTACAATTATCTTGACGATTGACTTGCGTCCCCTGACAAGAACTATCAATATGGTGAGGGGAGAGACAGTTGTTAGGAGTGAGAAAGTTTTATTGTCCACTAATTGAGGTTTGGTCCATGGGGAACATGCCTTAATAATAATAATAATAATCTTTATTTTTATATAGCGCTAACATATTCCGCAGCGCTTTACAGTTTGCACACATTATCATCACTGTCCCCGATGGGGCTCACAATCTAAATTCCCTATCAATATGCCTTTGGAGTGTGGGAGGAAAACGGAGTACCTGGAGGAAACCCACGCAAACATGGGGAGAACATACAAACTCCTTGCAGATGTTGTTCTTGGTGGGTTTTGAACCCAGGACTCCAGAGCTGCAGTGCAAGGGAGTCTGTCAACCTCAATACTCAAATTAAACCATTTAAACATTCATTTATAGGGGTAGTGGCCCTATAAAAATCATACTTGTAGTATAGATTTCATTTATTTTGTTTTATGTAAAAAGAATTTTACTGCAAAGTAAATGAGGGGGGTTTGGTTCACCCTTGACTTGGCTAAACTATTTGGTGTACTGCTCCGTACTCCAAATTACAATTCTTTGACCCTCCCCTTTTGATGATCGACAGTGCTCCAAGGAGCACTGCCTGTATTGAGTCAGCCGCCCTGCACACAATACCATTGCAGAAGACAAGAGCTCACACAATGTTAGTGTGTGCGGGTATAAGGAGATGAACATACTGAACATTTTCCCCCTTGAAGACACAAGTATTGTTATGGTGTAATATGTATTGTGATATGTGTTATTGATGATAATGTGGTGTTATGCCGGACATTAGGGTTAGTGTTTGGGACTATCCCAGAGTGGGAGGGGCTAAAGTGAAGGGGCATTAGATGATGCCCAGTGCACGTCAGATGCAGACCTAATGACTGAAAAGTAAGCAGTGCCGCAGGATGTGAATGTCCCGAAGTGAGAGGTGACTGAGGTAGTGGATTGCAGGAGTATGGAGAAGGGAAAACTGACATAAGGACAGAGTAACCAACCAAAAACAGGTCCTGAGAGATGATACCTAGCAGAACGGCCCCAAGTTTATGACTCAGAGTGGTAACAGGCAAGGAGGGGACACAGAATGTGAGATGAAAAGAGTACCTCAGGCAGAAGTTCTAAGGCGTCAGTGGCAGAGAAGCTAAATGCCGGCCGTATTGGCAAACTAGTTCCCTTGAGAAGAAAGAAGACATAGAACCGTGGGTTGAAAACAGGACACTCACTAACTGGACTGCTATGCAGAGCTGGTTTGTGGTGAAGGCAGGTGAACTAATGGCGACAGGAACCATACCTGTTAAGAGGAAGGAGCTAAGATTGTGTCTGGAGGAAATGTTTGTTAAGTTGTATACCCACTATCTTCTCTACACAAGCCTCACCAAGTTATCATTCAGTAAAAAGTTTATTTTTGACTCGTGGTCTTCCTCATTGAAGTCCTCAACATCTGGTCCTGGCCAATCAAAGCCATCGGTAACATGTGGCCTGCAAAGGTGTAGCGCCCACCACAGACAAAATCCACACACCCTGCCGTGACCCGTACCTTCATGTAAACTGCTGGGCCGGCTACCTCCCCGTGCCACGTTACACAGGCACCCTCTTATGCCCCTGTTCTGCGAACAGTGGCCACTTGTTGTACACAGGATCGCACAGTAGCAGCCAGCCAGTGCTCACAGGAGATCCTGTCAGTATCTGCCACCTGCTGCATTTAGATCCTATGAGTAGCAAGTGGCTGATGTAGCCGGGACAGGGGGATCACATGGCAACTGCACTCTATGTCATTGTGTGAGCTCATGTATCCAGCAACATCAGTGTGCAGAGCTGAGGATTAGAGATGAGCGACTTTTGGTTTTTTAGGGTCGCGTTTCGTTTCGTGAAACCCGACTTTTCCAAAAGTCGGGTCGAGCAAGATCGTCCGATTATAGGGAAAAGTCGGGGTCGTCCCGAAACACGAAACCCAATGTAAGTCAATGGGGAATAAAAGTCGGCAGTGAGAGGAGGACAGGAAACACACCTACAGTGCCCATTTGAATGCCAAAAGCATCAATTCTTCTTTCTTAAGCTTGTCAACCTTAATTAACTTCATAATACAAGTTACGCACTGAAAAATGGGGGTTATTTGGCTACAAACTGTGGGGGGGGAGGGCTGGCTCCAGGTTTTCATGTGCCCTGGGCGAAAGAGCGCCCCTTTAACACATACCACAACTCATCATGCTCCGATACGGCAGAGAAATAGCGGTATAGTACAATGAAAAATACCTCACTTTTTACATCTCATGACGAGGCCCATCTATTTCTCCATACAGAATCATTGGTCCCATATAATGTTTGAAACAGTATATGATGAGATCCACATAATGCTACAGTATATGTTGGTCCCCATGGATGAAGCTCCACTGTCTTATGGGCCCAAATAATGCTCCAAACATAATGGGCCCCATTTCTAATGCTCTAGTGTATAATGGGCCCTGTAAATGCTGCTCCAGTGTCTGATGTCCACCTTTGGAATGTTCCAGTGTATGGTGGGCCCCATCTATCATTCTCCAGAGTATAGTGCTCCCCAAAAATTGCTGTCCCAACATTGAAAACAATCAAATAAGTCTCCTCGCTAGGGAATCCCTGTACTTGTCTGGACAGGTGCTGTAGCTTGCTTAACAGCTCGCCAGCCGTTCTCACGCCCAGTATGGATTACACGTGATTGCACAAAGGTGAGAAAGGGTACCGTATCCCCAGATAACATGTATGGATAGCGTACACATTCAAAATATATGTCTCAGGAGGCAGGCTCAGACGGTGTTAGGCCCAGTATGGATTGCACGTGATTGCACAAAGGTTAGAAAGGGTACCGTATCCCCGGATAACATGTATGGATAGCGTACACATTCAAAATATATGTCTATACAGCATGAGGCAGGCTCAGACGGTGTTAGGCCCAGTATGGATTGCACGTGATTGCACAAAGGTTAGAAAGGGTACCGTATCCCCGGATAACATGTATGGATAGCGTACACATTCAAAATATATGTCTATACAGCATGAGGCAGGCTCAGACGGTGTTAGGCCCAGTATGGATTGCACGTGATTGCACAAAGGTTAGAAAGGGTACCGTATCCCTGGATAACATGTATGGATAGCGTACACATTCAAAATATATGTCTCAGGAGGCAGGCTCAGACGGTGTTAGGCCCAGTATGGATTGCACAAAGGTTAGAAAGGGTACCGTATCCCCGGATAACATGTATGGATAGCGTACACATTCAAAATATATGTCTATACAGCATGAGGCAGGCTCAGACGGTGTTAGGCCCAGTATGGATTGCACGTGATTGCACAAAGGTTAGAAAGGGTACCGTATCCCTGGATAACATGTATGGATAGCGTACACATTCAAAATATATGTCTATACAGCATGAGGCAGGCTCAGACGGTGTTAGGCCCAGTATGGATTGCACGTGATTGCACAAAGGTTAGAAAGGGTACCGTATCCCTGGATAACAAGTATGGATAGCGTACACATTCAAAATATATGTCTCAGGAGGCAGGCTCAGACGGTGTTAGGCCCAGTATGGATTGCACAAAGGTTAGAAAGGGTACAGTATCCCTGGATAACATGTATGGATAGCGTACACATTCAAAATATATGTCTCAGGAGGCAGGCTCAGACGGTGTTAGGCCCTGTATGGATTGCACGTGATTGCACAAAGGTTAGAAAGGGTACCGTATCCCTGGATAACATGTATGGATAGCGTACACATTCAAAATATATGTCTATACAGCATGAGGCAGGCTCAGACGGTGTTAGGCCCAGTATGGATTGCACGTGATTGCACAAAGGTTAGAAAGGGTACCGTATCCCTGGATAACATGTATGGATAGCGTACACATTCAAAATATATGTCTCAGGAGGCAGGCTCAGACGGTGTCAGGCACAGTATGGATTTGACGGCCCAGATTACACAGCGGAGGAGCAGGGAGAGGTAAAGATTGCAAATGCTGGGGCCCTGCCCAAGCAAGGGGGGCCCACTCGTGGGCGTCGGTACTGGCACTGGGCCCCTCATAGTACAGCGGTGTGTCTGACGGCGGGTTTGCACCACCACCGTCAGAGACACTTGATTGCACTATGAGGGACCCTGTGCCAGTGCCCGCGCCCAAGAGTCGGCCTACCCACCTGTCCAGGGCAACGGCACTCGCACGGTGTCGTGCGGTAGGTGGTGACCCCGGCCATGGGGGGGAGGCAGCACAGTTAGGGAGTTTTAGAAAGTGGCATATGTTGATGTTGGACATTCAGCTGATGCAAAAGGCGAAATAGGTGAAGTACCAGGAAGAGGTGGACCAAAGCAAGCCATTTTTCTGTCACCCTATGTGTCATCAGGGGAAGGTGGGACAAAATCCTTGGAAACCCATGCGTGGTTCATTTTAATGAAGGTTAGATCATCCACATTTTGGGTTGACAGACGGGTCCTTTTTTCTGTCAGGATTGATCCAGCTGCACTGAAGACTCTTTCCGATAGCACACTTGCAGCTGGGCAAGCGAGCTCCTGTAAGGCATATTGTGCCAATTCAGGCCAGGTGTCCAGTTTAGCGGCCCAATAGTCAAAGGGGAATGACCTGTGTGGGAGAACATCGATATGGGAGGAAAAGTAGTTTGTAACCATAGTTGACAACTGCTGTCTCCTGTCACTTTCCATCGATGCAGTATTACCAGTTGTGTGAGCGGTATTTGAAAAATCAGTCCACAACATTGTCATGAAACCCCTGTCTCCAACGCCACTTCTGCTGTGTGCACCGCGAACACCTCTGCCAAGCTGCCCCTGGCCCGTACGGCTCGTGTGAGAACCATCACCGCTGCTGTGTGCTGGGAATGCCTCAAGCAACCGATTTACCAGAGTTGCTTGTTTATTAGCCAATATTAGGTCAAGGTTCTCCTGTGGCATGATGTTTTGTAATTTGCCTTTATAGCGTGGATCCAGGATGCTGGCCAACCAGTAGTCGTCATCGTTCATCATTTTGGCAATGCGGGGGTCCCTTTTTAGGATCTGCAAGGCATAATCTGACATGTGGGCCAATGTTCCCAGTGTCAATGATGCACTGCGAGTGCTGGGTGGAGGAGCACTTTCTGGCAAATCCACATCCCTCCAGTCACGCACAAACCCTGTACCAGACCTTGCCACGCCAACATTTTCACTTGCCCCACGAGATGCATCCTCCTCCCCTAAGTAATCATCCCCATCATCCTCCTCCTCCTCCTCTTCTTCCTCCACCTCGTCCAGGAGAGGTCCCTGAGCAGACAATGGCTGAATGTCATCAAGGATTCCCTCCTCCTCTTCCTCCTCATCAACATTGGCTGCAGACGCCTGCTCCTTAAGGTGCGTCAAAGTTTGCATGAGCAGACGCATAAGTGGGATGCTCATGCTTAGGATGGCGTCGTCTGCGCTTACCAGCCGTGTGCATTCCTCAAAACACTGAAGGACTTTACAAAGGTCTTTCAGCTTCGACCACTGCACACCTGTCAACTCCATGTCTGCTCTCAAAGTGCCTGGCCGTGTATCCTCCCACAAATGCATTATGGCCTGCCTCTGCTCGCACAGCCGCTCCACCATGTGCAGGGTGGAGTTCCACCTTGTTGCAATGTCGATAATGAGGCGGTGGTTGGGAAGGTGGAGCAATCGCTGCAGCTTCTGCATACGAACGGAGTGTACAGGCGACCGGCGGATGTGCGCGCACAGTCTTCACACCTTCTGGAGCAGGGCTGTTAACTCCGGATAATTTTTGAGGAAGCACTGCACCACCAGGTTCAAGGTGTGAGCCAAGCAAGGTATGTGGCTGAGTTTTGAAAGGGCTATGGCTGCCACAAAATTACGGCCGTTATCACTAACTACCTTGCCTGCCTCAAGATGTACACTACCCAGCCATGACTCAGTTTGTCGCTTCAAGTACTTGGCCAGCACCTCGGCGGTGTGTCTGTCGCCCAAACACATCATCTGCAACACAGCCTGCTGACGCTTTCCACTAGCTGCTCGATAGGGGGACACATCGTGTGCAACAGTGGCAGCTGCAGATGGAGTGCTCGTACGACTGCGCTCTGTGGACGAGCTTTCGCTTCTGGAGGAGGTGGAGGAGGAGGAGGGTCGAACGCCTACAGCCAACTGTTTCCTATACCGTGGGCTAGGCAGCACTGTCCCACCACCGCTGTCCCCTGTGGACCCTGCATCCACCACATTAACCCAGTGCGCAGTGATGGACACGTAACGGCCCTGGCCATGCCGACTGGACCATGCATCAGTTGTGAGGTGCACCTTTCCGCTCACTGACTGCTTGAGTGCATGGACAATGCGGTCTTTCACATGATGGTGGAGGGCTGGGATGGCTTTGCGAGAGAAGAAGTGGCGACTGGGTAGGTCATAGCGTGGTACTGCATAGGCCATGAGTTCGCGGAAAGCTGTGCTTTCCACCAACCGAAAGGGCATCATCTCAAACGAGATTAGTTTGGCAATGTGGGCGTTCAAACCCAGTGTACGCGGATGAGAGACTGAGTACTTTCTTGACCTACTCATAGTGTCTGGGAGGGTGAGCTGGACTTGAGAGCTGCATATGGTGGAAGTAGCGGTGGACAGGGCGGACTGAGAGAGGGTTGATGATGGTGATGGAGTTGGTGTTCTTTCTGATGGTCTAGAATCAGTCTTTCGTTGATATAACAGTGGGATTCCCTGACTGCTGTGGCCTTGCAACGACACCTCAACATTTGCTGCTGTGCTAACCGGTGGGCTTACAGTGGGGGAAACAATGTAGCGTTGCTGACTACCTTCGTTGTGATCAGTTGCACATGTGGCACTTGAGGTTTGGTGTTGTGTCCACACTTGCAAGTGCATGCTGGTTAAATGTCTAAGCATGCAACTGGTATTCAAATTTTTCAGATTTTTCCCTCGGCTAAAGGTCTTTGCGCACTTCTTACAGATAACCTTGGCCTGATCATGAGGATTTTGTTCAAAAAAGTGCCACACTGCACTCTTCCTACTTTGGCAGACATTTTGCGGCCTAGCACGCTGTGATCTTTTGACCCTCTGGACAAGCTGTCCAGCAACTCTTTTGATGTTTGGAACCTGTCTTTGGAGTGCTCCGGGCCTGCCAGATAACAGCTGTTGCGATGTCGATGTCTGCTGTGGATGCTCCTCATCTGAGCTATAGGAAGCAGCACCCTCTTCCCCCAATGGATGCCAATCTGGGTCAACAACTGGGTCATCCATCACCTCCTCTTCTATGTCATGTGCACCTTCCTCTGTGTCACCGTGTATGGTGGTATAGTGTGCGGGAAGGGGCACCTGAGTCTCATCAGGGTCAGAATCTGGCTCTGTACACTGCGAGGACAATGTAGTGCTCTGAGTGAATGTACCAGCAGAATCATCCATCAGCGGCTGTGCATCAGTGCACTCCATGTCAGATTCATCTTGGCCTGGGTAATTCACCATTTCACTTGATAATCCAGGCATGGTATGTGAAAACAGCTCCATGGAGTAATCAGTAGTATGGCCTGCGTCATCCTTCAATCTTGGTTGGGGTGAAGGACACAAGGAAAGGTGTGGTTCATGAACATGAGCCTCCAATGACGACTCAGTGCTTTTACTTTTTACAACTGAAGAAGAGGAGGCGATAGAGCTGGAGGCTGAGTCAGCAATGTAAGACAAAACTTTTTCCTGATGCTCTGGCTTTAAAAGCGGTTTGCCAACTCCTAGAAAACTAAGCGTTCGAGGCCTTATGTAGCCAGACGATGAGGCAGGCTCAACACCTCCTGCATTCGGTCCTATTTTGCTCTTGCCACTACCATCAGATCCACCACCAACACCATCATTACCAGCTGCCAACCCCCGCCCAATTCCACGGCCTCTTCCACCAGCCTTCCTCATTTTTGGTAGAAATGTAGACAAAATCCAACAAACTATATAGTATGTAAAACAAGGTGTCTATAGGACAGGGGAGATTTTGAATTTCTGCACACACTTTTGGACACTGGACACTTTTGGATTGTGTGAGGCCCACTGATATCTGAGCGCTATGTGACAGGCTCGATGGCACAGCTGTGACCTAAATGACTAGAGAATAAGTGAGATTTTGAATCTCTCCACACACTTTTGGACACTGGACACTTTTGGATTGTGTGAGGCCCACTGATATCTGAGCGCTATGTGACAGGCTCGATGGCACAGCTGTGACCTAAGTGACTAGAGAATAAGTGAGATTTTGAATCTCTGCACACACTTTTGGACACTGGACACTTTTGGATTGTGTGAGGCCCAATGAATATCTGAGCGCTATGTGACAAGCTCGATGGCACAGCTGTGACCTAAGTAACTAGAGGATAAGGGAGATTGGATTGCTTTTAAAAAAGCAGTTTGCGGAGCAGTGGGTAAACAGCAATGCCAGCCTGTCAGGAAGCCTTAAAAGGCAGCCCAACAACCAACACCACTGATACACCACTATATAGCCTCCCCTTGCACTGCACACAGTGACTGGTGTGTTGTGCAGGCCAAATTGCTATCAGCAGCAGAAGCAGTTTTTTTTTCTTCTCAGCAGGACAAAAAAAAAAAATTGGGATTGCTTTTAAAAAAGCAGTTTGAGGCCCAATGAATATCTGAGCGCTATGTGACAGGCTCGATGGCACAGCTGTGACCAAAGTGACTAGAGGATAAGGGAGATTGGATTGCTTTTAAAAAAGCAGTTTGCGGAGCAGTGGGTAAACAGCAATGCCAGCCTGTCAGGAAGCCTTAGAAGGCAGCCCAACAACCAACACCACTGATACACCACTATATAGCCTCCCCTTGCACTGCACACACAGTGACTGGTGTGTTGTGCAGGCCAAATCGCTAGCAGCAGAAGCAGTTTTTTGGTCTTCTTCCCTGCCTAACGCTCTCCCTACAGAATCAGCAGCAACCTCTCCCTATACTGAGATCGGCAGAAGTAAGATGGCGGTCGGCGTGCACGCCCTTTTATACCCCCTGTGACGCCCACCAAAGCAAGCCAATCACTTGCATGCCCTTCTGAAAGATGGTGGTGACCCGTGCCTATGTCATCACGTTGCCCACAGTGTCCGAGGATCCTGATTGGCTGAAAAAGAGCGCAAAACAAACTTTTGAAACGCGACTTTGGCGCGTAAGTCGCCGACCTCGTGGCCGACCTCATCCTAGGGTCGGGTTTCGTTTCATGAAACCCGACTTTGCCAAAAGTCGGCGACTTTTGAATTTTTTCGACCCGTTTCGCTCAACTCTACTGAGGATTTAATGCAGGCAGTAGAGTTGAGCGAAACGGGTCGAAAAAATTCAAAAGTCGCCGACTTTTGGCAAAGTCGGGTTTCATGAAACGAAACCCGACCCTAGGATGAGGTCGGCCACGAGGTCGGCGACTTACGCGCCAAAGTCGCGTTTCAAAAGTTTGTTTTGCGCTCTTTTTCAGCCAATCAGGATCCACGGACACTGTGGGCAACGTGATGACATAGGCACGGGTCACCACCATCTTTCAGAAGGGCATGCAAGTGATTGGCTTGCTTTGGTGGGCGTCACAGGGGGTATAAAAGGGCGTGCACGCCGACCGCCATCTTACTTCTGCCGATCTCAGTAGAGGGAGAGGTTGCTGCTGATTCTGTAGGGAGAGCGTTAGGCAGGGAAGAAGACCAAAAAACTGCTTCTGCTGCTAGCGATTTGGCCTGCACAACACACCAGTCACTGTGTGTGCAGTGCAAGGGGAGGCTATATAGTGGTGTATCAGTGGTGTTGGTTGTTGGGCTGCCTTCTAAGGCTTCCTGACAGGCTGGCATTGCTGTTTACCCACTGCTCCGCAAACTGCTTTTTTAAAAGCAATCCAATCTCCCTTATCCTCTAGTCACTTTGGTCACAGCTGTGCCATCGAGCCTGTCACATAGCGCTCAGATATTCATTGGGCCTCAAACTGCTTTTTTAAAAGCAATCCCAATTTTTTTTTTTTGTCCTGCTGAGAAGAAAAAAAAACTGCTTCTGCTGCTGATAGCAATTTGGTCTGCACAACACACCAGTCACTGTGTGCAGTGCAAGGGGAGGCTATATAGTGGTGTATCAGTGGTGTTGGTTGTTGGGCTGCCTTTTAAGGCTTCCTGACAGGCTGGCATTGCTGTTTACCCACTGCTCTGCAAACTGCTTTTTTAAAAGCAATCCAATCTCCCTTATCCTCTAGTCACTTAGGTCACAGCTGTGCCATCGAGCCTGTCACATAGCGCTCAGATATCAGTGGGCCTCACACAATCCAAAAGTGTCCAGTGTCCAAAAGTGTGTGCAGAAATTCAAAATCTCCCCTGTCCTATAGACACCTTGTTTTACATACTATATAGTTTGTTGGATTTTGTCTACATTTCTACCAAAAATGAGGAAGGCTGGTGGAAGAGGCCGTGGAATTGGGCGGGGGTTGGCAGCTGGTAATGATGGTGTTGGTGGTGGATCTGATGGTAGTGGCAAGAGCAAAATAGGACCGAATGCAGGAGGTGTTGAGCCTGCCTCATCGTCTGGCTACATAAGGCCTCGAACGCTTAGTTTTCTAGGAGTTGGCAAACCGCTTTTAAAGCCAGAGCATCAGGAAAAAGTTTTGTCTTACATTGCTGACTCAGCCTCCAGCTCTATCGCCTCCTCTTCTTCAGTTGTAAAAAGTAAAAGCACTGAGTCGTCATTGGAGGCTCATGTTCATGAACCACACCTTTCCTTGTGTCCTTCACCCCAACCAAGATTGAAGGATGATGCAGGCCATACTACTGATTACTCCATGGAGCTGTTTTCACATACCATGCCTGGATTATCAAGTGAAATGGTGAATTACCCAGGCCAAGATGAATCTGACATGGAGTGCACTGATGCACAGCCGCTGATGGATGATTCTGCTGGTACATTCACTCAGAGCACTACATTGTCCTCGCAGTGTACAGAGCCAGATTCTGACCCTGATGAGACTCAGGTGCCCCTTCCCGCACACTATACCACCATACACGGTGACACAGAGGAAGGTGCACATGACATAGAAGAGGAGGTGATGGATGACCCAGTTGTTGACCCAGATTGGCATCCATTGGGGGAAGAGGGTGCTGCTTCCTATAGCTCAGATGAGGAGCATCCACAGCAGACATCGACATTGCAACAGCTGTTATCTGGCAGGCCCGGAGCACTCCAAAGACAGGTTCCAAACATCAAAAGAGTTGCTGGACAGCTTGTCCAGAGGGTCAAAAGATCACAGCGTGCTAGGCCGCAAAATGTCTGCCAAAGTAGGAAGAGTGCAGTGTGGCACTTTTTTGCACAAAATCCTCATGATCAGGCCAAGGTTATCTGTAAGAAGTGCGCAAAGACCTTTAGCCGAGGGAAAAATCTGAAAAATTTGAATACCAGTTGCATGCTTAGACATTTAACCAGCATGCACTTGCAAGCGTGGACACAACACCAAACCTCAAGTGCCACATGTGCAACTGATCACAACGAAGGTAGTCAGCAACGCTACATTGTTTCCCCCACTGTAAGCCCACCGGTTAGCACAGCAGCAAATGTTGAGGTGTCGTTGCAAGGCCACAGCAGTCAGGGAATCCCACTGTTATATCAACGAAAGACTGATTCTAGGCCATCAGAAAGAACACCAACTCCATCACCATCATCAACCCTCTCTCAGTCCACCCTGTCCACCGCTACTTCCACCATATGCAGCTCTCAAGTCCAGCTCACCCTCCCAGACACTATGAGTAGGTCAAGAAAGTACTCAGTCTCTCATCCGCGTACACTGGGTTTGAACGCCCACATTGCCAAACTAATCTCGTTTGAGATGATGCCCTTTCGGTTGGTGGAAAGCACAGCTTTCCGCGAACTCATGGCCTATGCAGTACCACGCTATGACCTACCCAGTCGCCACTTCTTCTCTCGCAAAGCCATCCCAGCCCTCCACCATCATGTGAAAGACCGCATTGTCCATGCACTCAAGCAGTCAGTGAGCGGAAAGGTGCACCTCACAACTGATGCATGGTCCAGTCGGCATGGCCAGGGCCGTTACGTGTCCATCACTGCGCACTGGGTTAATGTGGTGGATGCAGGGTCCACAGGGGACAGCGGTGGTGGGACAGTGCTGCCTAGCCCACGGTATAGGAAACAGTTGGCTGTAGGCGTTCGACCCTCCTCCTCCTCCACCTCCTCCAGAAGCGAAAGCTCGTCCACAGAGCGCAGTCGTACGAGCACTCCATCTGCAGCTGCCACTGTTGCACACGATGTGTCCCCCTATCGAGCAGCTAGTGGAAAGCGTCAGCAGGCTGTGTTGCAGATGATGTGTTTGGGCGACAGACACACCGCCGAGGTGCTGGCCGAGTACTTGAGGCGACAAACTGAGTCATGGCTGGGTAGTGTACATCTTGAGGCAGGCAAGGTAGTTAGTGATAACGGCCGTAATTTTGTGGCAGCCATAGCCCTTTCAAAACTCAGCCACATACCTTGCTTGGCTCTCACCTTGAACCTGGTGGTGCAGTGCTTCCTCAAAAATTATCCGGAGTTAACAGCCCTGCTCCAGAAGGTGCGAAGACTGTGCGCGCACATCCGCCGATCGCCTGTACACTCCGTTCGTATGCAGAAGCTGCAGCGATTGCTCCACCTTCCCAACCACCGCCTCATTATCGACATTGCAACAAGGTGGAACTCCACCCTGCACATGGTGGAGCGGCTGTGCGAGCAGAGGCAGGCCATAATGCATTTGTGGGAGGATACACGGCCAGGCACTTTGAGAGCAGACATGGAGTTGACAGGTGTGCAGTGGTCGAAGCTGAAAGACCTTTGTAAAGTCCTTCAGTGTTTTGAGGAATGCACACGGCTGGTAAGCGCAGACGACGCCATCCTAAGCATGAGCATCCCACTTATGCGTCTGCTCATGCAAACTTTGACGCACCTTAAGGAGCAGGTGTCTGCAGCCAATGTTGATGAGGAGGAAGAGGAGGAGGGAATCCTTGATGACATTCAGCCATTGTCTGCTCAGGGACCTCTCCTGGACGAGGTGGAGGAAGAAGAGGAGGAGGAGGAGGATGATGGGGATGATTACTTAGGGGAGGAGGATGCATCTCGTGGGGCAAGTGAAAATGTTGGCGTGGCAAGGTCTGGTACAGGGTTTGTGCGTGACTGGAGGGATGTGGATTTGCCAGAAAGTGCTCCTCCACCCAGCACTCGCAGTGCATCATTGACACCGGGAACATTGGCCCACATGTCAGATTATGCCTTGCAGATCCTAAAAAGGGACCCCCGCATTGCCAAAATGATGAACGATGACGACTACTGGTTGGCCAGCATCCTGGATCCACGCTATAAAGGCAAATTACAAAACATCATGCCACAGGAGAACCTTGACCTAATATTGGCTAATAAACAAGCAACTCTGGTAAATCGGTTGCTTGAGGCATTCCCAGCACACAGCAGCGGTGATGGTTCTCACACGAGCCGTACGGGCCAGGGGCAGCTTGGCAGAGGTGTTCGTGGTGCACACAGCAGAAGTGGCGTTGGAGACAGGGGTTTCATGACAATGTTGTGGACTGATTTTTCAAACACCGCTCACACAACTGGTAATACTGCATCGATGGAAAGTGACAGGAGACAGCAGTTGTCAACTATGGTTACAAACTACTTTTCCTCCCATATCGATGTTCTCCCACACAGGTCATTCCCCTTTGACTATTGGGCCGCTAAACTGGACACCTGGCCTGAATTGGCACAATATGCCTTACAGGAGCTCGCTTGCCCAGCTGCAAGTGTGCTATCGGAAAGAGTCTTCAGTGCAGCTGGATCAATCCTGACAGAAAAAAGGACCCGTCTGTCAACCCAAAATGTGGATGATCTAACCTTCATTAAAATGAACCACGCATGGGTTTCCAAGGATTTTGTCCCACCTTCCCCTGATGACACATAGGGTGACAGAAAAATGGCTTGCTTTGGTCCACCTCTTCCTGGTACTTCACCTATTTCGCCTTTTGCATCAGCTGAATGTCCAACATCAACATATGCCACTTTCTAAAACTCCCTAACTGTGCTGCCTCGCCCCCATGGCCGGGGTCACCACCTACCGCACGACACCGTGCGAGTGCCGTTGCCCTGGACAGGTGGGTAGGCCGACTCTTGGGCGCGGGCACTGGCACAGGGTCCCTCATAGTGCAATCAAGTGTCTCTGACGGTGGTGGTGCACACCCGCCGTCAGACACACCGCTGTACTATGAGGGGCCCAGTGCCAGTACCGACGCCCACGAGTGGGCCCCCCTTGCTTGGGCAGGGCCCCAGCATTTGCAATCTTTACCTCTCCCTGCTCCTCCGCTGTGTAATCTGGGCCGTCAAATCCATACTGTGCCTGACACCGTCTGAGCCTGCCTCCTGAGACATATATTTTGAATGTGTACGCTATCCATACATGTTATCCAGGGATACGGTACCCTTTCTAACCTTTGTGCAATCACGTGCAATCCATACTGGGCCTAACACCGTCTGAGCCTGCCTCCTGAGACATATATTTTGAATGTGTACGCTATCCATACATGTTATCCAGGGATACGGTACCCTTTCTAACCTTTGTGCAATCACGTGCAATCCATACAGGGCCTAACACCGTCTGAGCCTGCCTCCTGAGACATATATTTTGAATGTGTACGCTATCCATACTTGTTATCCAGGGATACGGTACCCTTTCTAACCTTTGTGCAATCACGTGCAATCCATACTGGGCCTAACACCGTCTGAGCCTGCCTCATGCTGTATAGACATATATTTTGAATGTGTACGCTATCCATACATGTTATCCAGGGATACGGTACCCTTTCTAACCTTTGTGCAATCACGTGCAATCCATACTGGGCCTAACACCGTCTGAGCCTGCCTCATGCTGTATAGACATATATTTTGAATGTGTACGCTATCCATACATGTTATCCGGGGATACGGTACCCTTTCTAACCTTTGTGCAATCACGTGCAATCCATACTGGGCCTAACACCGTCTGAGCCTGCCTCCTGAGACATATATTTTGAATGTGTACGCTATCCATACATGTTATCCAGGGATACGGTACCCTTTCTAACCTTTGTGCAATCACGTCCAATCCATACTGGGCCTAACACCGTCTGAGCTTGCCTCATGCTGTATAGACATATATTTTGAATGTGTACGCTATCCATACATGTTATCCAGGGATACGGTACCCTTTCTAACCTTTGTGCAATCACGTGCAATCCATACTGGGCCTAACACCGTCTGAGCCTGCCTCCTGAGACATATATTTTGAATGTGTACGCTATCCATACATGTTATCTGGGGATACGGTACCCTTTCTCACCTTTGTGCAATCACGTGTAATCCATACTGGGCGTGAGAACGGCTGGCGAGCTGTTAAGCAAGCTACAGCACTTGTCCAGACAAGTACAGGGATTCCCTAGCGAGGAGACTTATTTGATTGTTTTCAATGTTGGGACAGCAATTTTTGGGGAGCACTATACTCTGGAGAATGATAGATGGGGCCCACCATACACTGGAACATTCCAAAGGTGGACATCAGACACTGGAGCAGCATTTACAGGGCCCATTATACACTAGAGCATTAGAAATGGGGCCCATTATGTTTGGAGCATTATTTGGGCCCATAAGACAGTGGAGCTTCATCCATGGGGACCAACATATACTGTAGCATTATGTGGAGCTCATCATATACTGTTTCAAACATTATATGGGACCAATGATTCTGTATGGAGAAATAGATGGGCCTCGTCATGAGATGTAAAAAGTGAGGTATTTTTCATTGTACTATACCGCTATTTCTCTGCCGTATCGGAGCATGATGAGTTGTGGTATGTGTTAAAGGGGCGCTCTTTCGCCCAGGGCACATGAAAACCTGGAGCCAGCCCTCCCCCCCCACAGTTTGTAGCCAAATAACCCCCATTTTTCAGTGCGTAACTTGTATTATGAAGTTAATTAAGGTTTACAAGCTTAAGAAAGAAGAATTGATGCTTTTGGCATTCAAATGGGCACTGTAGGTGTGTTTCCTGTCCTCCTCTCACTGCCGACTTTTATTCCCCATTGACTTACATTGGGTTTCGTGTTTCGGGACGACCCCGACTTTTCCCTATAATCGGACGATCTTGCTCGACCCGACTTTTGGAAAAGTCGGGTTTCACGAAACGAAACGCGACCCTAAATAACCAAAAGTCGCTCAACTCTAGCAGGCAGTATTTCTTGGAGTATTGGGAACCATCATAAGGCCAAATTCAGAGAGCCGTATGAAAATTGGACCAGTCACATCTGCAAATTGCTAACATGACTAGCTCCATTTTCAGCTCTGTGTGCCCGTCTGCATATCAGATGAGTGCAGGAGTTGCCTACCATTTACATGCAATTGTCTGGTCTATAAATCGGGCCAGAACCAGAATAATGTATCCTGAAATTTTTTTTCCATGCTGACCATTGGTCCATGTGGAAAGTCAGCCATGTGCATTCTCGTTGTGTTCGTCCATGGTGCATATGGACACACGCTCGGATAATATGCATGTCTGAACAAGCCCTAAGACGGAGGATAGTAATTGAGGGGGCGGAACAGCGTACCAAGCAGTTCTCCATACTAAAGATACATTAAAGCCCTCATTTACTTTATGATAAAATTGTTTTTAAATTAAACAAAGTAATTTAAATCTGTACCACAAGTATGATTTTTTTATAAGTGCTAAGTACCTTATATGAAAATATAAATGGTTTAATTTGAGTATTTCGGGTAACAGACTACTTAAAGAGGTTGTCTGTCAAGACCGATAAGTCTGCAGTCACTATGTCAGTATTCTGTGGTCTGAGGTACATGACTGTGATATCTATCACTCCAATTAAAGCAATTACAATTTTTCTGGGTTAAATTTCTCACCCATACACTGTTCCGGGGTTTGGGGTACATTTCAGAGTTATAAAACACTCCAAAAAAGTGTTACAATTTTTTGCTGTATACAAGTAGTCATTCATACAGTGTAACGTGCTTAGTGGGTGACAGAGATGGAAAAACCACGAGAGACTCTCGAAGTAGAATATTGGAGCCAGAGGAAGCTGGCGCAATAGTAGTGGTGGAAGGAGCCTGTGGTCCCAATATGGCTGATTACCCGGAACCACCAAGGACTTAACCCAGGTCTCATCCTTTACTTCTGGGGTTCCTGCGGACTGCAGACAGGAGAGGCAGGATCCAGAAACTTGTGAGCGGACTGCGGGGCCTAGGCTGGTAGTAAGAGACAAGGAGGTGAGCCAGGACCAGGTCTGGAAAAATGTTATTGGGCCCTGTGGCCAGGAGATACCGAGAGTTGGCATCTCCAGGGGGGTGATCGCTACTTACGACCATCAGCATCATTTTAGAGTATGGGACCCGTCATCATATCTTGTTCAACCATCAGGCAGTAGAGACGGAGTACTTGCCTCAAAGTCTGTAACAGCTGATGGCTTGAACTATGGTCACTTTTCTCAAAATAGAGGTTGAACATTGCTAGTATGCAGTAGGTGGGATCCCAGAAGGAAAGGAACAGGATGAACCTGTGTTGAGGAATCAACGTGCCTGGGAGAGGCTCCTTGAGGCTGCTTGAGACAGGGCTACGACAATCCCAAGAGAGTGCACTATCTTTGGGGTTCCCCACCCCCTATTCATGAGCAGCCAATGGTGCAGGTAACATTGAGGGCTGTTGCCCATTTCTACATGTCAGGGACTCTGCACTACCAGAAGCTGAGTCACTTACAGCACAGGCACCTGAGACTCGGGCTCCAGTAAGTAGGTGGAGGCAGTCCCCCCCCAGCCTCCTGAGTAAGGAGAAGATGCGGACACATGAAGAGGATTACTGTATTACCCTCCTTATAATTTTTTACTGGCTTTGCTCATTTTGCAAAGCTTTATGAGTGGAAGAGTACAGCAACTACACTTTAAAAATATTTGAATGAGTCCTGGCAGTTCTTCCTTTCAGAAGTCTATAGATGAACCTCCTTAGACTTTTCTTTTGGCTTTGCACTTTCTGCAAAGCCTTTATGAGTTTGAATGGATATATCAGAACAAAAACTATCACACAAGGGTGACTATAGGACTCAAGGCCATAGGTAAATTTTGTCAAGGGCAGCAGATCTACTCCAATACATAAATGCAAAACGAAGAGGAGAAGGCTTACAGAAAAATCTGTTTAAAAAATGCAGAAATACTATATTACAATAACGTCATATCATCAGGGGGCCATGAGGAAGCTCATGCGAAATGCGCATTGGAGCTGCGAGGTCTGACGGTTCAAAGGAACTTACATGGGTAAGGATAATTCCTATTGCACTTTGCCACTTTATATATGTCAGGATAACCCAACTTTTTGCCTCTCAGTTCCAGTTAGGAACTTGCAGCAATCTGGTGCCCCCCCTTACCCTCATGTCAGTCAGGAAACTGCACCTAGGAAAAGTAGTCGCCGGAAAGACTGCCTTGCCAATACTGGCTATCAGGCACTCTGCAGTGAGGACGGTATGTGTATCTCCAGTCCCATGCCGGGAATACACACCTAACCCTCTGATCAGTCACTGCCAGGGTTCCCCAATGACACCAAGGCG
The DNA here is from genome assembly GCF_039654945.1 of Dendrobates tinctorius. NCBI lineage: Eukaryota > Metazoa > Chordata > Amphibia > Anura > Dendrobatidae > Dendrobates > Dendrobates tinctorius. The sequence continues at coordinate 1,890,410 of NW_027362053.1, read as the reverse complement.
CCACGCTGTCACCAGTCCCTCGTTTGATACCAAAGTCTATATCGGGTCAGGAACCAACCCAAGGTAGCGGGAATTTGCATGTGACGGTTCGATCATAGAGCAAAAAGAACATAACTAGTAAATTTATAAGTTTACTCCAGAAAATATCGGCAGTGTTTACAAAAATACAGAAGCTATTACAAAAGGAGACAAAATACAATATTTACAGACAGAAATAAAAGGGATTAAAATATGAAACTTACTCTATCTCAGTCACAGGTATGATGTGTTGATAAAGGGGAGGAGAGCCGTCCCAAAGCAATGGGTCAACAGTACAGCCTGTTGTCTAGCTGACTCTCCGGCGTCTGACACTTCCCCAAATGTGCTTTTCAGTTTTATGCTTTGCCCACAAATCTAGGGACTCCTCATCACATTTTCCCCTGCGAAGTGACCATTCTTTTGAGATCAAATATGGAATGACTGCCTGTTACTGGGGCCAGAAACTAATTTCCCAGGTTTCTGATGGACCTAAAGGCCGCAAAACGTTGCCATGTGTAGCTCTTACGTGTCCCGGTCTTAGGAATCAATTTTCATGTTTCTAGGATTATTGTGTGATATTAAATTTGACCTGGAATATCATGCCTGATAGACAAAGGAATCTTTTGGAGGGAAAAATACACACTTAACTCTGCCAGAGCTGGCATACAATAAAAGTGACCATTTGGTGAACTGAAGGGAGGAGAGGACAGAATTTCACAGAGGCAGACTGAGAGGGCTGCAGCAGTGCAAGGAGGATTTCAGTGGGAACTGGGTTTTTCACAAACCAATGGGGGAGGAGTTACAGGCAGCCCTGTATGTGTACCTAGGATGATAGAAAATAATTCGTATTTTACTGACACCTCCCCCTTTTGAACTGCACTACGGAGGCAGGACATCTTGGTACTCCTCCATGCACAGCTCTGTGGCTCTCCGGAGACAGGCTTGTCCGGGAGGGGTCACTCAGCATCTTGGAACAGGTCTGGCGCTCCTGGCTAGGGGCAGCCCGATGTGATGCTAAGGTCCCAAATTTACAGGAACCCTCTGGGACCTGTTCTGGGACAATCACTGACCCCGCGATCCCACTTGTTGATGAGAGTTCAGAAGACAGGGTGCTCCCTGCGCTCTGGGCTCTCAGGCCGCGGATGACAGCGATTGAACAGGCTGTCTCCCCTGGGGTAACCTTTTCTTATTTCTCCACTAGGCTGTGGCACATACTGGCCTACCACTCTGGACTCTGCGTACAATTTTCCCACTCCTCTGACAAGCTAGGGGTATCTTCTCCCCATCCTCCTGACAGACAGTGGGACACAAGTTTCCCTCACCCTGCCTGGCTGTAGGACATACCTTCCCACACCCCGGAGGGGCTGGGGGTAACACCTTCTTTGGTCTCCTTCTTACCTTCAAGACTTTTGTACCTGTGAGGTTGTTACCACTGGCGACGTCACAGTCCGTTGTGTCACGGGCCAGGTACACAGGATCACCCGCTTCATGATCTCCGGGCCTGCTCCCATCACCTTTAGAACTTATGCTAGCTCCTTTTATGAAACCCTCAGCAGCATCACTCCCTTATCTCCCTCCCCACACACCAATCCAGAAAAACCCGGGCCATCGATAGGAGACAACGAACACACCCGAAACCAGTGACAGTCAGGGTCTTCCACGGAATGAATTCCTCTGGTAGCACAAACTCAGGGTGCACAAGAGTTCATTCTGTACCAGTGTCCTTAAGCCCAACAGCAATGGTGCTAACCACAGTGACTGCTTGCAAATTTTCACGGGCTCTTCCAAGCACCCCACCCACCAAAAGAATGGCTGCCCTAGGTCCTGAGGCCTCAGGTGTTGGGTTCATCTCCTGCCTCTCTGGGTAGACAAGGCTAGTGTGACTGGTCCGGTCACAGGTATAGCAATGCCGGGAGTCATAAGCAGGTCAGGTGCTGGAAGATGGGGCCAGACCCCCTGAGGGTCGATGGGCTGGGGCACTGGGGGTGGTTGTCGGCTTACCCAGTTCCCAGCTGGTGACCGCTGACTTCCGCACCTCCGGTTTAAGATTGCCCTCATAAGTGTCGGCAATCTGCGCTGCTTTATCCGCGTCTTTTTGCTTGCGGTCCATCACAAACTGTCGCACCTCAGCTGGGCAAAGATGTAGGAACTGGTCTTTCACCATCAGGTCCTGCAGCTGCTCAAAGGTGGTCACTGACAGTCCTTGGCCCCACTGCTCAAAGTGGGTCCATGCACCACATCGCTGTAGCTGTAGTGTGATCCACATTGGAGGTTCCAGAACTTATGGTAGATCTCAGGAGTCAGTTGGTACTTTCTTTATCAGGGCCTGCTTGATGGCCTCATAGTCTCCATCTTGGTCTTGAGGGAGAGAAGCAAACACCTCCAGAGCTTTTCCTCTGAGCCCTGGAGTCAAATATCGGGCCCATTGGTCCTCAGGCAGCTCGTACTATCTGCAAGCTTTCTCAAATCCCCGCAGAAAAATGTCCAAGTCCCCGTCCTTTTCCATCACTGGAAAATACTCTGGCCGGGGTTTAAAGCTTGTTGCATTATTGGACTCACAGCTCCGTGGGGTAGATGGTGCTACCCCGAGTCGGGCCATCTCCAGTTCATGGTCTCTCCGAGCTTGGGCCTCTGCTCACCGCTCAGCAGCTTCCCATTCAGCCTCTCACTCAGCTGTCTCAGCCTCTCATTCAGCTCTCTCAGCCTCTCGCTGGGATTGGGCCTGCCACTCGGCTCTCTCTGCCTCTTGGTGTTGCTGGATCAGCTTCAGATGTCCCTCATGATTGTCTGCGTGGAGTTGCTCAAAGGCCATCCGCAGATAAGGGTCCACACTACCCTGGTTGCGAGTAGGGCTGGCATTCACCGGGTGGACCGCCGCAGCAGCACCACCTGCGTTTGGGCTGGCTCCTGGGTCACCAGGGCTCTGGTGATGGACTGGCTCTAAAGGCACATTGCATCAATGCAGCAACCATCTGGGCCTTGGTTTTACCCGTGGAGTCAATCTGTCTCGTCACGCAAAGGGCAATAAGAGTGTCCTGGGACTGCTGCTTATACCCGGCCTCTCCCAGCATAGCCATAATTGCCAAATAAAAGATATGACAGAAAAACGAAGAGGAGGGGAGGGTGTAACTGCTACACACACCTTATTGTCTCAGATATAATAAACACTGAGTTCAATCTTCAAAACTTTTTGTGCAAGGTCCTCGCAAGAACCGTGAAAGTTTTAGTGAGAGGAATGATTGCTGAAACCAGTTAACTAACGCTCTGTGATCCCACCGCTGCCACCAATTTTTCAGGATAACCCGACTTTTTGTCTCTCAGTTCCAGCTAGGAATTTGCAGCTGTCTGGAGCCCCCCTTATCCTCAGGTCAGTCAGGGAACTGCACCTAGGAAAAGTAGCCGCCAGAAAGGCTGCTGGATCTCCGCTAGGGCTGTGGGGTACTCACTACCCAGCCTATCCTTAAAAGGGATGTGTCACGGTAGCGGCGACAGGCATCGGGTTCCTGTCGCTGCACATCAGGAATCCCGATCCTCACATCCAGCAGTCTCCCATTCCTCTTCAGCCGCAGAGGAGCCTGCTCAGCAGATGCGTCAATCCCGACGCTCTGCTCAAACCAGCTCTGTGGGTTTGGTTGCTACTGCCACCTCTGGTCCAGCTATAGCAACACATGCTGGTCAGCAGTGAGCTTCTCCAGGGACTAAATCCTCCTTTCGGTCCACTGAGCATGCCCGTGGGACGATCTTTCATTGGAGATCGGAGGTCACCTGCTCAGGTCCTTCTCCAGCTCGGATTGGACAATCAGAAAGGTCAGGAAGGTCCCAGAAGGATGCGGCTATAAAAGGTTCATATGGCCACTCGGCCATGCGCTAGTATAGACTGCATTATCAGACTATGAGTGAGTTTCGTATGCATGTATGAATGTCTCTGGTGAATGACTCATTAAGAAACCCTTACCCTTGGTACGCATGTGTTGTGCAGCCTAGCCTATTAAGCGCCCAGGCTTAGGTGTAGGTAGGACAGAGTCTGAGACAGGCATCAGTGTCCACCTGTGGCTCGGCACGCCACGGTCCACGTGATCGACACTCCATAGTCAGCATCTATAGTGGCGTCCGCAGGTGCGACGCCGCACGCTCAGGATGTCTAGAGGGACTCTGACTCCGTGTCCTTGGGGCAGAGTTCTGTGACCGCTTTCTGTGCGCTCCGTGGCCGGGCTCTGTGAGATATAAACAGGCACTGGCTTTTATGTTCTGCGGTAGCGCAGCTCTGTGAGTTAGCAGCATTCGCTTCTGTTCACATTGGGTGACGTTAACCCACATGTGAGCTTTTGTACACTGCTTTATACTTCTGCCATTACTAAGCAGCAGTTTACCACCCCTGCATGGTGGACTCTGGGCTGCGAACGCACCTTACTATTATTTTATTATTTGGTGCATTCCGCCAGCCCTAACACCCGGTCCGTGGCCCTGCGAGTCCAATTAAAGGGGATATTTACAAGGGATAAAGTTTATAAAGTTTGTAATAAAGTGATCGTGACGCCACCTGTGGTAGTCGGTCAGGGGACCAACGCTGCTATTCAGATCCTCTGGGATGGTGACAGAGCAGCAGCGATGGTTAAGCTCTCTCCAAGTAGAGCTATATCCCAGTGCAGTTTGTAGATATGGTGCAGGGCAGGTGACGCAGGAATGATCAGAGGACACAGGTGAGGTGCAGTTCTAAAGCTTTACTCACTGTTCTGGTGCACAGATGCCTGCTTGGCGCTGTGTCCTCCAGGTGAGAGGTCCAGCAAACTCCCAGGTAGATCGGGATACACCTTTCCAGGACTCCTTTCAGTATATGCCTCTCCTGGCCGTCACACTGTGCTGGCTTTCCGCCTCTCCTGCCCAACACCTTACAGTCAGTGTCCCAAGCCAGCAGTCGCAGACCTTGTCAGGTGATGTCCTCTCTGCGTCCCCTTGCTCCCTTATGGCTGCCTTTTCGGCGAAGATAACTGTGGCATGTGGCTGAAGCACCTACAGGTGCCCCTGCCTCCAGCTTTCTAGCTGAGTCTGGTGATTTCGCCACTCGTCTCGGGGGACGGTACCCCACTGCGACCTGGTCCTTCCACCTGGTGGCAGTCAGCGTGGATACGGGCCCCACGGGTGGACCTGTAGGAGGAAGGGCCCCCGCCGCGTCTCCGGGCCGGAACCAAGAGGATCGTCACCAAGGTTCCTAGGGGGTCTGTTCCCGGGGGACGGAATTAGAGGACGGACGGGAGAGACTTCTAGAACGGTTGGGGGAGGAGCTAATATAAAAGGGGCGGAGGATGCTAGCAAGGGTGAGTCAGCAGATCGGCAGAGGAGGAGCAGGAGACCTCAAGTGCGCCAGAGAGCAAGAGCCTCCAGCAGCCACCAGAGAGGAAGACAGCAGCATGAGAGACGGGAGTGAGACTCGCTGTTGACCGCAGGGAGACGGCACCGAGCTGACCGACCGAGGAACACCGCTTCATTCCAGTCTGCAGCTGCGGCCTGCCTGCTGCTGCCTGTTGCTGTTGCCGCCTCACTCCAGCTCGCGGCTACGGCCTGCCTGCTGCTGCCCGCGGCCGTTGCCGCCTCACTCCAGCTCACGGCTGCGGCCTGTCCGCTGCTGCCCACGGTTGCCTCCTCCCAGCTCGTGGCTGCAACCTGCCCATTGTCGCCCGCAGCTGCCACCTCCCTGCCCCAGCCCGCAGCTCGGGTCTGCCCCTTGCCATCCGTAGGACTCCCTGCACTGCCCCAGGCTGTGCCAGTGGCCTGCCAGCCGCCACTCTGCATCACTGCGGCTCGTCCCTCATCCCGCTAACAGACGGGATTCCGTTGCCTCCGCGGGCGGTTACCCCACCAAAGGACTTTCCTAGGGCCTGTTGTACCCCCTATTTGCCTGGGCATAGGAACGCCCGAAGCCTCCACCAGATCCTCAGCGGCTGGGCCCAGCGGCTGCGACTCCGAAGCATCATCGGACAGCACGCCGTGGGACGTCATGACGGATAAGTGACATATAGTAACTAAGGACCCGTAGTCGGCCCTATGGTCACCGACCTTCGCTGGGTTAGTTGTGTTCTCATTACCCGTGTTTCTTTGTGTTTGGTCCCTGTGAGGACAATTGTTGTTATCTTGTTCGGTTGCTCAGGATAGCCCCATCGGCGTCCACATATATAAAAGCCACCACCAACAGTTACATCCATCTCGTGTCTCGTCACTGCATCCTGCGTACTTGCTGTACCTACATTTGGCATAGTTGGCAGGATGCAGTCTCCGAGCACAGACAACGGTGCCGCAGGTCAGAGCTGGGATGCAAACCCAGCAAGTGACTAGGGCCCCCGGTCCAGTATTTCCTTAGGGGCTATGCTGAGCAACCTGCCCAGGTTCTCCAGCACTAACACCATACTGTGGAGCTGGACGGAGTGGATGTGAGGGCTCTTTCATATGCATCCGATGACCCCTGACCTGGAAGCCAAGGTAGCTCTCATGGCATTAGATGGGGAGGCCTGGGATTCAGTAATGTTGAGGCCCCCGGGACACCGCAACACCTTTGGTAGGGTCCTGCGGATCCTGGAAGAGACCCATGGGGATCCGACGAATGTGGGGAGTTGAGGACCTGGTTGTTTAGTCTCATGCAGGGGAAGGGGGAACCATCACCCAGTATATGAATGTCCTTCAGGAGCTTTACACCGCCATCGAGCGGAAGGACGGCATAAGTGTAGTACCCATCAACATTACCCTATGCGACCTTCTAGTGACTGGACTGCGAGACCCTCTGACGAAGCAGGCGTTACGAGAGCAAGTCCGGGTGAATGCGCGTATGGCTTTCTCTGGGGTGGGAAGTCAGGCGCGCGCTCGAGAGCAGGAGCAGGGGCTGACGGTCCCATGGGGAAGGTCCGGAGCGTGGAGGCCTCCGTGAACACTATCGGAGAGCCCCAGTGGATAGAAGAGATGAAGCAAGAGTTGAAGAACATCAGGGGTGAGTAGGCCGAAGTAAGGGCCGAGATGAACTCGGGGCCCTGGGGGCCTCGCAATGCTCGGAGCGGCTGGCTCTCGCAATCCCGGTGTTATGAGTGCAGGGAGCTGGGCCACTTCGCACAAGAGTGTCCACAGCATGGGAGATGCCCACCCCGGCAGCCGTTAAACTAGAGGGCTCCGGGCTGGGGGGACGCCGCTCGGAGCCAGAAGCCATGACATTGAGTGGTGGAAGTCCCGAAGACCAGGTCGCAAGGTGTCCGGTGGTATGGGCGGAGGTTGAGGGCTGTGCCGTACGGTGCCTAGTAGACACGGGCTCACAAGTAACAACCATGCCTGCAGCTTATTTTCGGCAGCATTTTCCTGAGGCAGTGAGACCCCAGTGAGGGTCCATGATAAGACTGGTAGCCACCAACCAACTGCCGGTTCCTGTCGCTGGAGTGGTTTGGATGCAGATGACGCTGTGCGGCAAATCTCTCGGCCACCGGGAAGTGGTCCTTACCCAGGGGGAAACCAACGACAAACACCCGGGCACCTTGGGTATGAATATACTGCGGGAATTCGGCAATGTACTCCTTAATGACCCCACACAAGAGATCCTGAACCAGTGGTGCTCCCGCACACCCCAAGGGCGGGTCTTCCAGCAGTTAGTACGGGGGGCGCAAATTCTCCAGGAGTGCCAGGAGAGTGAGGTACTGGGAAAAGTGATCGCGCCAGCAGCTCCTCCACTCGTGCTGCTGCCTGGGCAAACGGTAGTGGCCCTACCTATAAGGGCTCTGGTGCCTCTGGAGGGCATGGAGATGCAGGTGGAGCCATGCTTTTCGGAACGCCTGCACCCTGGTATACTGGTGGCCCGCACCCTGGCCACTGTATGGAGGGGGACCATCCTGGTGCACTGCATCAACCTTGAAGACCAAGACATCGTCCTAAGGCCCCGGGTCGAAATCGCGAAGCTTGTAAGACCTTTGGAAGAGGTGCTGCCAGCCCCTGAGATCCAAATAAAGGTGCAGCCTGAGGACCCGTGACTGTTCGCTCTCTTCAGACTGCTGGGTCCTTGGCCCAGGCAAAGGGCCAAACCATCCTGGAGAGAATGCGGGCCGAACTCTCTGGCCTAACTACAGCCCAAATCATCCAGGTGGAAACGCTACTCGGGCAGTACCAGGAGGTATTCGCCAGCCATGAGGTCGATTTCAGATGTACCACCGCCATCATGCACGGTATTCCCCCAGCAGGGACGGCTCCCGTCAGGGAGCGATATCCGTTGTGAATGGGTCACCGTGAAGCAAAAAGCAAACAAGCTAAGCCACAGAAAACAGAGTGGTTGGTAACTATGCAGATTGCAGATCCCTGATCTTACCACACAACTAGCAGTAGCCGTGGAGCGTGCCTACGATGAACCTAGACGCCTCGTCACAGCCGGAGGACTACATAAGCCTAAAGCAAGAAAAGGGAAAACTAACTGCCCCAGTTCAGACCCCAAAGGAATAGACAGCCCCCACACATGTATTGACGGTGAAACAAGATGAAGGCACAAACACAGGCAGGAAAATAGGCTGAGCAAATGATGGGGCCCAAACTAACTAGACAGGAAAGGAAAGGGAAGACACTATCTGCAACCTGCAAAAAACCCTACAAAATAATGTCCAACACTTCTGATAGCAAAATTAACCCTGAAGTCACTAGACTTCTCCCACTATATCAGCACTCTGAAATATTCTGAGACAGAGCAAAAAGAGACCGAACTAGTAAGGGACAAAAAGCCAATTGGCAAAATACTGATAAATAAGAGTGGAAATTCAGCTCAGCCCCCAGCCGGGACTGGCAGACCTCACAAAAAACTGAATAGACCAACAAAATCAAGTGTGAACATTAGCAGAAAAAACTTAGCTTTAGATGACTGGAACAGAGCTGAAAACCAAGAGCTGACAAGCCAGAAGGAATCACCAGCAACTGAATAGGGCGTCGGCTGTCTTAAATCCAATCTGAGAATCCTGAAATCCAATCATCATCCTCATTCTCAGGTGGCAGATCTCCACCGATCAAACCAGCCGCACCACCTCCCGTCACCACCAGAGGGAGTCCAGAAGGGGAACTCACAACTGGTAAGAATGAACTCACAGCAGTACCCCCCCTTGAGAAGGGGTCACCGAACCCTCATCCACGCCACCAGGCCGATCAGGATGGGCCCGGTGAAAAGCACAAACCAATCTATTGGCATGAATATCGGAGGCAGAGACCCAAGAATTATCCTCCTGACCATAACCCTTCCATTTAACCAAATACTGGAGTCTCGTCTAACCAAACGAGAATCCAATATTTTCTCTACCTCAATTCCACATTGCCTTCGACCAACACAGGGTCAGGAGGTGCTGCCATAGGAACCACTGGCTCAACAAACCTCTTCAACAGAGATTTGTCAAATACGTTATGGATCTTGAACGTAACTGGAAGAGCCAATCGAAACGAAACAGGATTAAGAATTTCCAAAATCTTATAAGGACCAATAAATCTTGGCTTAAATTTAGGAGATGCAACCTTCTAAGGAATATTCTTAGACGACAACCAAACCACATCACCCACTTTAAAGCGGGGACCAATGGTCCTATGCCGGTTGGAAAATCGCTGGGCCTTTTCTTGAGAAAGTGACAACTTATCCACCACTTGGTCCCATATCTGCTGCATTCTCTTAACCAGCAGTGTCCACACCTGGGCAGGACGAAGATTCCACTTGCCCTGAAGAGAACCGAGGATAAAACCCAAAATTACAGAAAAAGGGTGACATCAAAGTGACAGAACTAGCTCTATTGTTCAGCGCGAATTCGGCCAAGGGCAAAAATGAGACCCAATCATCCTGATCAGTAGATATAAAACATCTCAAATAAGACTCCAAGGTCTGGTTTGTTCTCTCAGTCTGTCCATTGATCTGGGGATGAAACGCGGAGGAGAAGGACAACTGAATTCCCAGATTGGAACAAAAGGCTTTCCAGAATCTGGAAACAAAGTTGACTCCTCTGTCGGACACAATGTTCTCAGGAATCCTATGCAACCGAACGACCTGTTGTAAAAACAAGGGCACCAACTCAGCAGAAGATAGCAACTTTGGGAGTTGCACAAGATGGACCATCTTTGAAAATCTGTCACAAATCACCCAGATAACATTCATTCTTTGAGAGACAGGAAGATCAGAAATAAAATCCATTGAGATATGGGTCCATGGCCTCTTGGGCATCGGCACGGGCATCAGCAACCCACTAGAACGAGAACAGGGTTTAGACCGAGAACAAGTCCCACAGGACTGTACAAAATTTCTGACGTCACGAGATAAGGCAGGCCACCAAAAAGACCGACTCACCAAATCTCTGGTACTAAAAATACCTGGATGACCAGCCAATGCGGAACAATGAATTTCAGACATCACTCTCTTTCTCCACTGGTCAGGAACATACAATTTTCCCATAGGGCAACGCTCAGGTTTATCCTCCTGAAATTCCTCCAGGGCGCGTCTCAAAACGGGCAAAATGGCAGAAAGAACTACCCCCTCACCTAGGATGGTAGTAGGCTCGGTCACACTAAGAGAATCGGCAAAGAAACTCCTAGAAAGGGCGTCTGCCTTAACATTCTTAGTGCCCGGAAGAAAAGAGACCACAAAATTAAAACGCGTGAAAAACAAGGCCCATCTAGCCTGTCTAGGATTCAAGCATTTGGCCGACTCCAGATAAATCAAATTCTTGTGATCGGTGAGGACCACAACTTGATTTCTAGCTCCCTCCAACCTATGTCTCTACTCCTCAAATGCCCACTTCATGGCCAACAATTCCCGATTCCCCACGTCATAGTTGCGTTCAGATGGGGAGAACTTTCGAGAAAAGAAGGCACAGGGATTCATCTTATAAGTCACAGGGTCTTTTTGGGACAAAACAGCTCCTTCACCAATCTCAGAAGCATCTACCTCCACCTGAAATGGAAGTGAGACATCAGGTTGCTGTAAAACTGGAGCTGAAGTAAATCTCTGCTTAAGCTCCTGAAATGCTGAGATATCCTCAGGAGACCAATTCAGCACATCAGCGCCCCTCTTGGTCAGATCAGTCAGTGGTTTGACAATACCTGAAAAATTACCTATAAATTTACGATAGAAATTAGCAAAACCCAAAAACTTCTGGAGGGCCTTCAAAGAAGTAGGCTGAACCCAATCATAAATGGCCTGTACCTTGGCCGGGTCCATTTCAATAGTCGATGGAGATAAGATAAATCCCAAGAATGAAATCCTCTGTACACCAAAGAGGCATTTCGATCCCTTAACAAACAGGGAATTCTCTCTCAAAATCCGGAACACAGTCTGGACGTGTTCCACATGAGAATCCCAATCACTAGAAAAGATCAAAATATCATCCAGATAGATGATCAAAAACTTATCCAGGGGGGGCGTGGCCTGCTTGCTAATGGCACCGGTCACTTAGCTGCTGAGCTCCAGCCACTTCGACTCCTAATCGGCTCATTGCGGCTCGCCAGCGGCACCAATCTCTCTGCACACGGGGGGGAGTGCTGCGGAGGTATCCAGGATCGTAGCATGCCAAGGGGAAAATCCCAGAAGAAGCCGTCCCCGGCGAAAGTTACAGACTTCTTCTCCAGCACGGGGCGAGGGAAAATGGCGGCAGCATCCTCCTCCACAGCTTCCTCACGCTCATCCAGGAGGGGATCCACAGCAGGCCCAGACTTGTACACAGACGCTGCAGATATACCGCTTACCAAAGGTACAATGCAGAAACTGCTCAGTGCCCTCCGCTCATCATTGCAGCAGGATTGGAAAGATATGGTGGCTGAGCTGAGGGGAGATATCACTGCCATAGGCAGCCGTACAGCACATATTGAATCTAAAATGGGGGAGCTGACAAAGTCACACAATAGCCTCATTGATGCCAATGCAGCACTGGAGGAACAAGTGCAAAAGCTCCATACCAAGGTCTTGGATTTAGAGGACAGGTCCCGCCGAAATAATATAAGAATCAGAGGAATTCCAGAGGCCATACCAGACAAGGGGCTGCAGAGTTTTCTGGGCTCCTTGCTGCAGGAGCTGCTCCCAGACCTGACTGCAACTGATTTCCTGGTGGACAGAATACACAGAGTCCCTAAGCCTAAATCCCTCAGTGCTGATGTCCCTCGGGACACTTTAGCTCGCCTGCACTTTTACAAGACCAAAGAAGCCCTGCTGCAAGCCCTGAGAAAGAGACCCCCTCTGTCTGAGCAATTCCGGCACCTGTCCATTTTTCCAGATCTGTCTGCAGGAACCCTGGCAAAAAGGAGGGAATTTGCTCCTTATACCAAAGTTCTCAGGGATGAAGCTATATCCTATAGATGGGGTTTCCCTGTAAAGATCCTGCTTTTCCGAGCAGGAAATACCCACGCCTGCCATTCCCCACAGCAGTTGGCAAAGCTCCTATCCTCATGGAACTTGGCAAATCTCCCGGCCAGATCTCCAAGAGCTACAGGATCATCCCAACAGGATAAAGTGAATGAAGATTGGTCCGTCGTGTGAGTTATGTGATATGTTTGAGTCGCGGCTGAGACTTAGTTGCTACTTTTAAGGTCCGCTGGTTATGTTCAACCAGGACCCTGAACCCCCATGGCGGTAAATTTCCACCATACCGCAGGCCCCTTTTTTGGGCTTTTTTCTTTGTGGACTGATGCTCCCTACATCAGTAATGTTAGTGATGTCAATATTGTTAGTGTTATCTCTTTCCTGCCTAACCTTCCTTTTCCCCCTGCAGCTCTAGGCAAGAGACTTTTTTTTCATGTACAATGGTACTGAACTGTATGTCTATAAATGTTAGGGGTCTGAACTCGCCAGCCAAGAGATCCATGTTTTGGCGGGAAGTGGTTAAATCCAAATGTGATGTAATATGTGGTCAGGAGTCTCATCTCCTCCAAGGGGACTCGCACAGGTTAAATAATGCTAAATTTCCTTTCATACTGCTGGCTTGTGGAAAAAAAAAAAAAGGCTGGAGTATTCATTTGTGTAAAAAATACTGTTGCGTTCACACTACATTCACAACATTTAGACCCTGACGGTAGATACGCCATTATTAATTGCTCCATAAATGGATCTAAGTATACTATTGCAACCGTTTACGCCCCCAACTCTGGTCAGATCAGCTTTTTGCGGAGGTTTCTTTCCAAGCTTTCATCCGTTAAAGAGTGTAAGCAAATAATCTGCGGGGATTTTAACATGGTAATGTCCAGCACTCTGGATTGCTCCAATACTGCTGTAAAGAGGAAGGAGATGAGCACAATAATTTCAGAAAGGCATCTCCATGATATATGGAGATACCAACATGCAAATGAGAGGGACTACACATTCTTCTCGCCTCGGTTCACCTCTTACAGCAGATTGGACTACTTTCTGGTTGATAGCTCACTTATTATGGATTGCTCAGATTCAAAAATTGGACTTATAGCTTGGTCGGACCACGCCCCCATATACCTGACAGTTCAGGAGCAAAACCGCGCGCCTGTTTTTACCCGGTGGCGCATGAATGACTCCCTCCTAGCCTGTAGACAAATCTCTGAGGAGTTGCAGGCCGACCTCGCAGAGTTTTTTAACTTTAATGATAACAAGGAGGTGACAGAGGAAACGCTTTGGTCTGCACACAAGGCCTATATTAGGGGGTCATTCATCAAAATTGCCACTAGGGAGAAAAGGAGGCGTCAGGCAACTTACAAAGCTCTACTGTCCCACATAGTACTTTTGGAAGCCCACAATAAATCTGCCCCAAACTTGTCGACATCTGACGAACTCAGGAAACTAAGAACACAGCTCCGCCAGGTGTTGATGGCAGACTATGAGAAAAACTTAAGATCCCTCAAACAGCGGTACTATGTGATGGGTGACAGGGCGGGTGCCTTACTAGCCAGGAGGGTTAAAAAACGAGAAATGCAAAATAAAATTGAATACCTCGTGACGGGTTCTAATGCCACAATACGCAACCCAACGGAAATAGCCAACGCAATCGCTGACTTTTACCAGTCTCTCTACAACCTTAAAAATGACCCCACTGCCCCAAAGCCTACCCAAACGGCAATTAATTCCTTCTTAAACAATATTAATCTTCCTCGGTTATCTGCAGTACAGCTGGAGCAACTAAATTCCCCTTTTTCTCTGGAAGAGGTTCGCCAGGCGGTGACCACAGCCAAAAGAAATTCAGCTCCAGGCCCAGACGGCCTCACTAACTCCTATTATAGGCAATTCACTGAAACCCTGTCTCCTTTCCTCCTGAGACTTTTCTCCTCTTGGCGAGCCACAGCAGATATTTCACCAAATAATCTAGAGGCCATTATAACTACCCTGCCAAAACCAGGAAAACCCCCTATTTCACCGGGAAACTTCAGGCCAATATCCCTCCTAAACTGCGACTTAAAATTGTACGCCAAAATAATCTCAGCTAGAATACATAAAGTTCTTCCATCACTGATTTCCCCGGATCAAGTGGGGTTTGTGGCGGGGAGGCAGGCGAAAGATGGGACGAGACGTATGCTGGATCTGATTGCGGTGGCTGAGGGGAGGAAAATCCCCAGTGTATTCCTGTCCCTGGACGCAGAGAAGGCGTTCGACAGGGTGCACTGGGGATATCTGAAATCTGTTCTGGCCAAGTTTGGTTTGAAAGGCCCCATACTTAATGCCATAATGGCGCTGTACTCTAACCCTAACGCCAAAGTTCTGGCATCCGGATTTATATCTCGGAGTTTTGAATTAACCAATGGGACACGCCAGGGGTGTCCGCTCTCCCCTATTATCTATGCCCTTGCTATAGAGCCTCTGGCGCAGACTATCCGTGAATGCCCTCGGATCTCGGGGATTCGAGTGGGGAGTATAAATCATGTGGTCAGTCTATATGCAGATGACGTGATTTTATCTTGCACTAATGTAGAGGTGTCCCTACAACACGTAATGGAGATCCTGTCCTCCTTCGCTCAAGTCTCGTATTACAAGCTTAATATTACCAAGTCCTTAATTTTTCCGCTCTTCTTGCCAGCCTCTACCAGAGCCACTCTTTCTCATCTTTACCCTTTCAAATGGGAAGACGAGGGAATCCCCTACCTGGGTATTATACTGGCCCCGCTACACTCCGTGATCCGGAAAAATCTGCTGACCCTGCACACCTCATTGGATAAAGAACTTACTCGCCTTTCTCTTCTCCCGCTCTCTTGGGTGGCGAGAATGCAGACTTTTAAAATGATCTGTCTCCCAAAAATTATCTACTTACTTCGGTGCCTGCCCCTAACAATTCCGCAACGGTATCTCACCAAAATTCATTCGCTAATGAGTAAATTTATATGGGCTGGGAAAAAACCTAGAATAGCCCTGAGATGTATGCATGCCCCGTTCAGTGGTGGAGGAATGGGTATTCCTAATATTCTAACATATCACAGAGCTGCTATCCTGGAACCGGCTCGAGATTGGTGGAAGAATGATTCAGACTTGAGATGGTTACAGATTGAGTACACCTGGGCACAGGCCCACTCCCCTAAACAATTCATAGACTCCCTGCTCCTAACCCCTTCGCCCCCCGGCGATCTTCTACCCACCACAGCAGCTCTAAAGAAAGCTTGGTCCTTATGGAGCAAGCCAGTGTCACAGGCTCTAGGTCCCAGCCTTCTCCTTAGATCGCTGGAAGCCTTCATTCCGAATTTGAATCTTGCCGCCTGGACACGTGGAGGTCCAATTACCCTAGCAGATCAATATAGAGAAGGCGTCCTACTCCCGTACTCAGAAATGTGTGTTAAATTTAACCTCCCCCGACACAGTTTATTCCAGTTTTTTCAAATACGTCACTTCCTTCAGTCCGCTCCTCACCTACCGGTTCCCACAACAGCCGACCACGCTGCAATTAAAAAATTCTTTCAAAATAGCAAAATCAAAGGCCTTTCATACATCCATAACCTGCTAAACTCCCCGGAACCAGACAAACAATTGCCGTATATGCTCAAATGGGAAAAAGATGTAGCCTCTCAGCTTCCGTCGCAAGAATGGTTCGCGGCCTCAAAATGGATCCACAAATTCTCTTCATGTCTCAATCACATAGAGCAATTAAAAAAGGTTCATCTGCGGTGGTACAACTCCCCTACTAAACTGGCTTCTTTTTCCCCACATATGTCACCTTTGTGCTGGAGGGGATGCAACCACAGGGGCACCTTGTGTCATATGTGGTGGTTTTGCCCTAAGTTATCTAACTTCTGGCAGGAGGTGTTCAATCTAATCCATGAGGTTACTAGTCTCTGTCTTTCCCCAAACCCAACCTTAGCGGTGCTACACATTGGCCTAGATGGGATCCCGGATCTTTTAAAAAATATCATTTCTCACATTCTCATAGCCGGCAGGTACTGTGTGGCATACAAGTGGAGGTCGGTGAGCCCCCCTACAAAAACAGAACTAATTGAGAGGACCAACCTACACTGGCTATACGAAACCAACTTGACCCCCAATCTAGAGAAGAGAACGGTGAGACTTAAACAATGGCATCCGTGGGCCACTTCCCTTTATGCAACGGCCCTCCCCCAGATACAGACACCTACACCATAAATAAATTGATTGTGCCTAAGAATGCCATGCATGTAGAGCTGCTTCCCCTTCCCCCTCCCCCCTCTCCCCGCTTCTATGTTCAAGTTGTTGTTGGAAGGGGTATTTAATGTCCCAGATTGATATTCTAATAATGGCTCGAGGTTATTCCACCTTTTGCTACTCATTGCTCCTGTTCTTGATGTTTTTGTATGAGAAGTTTGTATTTTTTCTGAAAACTCAAAAACCTTTATGATAAAAAAAAAAAACTTATCCACAAAGTCATGGAAAATATCATTCATAAAGGACTGGAAGACAGAAGGGGCATTAGTGAGCCCAAAAGGCATCACCAGGTACTCAAAATGTCCCTCCGAAGTATTAAACCTCGTCTTCCATTCATCCCCGTGCTTGATGCGAATAAGACTATGCGCCCCCCCTGAGGTCAAGCTTAGTAAACCAGCAGGCACTCTTAACTCTGGAGAACAAATCAGACATCAGAGGCAACGGGTACTGATATTTAACCGTCATCTTGTTAAGGGAACGATAATCAATACACGGTCTAAATGAACCATCTTTCTTGGCCACAAAAAAACCCCCAGCACCTAAAGGTGAAGAGGATGGTCTAATATGACCCTTCTCCAATGACTCCTTAACATAGGATCGCATAGCATCATGTTCGGGTACTGACAAGTTGAAAAGCCGACCCTTGGGAAATTTACACCCAGGCATCAACTCAATTGCACAGTCATAACTCCAATGAGGAGGCAAAGACGCAGACTTGCTCTCACTAAATACATCAGAAAAATCGGCTAGATAATCAGGAATATCATGAGACTGAGCAGAGGTGGAGAAAACAGGAGCGTCCCTAAGAACACACTGACAACCCCAACTCACCACAGACACAGATTTCCAATCCAAAACTGGATTATGAGTTTGCAACCAAGGAAAACCCAGAACAATAGTATCATGCAAATTATGCAGCACCAAAAATTTACAATTTTCTTGGTGGTCTGGGGCAACCCGCATCGTCACCTGGGTCCAAAACTGAGGTTTATTCTCCACCAAATGAGTAGCATCAATACCCCTCAAAGGAATAGGCGTCCGCAGAGGCGTCATGGAAAAACCACAACGTTTAGCAAAGTCCAAATCCATCAGATTCAACGCGGCGCCTGAATCCACAAAAGCTTTCGTGGAAAATGTGGATAAGGAGCAGATCAGTGTAATTGCCAAAAGAAACTTAGGTTGTATACTGCCCACAGCAAATGTGTGTGCAAAACGTTTCTCTCGTTTTGGGCAGACAGAAATAATATGAGAGACGTCTCCACAGAAAAAACACAGCTTATTACGCCTTCTAAACTCCTGACGTTGCGCCCTAGACAAAACTCTATCACATTGCATAGGTTCAGACATTTGTCCAAAAGGTGGCAACTCCTCTCGTGTAGTTTTGCGTTCACGTAAACGCCGATCAATTTGAATGGCTAATGACATAGAATCGTCAAGACCAGAGGGAACAGGAAATCCCACCATAGTATCTTTTACGGTTTCTGACAAATCCTTCCAAAAGAGAGCTGCCAAGGCACCATCATTCCAGGTAGTAAGGACCGCCCACTTTCGGAATTTTTGACAGTATAACTCTGCAGAATCCTGACCCTGTTTCAATGCCAATAGGGCTTTCTCAGCTTGATCAATAGCATTAGGTTCATCATACAACAACCCCAAGGCTTGAAAAAATGCATCCACATTAGTCAGAATAGGATCTTCAGGTGTCAAAGAAAATGCCCAATCCTGGGAATCGCCGCGCATCAAAGAGATGACAATTTTAACCTGCTGTGCAGAGCTCCCCGATGAATTAGGCTTCAAGGCAAGAAATAATGTACAATTATTCTTAAAATTCTAAAATTTAGACCGATCCTCAAAAAACACATCAGGAGTAGGGATCCTTGGTTCAGCAGCATGTGAATGAGCGAGATAGGCGGAAATTCCCCGCACTTCAGTGAGCTGCTCCACATGATCAGACAATTGCTTAATATCCATTTGAAAAAAAATAAATAAATATCCTCCTACGGCCCCAGAGAAAAAGAGGAAAAAATATACATATAAAAAAAAAAATTCTCACACTTTTTTTTTTTTTACAATTCTTTCCTGCTTTTGAGTACCCTAGAATCTGCGGTATGGCTGGTGATTCTGTTGTGAATGAGTCACCGTGGAGAAAAAAGCAAACAAGCTAAGCCACAGATAACAGAGTGGTTGGTAACTATGCAGATTGCAGATCCCTGATCTTACCACACAGCTAGCAGTAGCCGTGGTGCGTGCCTACGATGAACCTTGACGCCTCATCATGGCCGGAGGACTACATAAGCCTAAAGCAAGAAAAGGGAAAACTAACTGCCCCAGTGCAGACCCCAAAGGAATAGACAGCCCCCACACATGTATTGACGGTGAAACAAGATGAAGGCACAAACACAGGCAGGAAAATAGGCTGAGCAAATGATGGGGCCCAAACTAACTAGACAGGAAAGGAAAGGGAAGACACTATCTGCAACCTGCAAAAAACCCTACAAAATAATGTCCAACACTTCTGATAGCAAAATTAACCCTGAAGTCACTAGACTTCTCCCACTATATCAGCACTCTGAAATATTCTGAGACAGAGCAAAAAGAGACCGAACTAGTAAGGGACAAAAAGCCAATTGGCAAAATACTGATAAATAAGAGTGGAAATTCAGCTCAGCCCCCAGCCGGGACTGGCAGACCTCACAAAAAACTGAATAGACCAACAAAATCAAGTGTGAACATTAGTAGAAAAAACTTAGCTTTAGATGACTGGAACAGAGCTGAAAACCAAGAGCTGACAAGCCAGAAGGAATCACCAGCAACTGAATAGGGCGTCGGCTGTCTTAAATCCAATCTGAGAATCCTGAAATCCAATCATCATCCTCATTCTCAGGTGGCAGATCTCCACCGATCAAACCAGCCGCACCACCTCCCGTCACCACCAGAGGGAGTCCAGAAGGGGAACTCACAACTGGTGAGAATGAACTCACAACAGATATCGGCAGATCCCTCCTTAACTATACCAGGAGGTGAAAACATTACTGGGCCAAATGCTGCGGAAGGGGGTCATCCGAGAAAGCCAGAGCCCCTGGGTGGCCCCTATCGTGTTGGTTCACAAAAAGGACGGCACTCTACGGTTCTGCGTGGACTATCGGAAATTGAACGCCTGCACCATCAAAGACTCGTACCCGCTGCCCCGCATAGAAGAGTCCCTGTCCGCATTGGGGAAAGCAACGTACTTCTCAACTTTGAATCTGGCCAGCAGGTACTGGCAAGTGCCAATGTCGGAGGAAGACAGGGCCAAGACTGCATTCATCCTCCCCATGGGACTGTTCGAGTTCAATCGGAGGCCTTTCAGGCTGGCCAACACCCCGGAAACTTTCCAACGGCTGATGGGCTGATGGAGCGGTGCTTGGGAGATCTCAACTTTGTTGCCACGCTGATATATCTAGATGACATCATCATCATCTACGCTGCCACGTTCGAGGACCACCTGCGGCGGTTGGGACAGGTGCTCGGCCAGCTGTAGAAGTACGAGCTGAAGGTAAAACCCCAGAAATGCCACCTGTTTCCCCCTCAGATCAAATATCTGGGGCACACCGTCTCCGCCGAAGGCGTTAGACCATCCCTGGAAAAGGTTGCCGCAATCCAGGGGTGGCCTACCCCCGAGATGGTAAAAGACGTGCGGGCCTTCCTGGGGTTGGCCGGGTACTACCGACGTTTCGTAAAGAATTTTGCACATTGTGCCCGGGCCCTGCAAGACCTGCTAAAGGGGGCTCCCACCGGGGCGAATGGGCGGAAGATCCAGTGGCAAGAACCGCAAGAAGCAGCCTTCCAAGACCTCAAGGCCGCACTCTCGGGTGCCCCAGTGTTAGCTTATGCAGATTTTTTGCAGCCATTTATACGGCACATGGACGGGAGCCTTCACAGGCTGGGAACTGTATTGTCACAAGTTCAAGACGGTCGGGAGAGAGTGATAGCCTATGGCAGCAGATCACTTCATGACTCCGACCGTAATCCCGATAATTACAGCTCCTTTAAGCTCGATCTCCTTGCGGTAGTGTGGGCCATGCTGGAGCGGTTCGCAGAGGACCTGGCGGGCTCCGAGGTGGTGATACGAACTGACAACAACCCACTGGCCCACCTTGAGAATGCCAAACTAGGGGCGCTGGAGCAATGATGGGTAGCCCGGATGGCCAAGTTCAATTACAAAATCATTTATAAGAGAGGAGCAGAGAACTTACACGCTGATGCCCTCTCCAGGATCCGGCATGCAACTCCAGGGCAGGGCAGAGACAAAGAATTAGAAGGAGAAGAAACACTGTTCGCTCTGGCCCCCCTGTACTCACAGCTACCACCCAAGAGTAAACTCATCTAGGACCTCCCAGGGGTATGCTGGAACAATCTCGTGACACCTGGATTCAGCAGCAGCAGGAAGAAAGGGAAATTGAGGCCCTACGCCAATGGGTGGTCGCCGGCAAACTACCTACCGACGCCCAGAGGCAAACCTTGTCTCAGGACATGTTGCTAATGCTACGCCAGTGGTAAAAGTTCGTCATCAAGAAAGGACTACTATATCGCAAGGCGGTATCACGGACAACATCCACAACAACTTGGCAGGTAGTTGTGCCTGGAGCCCTACTCGGTGAACTGGCTGGGGAAGCCCATGAAAAGAGGGCCCATTTTGGAGCTCAAAAGACCTTCCAGTGGTTGCAACAAATGGTCTACCACCCTCGCCTACAATCGGCAGTGGAAGAAGCCTGCCGGGTGTGCTGCCTGTGCGAGCTGGCCAAACCACCTGCACAACGGGCCCCGGCACAGACAATAGTAACATCTGCTCCATTCGAACTCCTAATGGTGGACTATTTAACCATTGGCCCCGCACACCAGGGGTATGAACATTGTCTCATCATGGTGGATCATTTCACCAAATTCGCCGTGGTAACCCCCACCCGACAGGGGCGGGCTGGGCCGGGTGGCAGGGATGCATATGCCCCCTGGGCCAGTGCCTAAGCAGCTTCACAGGGCCGCTGGAGGACCGGCAATGATTTCAATACATAGCGCACCTGTAGTGCGCGGTCATGTCATCCCGCCCGACATGCAGGCTGCTTGGCTGCAGCAGTATGTGATGAGCAGGCCCAGGCTGGCAATAGGCTGAAGATAAATCGGGCTGCCACGGCCCCTTCAAATGTTTCTGCAGCCGCAGGCCGGGCACAGCCAGGGAGCCGCAGAGAGTAGTTGCATGGAAGCTTCCGGCTCTGTTCCACTGCAGCCACTTCCTGGAGGAGGAGTATGACAGCTCGGCTCCACTCCTCAGCGGCTCCAGCTGCTGGATGCCTTCTGCTCTAAATTCTGCTGCCTGGAGCCATGGAGTTCCTGCACTGCTTGCAGGTGGGCACCTTCGCATGATTCATGTCCTGACCTTAATGTCTGCTTCACCTCCTGGGTGGGCTTCTTCATCCTGGGTGGTAAGAGGGTGTATTATGCCAGATTGCTAGCTATCATAGGCATTACTGCAGCTCTCCCCATTATAGGTGCCGTAATGCTGTCATTCAGGGCTGTGGGGGCTGTACATGATGAATGGGGGTGAATGTGAATGGGGCTCCACATGATGAAGGTGGTGACTAGGGCTGTACATGGAGGGGGGTGAATATGGCTGCACATGATGGAGGGGGAGTTGGGCTGCACATGATGGAGGGGGGAGAATGGGGCTGTACATGATGGAGGGGGGAGAATGGGGCTGTACATGATGGAGGGGGGGGGAATGGGGCTGTACATGATGGAGGGGGTTGAATATGGCTGCACATGATGGAGGGGGAGTGGGGCTGTACATGATGGAGGGGGGGAATGGGGCTGTACATGATGGAGGGGGGTGAATATGGCTGTACATGATGAAGGGGGGAGTGGGTCTGCACATGATGAAGGGGGGAGTGGGTCTGCACATGATGAAGGGGGGAGTGGGTCTGCACATGATGAAGGGGGGAGTGGGTCTGCACATGATGGAGGGGTGAGTGGGGCTGTACATGATGGAGGGGTGAGTGGGGCTGCACATGATGAAGGGGTGAGTGGGGCTGCACATGATGAAGGGGTGAGTGGGGCTGCACATGATGGAGTGAGGTTGTACATGATGGAGGGGGAGTGGGGTTGTACATGATGGAGGGGGGGAGTGGGGCTGTACATGATGGAGGGGGAATGGGGCTGTACATGATGGAGGGGTGAATGGGGCTGTACATGATGGAGGGAGGGAGTGGGGCTGTACAAGATGGAGGGGGTGAGTGGGGCTGTACAAGATGGAGGGGGTGAGTGGGGCTGTACAAGATGGAGGGGAGAGTGGAGCTGTACATGATGGAGGGGAGAGTGGAGCAGTACATGATGGAGGGGGAGGAAGTGGGGCTGTACATGATGAAGGGGAATGGGGCTGTACATGATGGAGGGGAGGAAGTGAAGCTGTACATGATGGAGGGGGAATGGGGCTGTACATGATGGAGGGGTGAATGGGGCTGTACATGATGGAGGGGGGTAAGTGGGGCTGTACATAATGGAGAGGGGTAAGTGAGGCTGTACATGATGGAGGGGGGTAAGTGGGGCTGTCGATGATGGAGGGGGGCTGCACTTGATGATGGGGAGTGGGGCTGCACATGATGACTGGGGGGTAAGGGGGATTGCACATGATGAAGTGAAGGGATAAGGGGAACTGCACATGATAAAGTGAAAGGATAAGGGGGACTGCACATGATGAAGTGGGGGGTAAGGGGGACTGCACATGATGAAGTGGGGGGTAAGGGGGACTGCACATGAAGTGGGGGGTAAGGGGGACTGCACATGATGAAGTGTGGGGGAAGGGGACTGCACATGATGAAGTGTGTCTGAGGGGTGATTGCACATGATGAAATGGAAGGGGGATAAGGGGCTGCAATTGATGAAGGGGCACTGCAGATGAAGTGAGAGGGTGATGGGGACTGCAATGGATGAAGTAAGGGGACTTCAAATTAAAGTGGGGGACTGTTATGAATGAGTCACCGTAGGAGGCAAAAGCAGAAATACAAGCTAAGTCCAGAAAACCAGAGAAGTTGGCAACTATCAGATTGCAGACCCCTGAACCTATCAACACAACTAGCAGTAGCCGTGGGGGGTTCCTACGATGCCCTAGACCCCTCGATCACAGCCGGAGAATTACATAGGCCTAAAGAAAGAAAGGGGAAATCTAAACTGCCCCAGAGCAGACCCCAAAGCAATAGGCAGCCCCCAACATATAATGATGGTGAAGCAAAATGAAAACACTAACAGAGACAGAAAGACAGACTGAGCAAAGATGGAGCCCAAAACTACCTAGATAGGAAAGGACAGGAAGGCTGCTGTCTGCAATCTGCCAAAACCCTGTCAAAGACATAAGCCAACAAGCTGATATGAAAAAGGCCCTGAAGCAGCTAGGCTTCAAAAATTAAATCAGCACTCAGGTATTTTCAGAAGACAGAGCTAAATGAATTCAGCACACCCCAGCAGGGAATGGCAGAAATCCAGAAAAACAAAGCAAAACAAAGTCAAAGCACCAAAGCAA
This sequence comes from Dendrobates tinctorius, assembly GCF_039654945.1. Lineage (NCBI taxonomy): Eukaryota > Metazoa > Chordata > Amphibia > Anura > Dendrobatidae > Dendrobates > Dendrobates tinctorius. The sequence continues at coordinate 1,866,258 of NW_027362053.1, read as the reverse complement.
AAGGCCGAGCAGCAAACTTAGCTTTAGAGGAGCAGGAATTCAGACTGATCTCCAAGGATCCCACAGAGAAATCACCCGCAGGGCAGAAGGGCGTCAGCAGCCTTATATCCAGTCAGTAACTCCACTCAGCCAGTCATCATCATCAGCCTCAGGTGTTTGATAATCAGGCTCACTACCTTTCTTTACCAGAAGAGGGAGTTCCTCGGGCCTCAGTAATGAAGGGGAAAATGAACTCACAACAGTACCTCCCCCTTGAGGAGGGGTCACCGAACCCTCAACTACGCCACCAGGGCGATCAGGGTGAGCCCGATGAAAGGCACGCACCAATCTTTTGGCATGAATATCAGAGGCAGAGACCCAGGAATTATCCTCCTGACCATAACCCTTCCACTTAAGCAAATACTGGAGTCTCCGTCTAGCCAGACGGGAATCCAGTACTTTCTCTACCTCATATTCCATGTTACCTTCAACCAATACAGGGTCTGGAGGTGCCACCCCCGGAACAACAGGTTCAACAAACCTCTTCAACAAAGATTTATGGAACACATTATGGATTTTAAATGTGACAGGAAGAGCCAAACGAAAAGAGACCGGATTAATAATCTCCACAATCTTGTAAGGTCCAATAAATCTAGGCTTAAACTTAGGAGAAGCCACCTTCATAGCAATATTTTTTGATGATAACCACACCATATCACCAACCTTAAACTGGGGACCAATGGTCCTATGTCGGTAGGAAAACCGCTGGGCCTTTTCCTGGGAGAGAGATAACTTATCCACCACTTGGTCCCAGATCTGGTGCATTCTCTCCACCACAGTGTCAACACCTGGACAGGCAGAGGGCTCCACCTGCCCTGAAGAAAATCGAGGATGAAACCCAAAGTTAAAAAAAAAAGGTGACATCAAAGTGGCAGAACTAGCTCTATTATTTAAAGCAAATTCGGCCAAGGGCAAAAATGAAACCCAATCATCCTGATCAGCAGAAATAAAACATCTCAAATATGACTCCAAGGTCTGGTTTGTTCTCTCTGTCTGCCCATTGGTCTGAGGGTGAAAAGCAGAGGAGAAGGACAACTGAATTCCCAGCCTGGAACAGAAAGTTCTCCAAAATCTAGACACAAACTGGACTCCTCTGTCAGATACAATGTTCTCAGGAATCCCATGCAAACGAACCACCTGTTGTAAAAACAGGGGCACCAACTCAGAGGAAGACGGAAACTTAGGGAGTGGTACAAGATGAACCATCTTAGAGAACCTATCACAAATCACCCAAATAACAGTCATCCTCTGAGAGACAGGCATATCAGAGATGAAATCCATTGAAATATGGGTCCATGGCCTCTTGGGGACAGGCAAAGGCATCAACAACCCACTAGAGCGAGAACACGATTTAGACCGGGAGCACGTCCCACAGGACTGCACAAAATTCCTGACATCACGAGACAAGGAGGGCCACCAAAAAAACCGACTCACCAGATCTCTAGTACCAAAAATACCTGGATGACCAGCCAAAGCAGAGCAATGAACTTCAGACATCACTCTCTTCTTCCACTGGTCAGGAACATACAACTTTCCACTGGGATAACGCTCAGGTCTGTCCTCCTGGAACTCTTCCAGAGCATGTCTCAAATCGAGCGAGATGGCAGAAAGAACTACCCCTTCGCCTAAGATGGTAGCAGGCTTGGTCACTACAGGAGAATCAGCAAAGAAGCTCCTAGAGAGGGCGTCTGCCTTGACATTCTTTGTTCCAGGAAGAAAAGAAACCACAAAATCAAAACGTGTAAAAAACAAGGCCCACCTAGCCTGTCTAGGGTTCAAGCGCTTAGCCGACTCTAGGTAAATCAAATTCTTGTGGTCAGTGAGGACCACGACTTGATGCTTAGTTCCCTCCAACCAATGTCTCCACTCCTCAAATGCCCATTTCATGGCCAACAGTTCCCTATTCCCCACATCATAGTTACGTTCAGATGGAGAGAACTTTCGGGAAAATAAAGCACAGGGATTCATTTTAGAAGTTACAGGATCCTTTTGGGACAAAACAGCTCCTGCAGCAATCTCAGAAGCATCCACCTCTACCTGGAATGGAAGTGAGACATCAGGTTGCCGCAAAACCGGGGCGGAGGTGAATCTTCGCTTCAGCTCCTGAAAGGAAGAAACAGCCTCCGGAGACCAATTTAACACATCAGCACCCTTTTTAGTCAAATCAGTCAATGGCTTGGCAATACTAGAAAATTTTGCTATAAATTTCCGATAAAAATTAGCAAAACCCAAAAACTTCTGGAGGGCCTTCAAAGAAGTGGGCTGAACCCAATCGTGAATAGCCTGTACCTTGGCCGGGTCCATTTCAATAGTTGACGGGGACAAAATAAATCCCAAAAAAGAAATCCTCTGTACTCCAAAAAGGCATTTAGATCCTTTTACACACAGGGAATTCTCCCTCAAGATCCGGAACACAGTCTGAACATGTTCCACATGAGAATCCCAATCCTTGGAGAAGATCAAAATATCATCCAGATAGATAATCAAAAATTTATCGACAAAATCTCGGAAAATATCGTTCATGAAGCTCTGGAAGACAGAAGGGGCATTAGTGAGCCCAAAAGGCATCACCAGGTACTCAAAATGTCCCTCCGGAGTATTAAACGCCGTCTTCCATTCATCCCCATGCTTAATGCGAATAAGATTATACGCCCCCCTGAGGTCAAGCTTGGTAAACCAGCAAGCACCTTTAACTCTGGAAAATAGATCAGAAATCAGGGGTAACGGATACTGATATTTAACAGTAATTTTGTTGAGGGCACGATAATCAATACAAGGTCTTAATGATCCATCCTTTTTGGCTACAAAAAAAAAAACGGCACCTAAGGGTGACGAGGATGGTCTAATATGACCCTTCTCCAACGCCTCCTTAATATAGGATCGCATAGCCTCGTGCTCGGGTACAGATAAATTGAAGAGCCGACCCTTGGGAAATTTACACCCCGGGCTCAGTTCAATTGCACAGTCATAACTCCTATGAGGAGGCAGAGACGCAGACTCATTCTCACTAAATACATCATAAAAGTCCGCCAAATAATCAGGAACATCATGCGACTGAGGAGAGGTGGAAAACACCGGAGCCTCACTAAAGGCACACCGACAACCCCAACTCACCACAGACACAGATTTCCAATCCAACACTGGATTATGAATCTGTAACCAGGGAAACCCCAGAACAATAGTATCATGCAGATTATGCCACACCAAAAATCTGCAATTTTCTTGATGGTCTGGGGCGACCCGCATTACCACCTGGGTCCAAAACTGGGGTTTATTTTTAGCCAAAGGAGTAGCATCAATCCCCCTCAAAGGGATAGGCGTCTGCAGAGGTGTCATCGGAAATCCACAACGTTTAGCAAAATCCAAGTCCATTAGGTTTAGGGCTGCTCCTGAATCCACAAAAGCCTTGGCGGAAAATGTGGACAGGGAGCAGATCAGAGTAATAGCCAGAAGAAACTTAGGTTGAACACCCCCAACAGAAAACGTGTGTGCAAAGCGTTTCTCTCGTTTAGGACACACAGAAATAATATGCGAGGCATCTCCACAGAAAAAACACAACTTATTACGCCTTCTGAACTCCTGATGCTGCTCTCTGGAAAAAACTCTATCACATTGCATAGGTTCAGACATTTGTTCAACAGGTGGCAACACCTCTCGTGCAGCTTTGCGTTCGCGCAAACGCAGATCAACCTGAATGGCTAATGACATAGAATCGTCAAGACCAGAGGGAACAGGAAATCCCACCATAGTATCTTTTATGGCTTCTGACAACCCCTTCCGAAAGAGAGCAGCCAAGGCATTATCATTCCAGGTAGTAAGTACTGCCCACTTTCGGAATTTTTGACAGTACAATTCTGCAGAATCACGACCCTGGTTCAATGCCAGCAGGGTCTTTTCAGCCTGATCAATGGCATTAGGTTCGTCATACAACAACCCCAAAGCTTGAAAGAATGCGTTCACATTAGTCAGAATAGGATCATCTGGTTTCAAAGAAAACGCCCAATCCTGGGGATCGCCACGCAGCAAAGAGATGACAATTTTAACCTGCTGCGCGGAGCTCCCTGACGAGTTAGGCTTCAAGGCAAAAAATAATTTACAATTATTTTTGAAATTCAAAAATTTAGACCGATCCCCAAAAAATACATCAGGTGTAGGAATCTTTGGTTCAGCAGCATGTGAATGAGCAAGGTAGGCGGAAATTCCCCGCACTTCCGCAACGAGCTGCTCCACACGATCAGACAATTGCTTTATCTCCATTGAGAGAAAAAAAAATTCCCCCTACGGCCTCAGAGATATAGAGGAAAAAATATACACACTTTTTTTTTTTTTTTTTTTTTTACAATTCTTAACTGCTATTGAGTACCCTAGGATCTGCGGTATGGCGGGTGATTCTGTTATGAATGAGTCACCGTAGGAGGCAAAAGCAGAAATACAAGCTAAGTCCAGAAAACCAGAGAAGTTGGCAACTATCAGATTGCAGACCCCTGAACCTATCAACACAACTAGCTGTAGCCGTGGGGGGTTCCTACGATGCCCTAGACCCCTCGATCACAGCCGGAGAATTACATAGGCCTAAAGAAAGAAAGGGGAAATCTAAACTGCCCCAGAGCAGACCCCAAAGCAATAGGCAGCCCCCAACATATAATGACGGTGAAGCAAGATGAAAACACTAACACAGACAGAAAGACAGACTGAGCAAAGACGGGGCCCAAAACTACCTAGATAGGAAAGGACAGGAAGGCTGCTGTCTGCAATCTGCCAAAACCCTATCAAAGACATAAGCCAACAAGCTGATATGAAAAAGGCCCTGAAGCAGCTAGGCTTCAAAAATTAAATCAGCACTCAGGTATTTTCAGAAGACAGAGCTAAATGAATTCAGCACACCCCAGCAGGGAATGGCAGAAATCCAGAAAAACAAAGCAAAACAAAGTCAAAGCACCAAAGCAAAAGGCCGAGCAGCAAACTTAGCTTTAGAGGAGCAGGAATTCAGACTGGTCTCCAAGGATCCCACAGAGAAATCACCCGCAGGGCAGAAGGGCGTCGGCAGCCTTATATCCAGTCAGTAACTCCACTCAGCCAGTCATCATCATCAACATCAGGTGTTTGATAATCAGGCTCACTACCTTTCTTTACCAGAAGAGGGAGTTCCTCGGGCCTCAGTAATGAAGGGGAAAATGAACTCACAACAGGGGACTGTAAATGATGAAGTGGGGGAGAGGACGGGGACTGCAAATGATAAATTCAGTGTGAGGGATGGGGCACAGCAATTTAATTGAAGGTGGGGGGGTGAGGAGAGAAAATGTTGAATTGAAGGTGGGGCTGGGGAGAGCAAATAATGAATTTTGAGAGTGGGGGAGTAAATGATGTATTGAATGTGAGGTAGAGCAGTTGATAATGAATAGAGGGTGGGAGAGAAAGACATGACAATGAATTGAGGCGGGAGGGGCATGTAAATATAATGAATCAGGGTTAGGGTTAGAGAGGGAGGTACATAGTGGGGGGCCTTGAGAATGAAGTGTCTGGTAATGAATTGGGGGAAAGAGTACAGGTGTTAATTAATATATATATAAAATGGGGAAGTGGCATTTATAGTTAGTGGGTGCACAGTGGTGGATTATAATTTATATTTGGAATGGTGGGTTGATAATAACTAATTATATGTTGATTGTGGGTGTACCTCTGTATTCAGATGTTGTCACATCACCGTCAGACTCAGGGCCTGCTGTCCCGGCCTCGACCACTAGGAGGCGCCGGACTGTCCTATCACCGTCTGACCCGTGGCCTGCAGTCCCGGCCTTGGTCTCTGGGAGGCGCTGTGCTTCAACCCCGAGTGATGGCGGCGATAGTCATGAGGCTCCTGCGCAGGCGTCCGCTGGACGCAGGCTTCGCTCCTCGGTCAGTCATGAAGGGGCTGGTGCATCACCATCCAGCCTGGTCCTGGGGGCGGTCCGGATGACTTCATCAGCCCACAGGCCTGTGAGGGATGACCTGATCCCTCAAATACCTTGGGACTGCTCTTGCAGGCCGCCGGATATATTCTTGGTTCCCCTGCGTGTTACTGTGTGTATTACTGTTGACTGACTGACTTTTGCCTGGACTTCTGACCCTTCTTCTGCCTAACGATTCTGTACCTCTGCGACTCTCCTGGTTTATGACACTGACTTCGGCCTGGATTCTGACTCTGCTTCTGCCTAACGATTCTGTACCTCTGCGACTCTCCTGGTTTATGACACTGACTTCGGCCTGGATTCTGACTCTGCTTCTGCCTAACGATTATGTACCTCTGCGACTCTCCTGGTTTATGACTCTGGCTTCGACCTGGTATCTGTCTTTGCTGCTGTCTACCGTTTTTATACCTTTTCTGCCAGACTGGTTTAGTCTCGCATATCATTGCCTTTGTGTCCTGTGTTGGAACACCTGTCTGGCGACCGTCCTGCTCTGGTCATTGCTCCTATTCAGACAGTGCCTCCTGGGCTCTGCTATAAATCCAGATCCCTGTATAGGGGTAAAGGGTATCAGTGTTTCTCGGGGTGTTGTCTGGCTGCAGCCCAGACCGCAGGCAGACGTCACATTATATCCGGCCCAAAAAATAAAACTGCTTTTTGTGTCTATACTTAACACATATAAAAGCAGTTTTCCTCACCTTTTTTTTTTCCTTCCTCCTGACTGAGCTGATTCTTGGCCCAAACACCTGTTACATTGCACAGCCCAGAAGATCACTCTCAGGCTCAAGCATGCTGCAGCCTGGAAGCTTCAAGGAAAATGCTGGCTGTTGGAAATCCACACTCCGGGATCATCACCCCCTGGACAGCTCTGGGGGTCAGGTATTGCCCACAAATGCGGCCAAACTGTTGTTACCAGTTTCCCTTTCTTTTGCTAAGAAACGTCTGTGTGTGAAGGCTTTTGTAGATTGTGGGGCTGCTGGCAACCTTATGGATTTTTTATTTGCTAAGAGCCTTGGTGTACCTCTGTCAAGGCTTAAAGCGCCTATTCAGACTACTGCGATTAATGGTACATCTATATTCCAAGGAGGTGTGGAATTCGTTACTGCCGAAATTTCTATGTCAGTGGGGACATTACATAACGAACAAATGTCATTTCTTGTTATACACAATTTATCAGATCCAGTTGTGTTAGGCATGCCATGGTTGCACCAACATAATCCGGTTATTGACTGGCGCATAGGTGACGTTGTGCGCTGGAGTCCACGGTGTCAGAGAAACTGTATGTCTTTTTCAGTAAACCAGATTAAAATTAAAACACCTTCTATTCCCTAATGCGTTTAGGGATTATGAAGATGTTTTCTCTATAGTGGAGTCGGAGAAACTACCTCCTCACAGAGAATACGATTGTCCTGTTGAATTGGTCCCTGGTGCCCGTCTCCCTAAGGGGAGAATATTCAACCTCTCTGGTCCTGAGCGTGTAGCCATGAAGGAATACATAGCAGACAGCCTTCGAAAGGGCTTCATTAGACCTTCCACCTCACCTGTAGGAGCTGGGTTTTTCTTTGTAGAGAAAAAAGATGGTGGACTCAGACCATGCATTGACTACCGTGAGCTGAACGCCATAACCGTAAAAAATCAATACCCACTGCCACTCATTCCTGATCTGTTTAATCAGTTACTGGGAGCTCGCTGGTTTACTAAGCTTGACCTCCGGGGGGCATATAACCTGGTCCGCATAAGAGATGGGGACGAATGGAAAACGGCCTTTAATACACCCCTTGGCCATTTTGAGTACCTGGTAATGCCCTTCGGACTCAGTAACGCTCCTGCAGTATTTCAGCACTTCGTCAATGATATTTTCAGAGATATTTGTGGGGTGTATGTCGTCGTATATCTGGACGACATTTTGATTTATTCTGCTGACCCTGTGACACATGCTCAACACGTCCGTTCAGTACTGCAAAGACTGCGCGAAAACTCTTTGTTCGCGAAATTTGAAAAATGTGGGTTTTTTTGCCGAAGAGGTGCAGTTCTTAGGATACATGGTCTCAGGCAAGGGGTTCCGCATGGATCCTGCCAAGATTCAACCCATTAAGGATTGGGTACAACCCAAATCGCTGAAAGCACTGCAGCGATTTTTGGGATTTGCGAATTATTATCGCAAATTCATCAGGGGATTCTCAGAGATTGCCAAGCCACTCACGGACCTTACCCGGAAAGGGGCGGACGTGACTAATTGGAATCCTGAGGCAACCCGGGCTTTTTCTACACTAAAGGAGTGCTTCGTGGCCAACCCGGTGTTGATTCAACCAAACTTGGACCACCCGTTTATTGTGGAAGTAGATGCCTCCGAAGTCGGAGTGGGAGCAGTGCTCTCACAAGGCACTGCATCCCTCACTCAGCTTCGTCCATGCGCCTTTTTCTCCCGCAAGTTCTCTGCCACGGAGAGAAACTATGACATCGGCAACCGAGAACTATTGGCAATCAAGTGGGCCTTCGAGGAATGGCGCCACTTCCTCGAAGGCGCCAAACACAAAGTTACTGTTATTACCGATCACAAAAACCTAACCTACCTAGAGTCGGCTAAAAGACTAAACCCTAGGCAGGCCAGGTGGGCCTTGTTTTTCTCCAGGTTTGATTTCTTAATCACCTTTCACCCCGGAACCAAAAATGTGAGGGCAGATGCCCTCTCCCGCAGCTTTTGTCACACACACACCGAGGACTATGAACCAGGTCCCATATTGGCTAATGGCATTGTCGTGTCGGCAGTATCTCTGGACCTTCTGGAGGAGATCCGTAGGTCATCAGAACGAGCTCCTGACACTACGCCCCCCAAAAAATTATTCGTTCCAGCTACCTTTCGCTTACGAGTGTTAAAAGAATCTCACGACTCCGTCCTGGCAGGCCACCCTGGTCTCAATAATACCACTAGGCTGGTAACCAGGAACTTTTGGTGGCCAACGGTGGCCAAGGACTGTAAGGAGTACGTCTCAGCGTGTGAAGTCTGTGCCCGCGCCAAGTCCCCCCATAACCGTCCTACCGGCTGGCTTCAGTCCTTGCCCACCCCTGAAAGTCCATGGACCCACATCTCCATGGACTTCATTACAGACCTGCCACCCTCCGAGGGGAAAACTTGCATTTGGGTGGTGGTGGACAGGTTCAGTAAACAGTCTCACTTTGTTCCCCTGTCCGGCTTACCCAACTCTGAAACCTTAAGCAAGTTGTTTGTTCTTCACGTTGTATGTTTGCACGGCGTTCCGGCAAATATCGTATCTGACAGGGGTACCCAGTTCGTCTCGAAGTTCTGGAGGGCGTTCTGTAGACGTATTGGTGTTGAGTTGTCCTTCTCCTCGGCATACCATCCCGAGACGAATGGCCAAACTGAGCGTGCCAACCAAACGCTGGAGCAATACCTCCACTGCTATGTCTCAGCACATCAGTCAGATTGGGAGGAACATTTGCCATTGGCAGAGTTCGCTCTCAATAATAGATACCAAGACTCCATCAAAACTACCCCCTTCTTCTGTAACCTTGGACTACATCCGCGCTTTGGATCATTTTCGGCCAAGATGTCGGAAATCCCAGGGGTTGAGCAAAATATACATCGTCTGAAGACTATTTGGTCCGAAGTAAACTCTAATATAAAAGGGGCTCAAATTAGACAGACTTCGGCGGCTAATAGACGACGATCCCAGGGGCCGCACCTGGGAGTTGGTGACAAGGTTTGGCTCTCTACAAGAAACATCAAACTTAAGGTACCGTCAGCCAAACTGGGTCCCAGGTTCATCGGCCCATATGAAATATTAGAGGTAATTAACCCGGTAGCGTTTCGGTTAAAGCTCCCGCAGTCGTTTAAAATTCCTAACGTTTTTCATAAGTCCCTCCTCAAGGTATACCGTTCCCCAATTCGTCCCGTCCAGTCCCCTCCTCCTCCAGTTTTGGTTAAGGGCGCCTTGGAGTACGAGGTCCAAGGCATATTTGATTCCCGTCTAGTGAGAAACTCGGTACAATATTTGGTGCATTGGAAGGGCTACGGCCCATAGGAGAGGTCCTGGGTCCCCGCTAGTGACATTCGTGCAAAGCGGTTGATTAGAAGGTTTCACCTCCTCCACCCTGACAAACCGGGTTTTGAGGGTCCAGAGGCCCCTCTTAGAGGGGGGGGGGGGTACTGTCACGTCACCGCCAGACTCAGGGCCTGCTGTCCCGGCCTCGGCCAGTAGGAGGCGCCGGACTATCACATCACCGTCTGACCCGTGGCCTGCAGTCCCGGCCTTGGTCTCTGGGAGGCGCTGTGCTTCAACCCCGAGTGATGGCGGCGATAGTCATGAGGGTCCTGCGCAGGCGTCCGCTGGACACAGGCTTCGCTCCTCGGTCAGTCATGAAGGGGCTGGTGCATCACCATCCAGCCTGGTCCTGGGGGCGGTCCAGATGACATCATCAGCCCACGGGCCTGTGAGGGATGACCTGATCCCTCAAATACCTTGGGACTGCTCTTGCAGGCCGCCGGATATATTCTTGGTTCCCCTGCATGTTACTGTGTGTATTACTGTTGACTGACTCTGACTTTTGCCTGGACTTCTGACCCTTCTTCTGCCTAACGATTCTGTACCTCTGCGACTCTCCTGGTTTATGACACTGACTTCGGCCTGGATTCTGACTCTCTGCTTCTGCCTAACGATTCTGTACCTCTGCGACTCTCCTGGTTTATGACTCTGGCTTCGACCTGGTATCTGTCTTTGCAGCTGTCTACCGTTTTTATACCTTTTCTGCCTGACTGGTTTAGTCTCGGATATCATTGCCTTTGTGTCCTGTGTTGGAACACCTGTCTGGCGACCGTCCTGCTCTGGTCATTGCTCCTATTCAGACAGCACCTCCTGGGCTCTGCTATAAATCCAGATCCCTGTATAGGGGTAAAGGGTATCAGTGTTTCTCGGGGTGTTGTCTGGCTGCAGCCCAGACCGCAGGCAGACATCACAGATGTGTAGTGTAGAAGAAAGGGAAAAAGTAGGGAATGTGCTCTGGAAGCAGTGCTCTAGGTAACTGTGTTATTTTATGCAGACATGAGTCCTGGCTGGAAGAAGTGATGGCGGTCTGTGTTGGATGAAAAAGAAAAGCAAAGATGAAGGACTTCAGCTAGAGACGTCACTGGTGAGTCAGTGTGTTACCTGTACACTGACAGTATACAGCAGTCCTGTGCATAATGTCACTGGTGATGCCTGTATTACCTGTACACTGACACTACAAACAGAGCTCTTGTGTATAATGTCACTGGTGATGCCTGTATTACCCGTACACTGACACTATATTCAGAGCTCCTGTGTATAATGTCACTGGTGATCACTGTATTAGGCCTGTTTCACACTTCTGTTTTTGACCATCAGTCAAAATCCGTCGTTTTTGCAAAAAAAAACGGATCCGCCTTTTTTTGGCCAATCTGTTTTTTCCCCCATTGATTTGCATTACCGGCGGATCTCTCTCTCTCTCTCTCTCTCTCTCGTACAATGACAGAAAATACAGAGTTCCTGTATATAATGGCACTTAGTATTGTGGGTTTTTTAATTAATGATCAGTATTGTAGTATTCAGTCACTATGTGGTGGTAATATTTGGTCTGACCAAGGTGTGGCGTTATTTGTTCCTAGTATGTGGTAATATGTGGTCTGGTCATGGTGTGACGATGTTTGTCCCTTGTATGTGGTATTAATGGTTGTTTAAAAAAAATGTAAATGTATGTGACTCATTCTCTTAAAGAAAAATACCTAAATATATATTTATTTTTAATAGTGTAGAGTAGGGCCCGGCCGAAAGAGTTTACCGTGTCGTGGTACCAGCTTAAAAATTATTTTGGCCAGAACAAAAGCTGCTGGTTATGAATGTGATCTGGTGTTTGATGGGAACTGTTAATATCTGATTGGTGAGGATGTGGTGATGAAGTTGAGTTTTTCCAAGAGTGGGCGGTGGGACTGTGGAGTCTCAAGGGAACCCCAAAAATTTTGCCAGTATGGGGCCCTGAAATTCCTAGTGGAAGCCCTGGTCTGTCTCATAAGCTGCAGGTCGCAGCTTCCTGAGACTTCAGTGTGCTCACGCAGGCATGTCTCATGACGCTCTGCGGACCGGAAGAGAAAATGGAGGCTGCAATGCCAGGAATCAGGATGAGGTGAGTATAAACTTCATAATTTTTAATATGGAGAACTGGGGCCATCCTACTATATATATAGGGGAGAACTGGGGCTATTATACTATATATATGGGGAGAACTGGGGTCGTGATACTATATAAATGGGGAGAACTGTGGTCATCATACTATATGTGATGAGAAATGGGGCCATCATACTAGATATGTGGGGAGAACTGGGGCCATCATACTATATATATGGGCAACTGGGGCCATCGCACTATATTAATGGTGGGAACTGGGGCCATCGCACTGTATATATCTCATATCTCTGTGGTAAGCTCTGTTCTGCTCCAAATCTCTGTAGTAAGCTCGGTTTTGCTCTCATATCTCTGTAGTAAGCTCGATTTTACACCCATATCTCTGTAGTAAGCTCCTTTCTGCTCCCACATCTCTGTAGTATTCACCGTTCTGATCCGTATCTCTGGAGTAAGCTCTGTTCTGCTCCCATATCTCTGGAGTTAGCTCTGTTCTGCTCCCATATCTCTGTATGAAGCTCAGTTCTGCTCCCATATCTCTGGAGTAAGCTCTGTTCTGTTCCCATATCTCTGGCGTAAGCTCTGTTCTGCTCCCATATCTCTGGAGTAAGCTTGGTTCTGCTCCCATATCTATGCAGCAAGCTCATTACTGTTCCCATATCTAGGTACCAGCCTAGTTTTAAATCCTGTTATCTCTGCTGCTTTAATGCAATGGCCAGAGATAAGCAGGGAAAAGGAGGGCCAACGCAACTCGAGGGCCACTGCCTTGTGATTGCCCCCCAGGCTGAAAAGTGCCAGCCAGCCCCTGCCACCCAAGATCAAACTGCAGAGAACTTCATCCAAGTGTACGGCTGCCCCCAACGGATACATTCCGATCAGGGAGCGTGTTTCCTAGGGAAGGTCATGGAGGAATTACACCGTCTCTATGGCATCGATAAATCCCGAACCACGCCGTACCACCCGCAGGGAAACTGGGCCTGCGAACGATTTAATCAAACGCTCATTCAAATGTTGCGCACCCTGGAGATCGACCGGAAGGCCCGCTGGCCTGAGTACGTTCCCGAACTTGTGTGGGTATATAACAACCGGGTACACCGAGTCACCGGCTATACCCCCTACTCGCTGCTATTTGGACGAGAAGGTAAAGGAATTACGGAGGTAGAACTGAACACGGAAGAACCACAACCCTGGAGAGGTGTTTCGTCATGGGTCCGGAACCACAGGCACCAACTACAGACCCTCCACCGAATCGTCCATACCAAGCTCCAGGACCTAGAGCATTCAGGTGGGACTCTGCCTCCACCCATCGACCTCCAAGCTGGAGATCGAGTACTCGTGCTGGACCAACGCCCTCAGAACAAGTTTTAAACCCCGGTGGGAAGAGGGTCCCTATCGAGTATTGCGCCGAATAAGCCTCGACGGGCCCGTGTATGAGATACAACCTGAAAAAGACAGAGCTCTCCCTACTCACGCTGTACACCATAATATGTTACGGCCCTGCACGTGCACTGACCCCGTACGACCCGAGATCACTCCCCAGGCCCCCGAACCCCTGCCAATGGTTTGGGACCTGGACGACGAGGAAGACTTCCCAGCAGTACAAATGGGTCCACCAAAGACTGATATCTCTGCAGGCCCCGTCGAACCTCCAGGACCAACCAGCCCACCACCTTCCACCACTCCGGAAAGCTCCACCGCAGTCGAACCAAGACGCTCCAAGCGGGCAACAGCCTGCAAATCCCCTGAACGATACGAGCAAGATCAGTTAATATGGCAACGAAAACTGTTGTCTCAAAAAGCCAACCCAGGCCCGCCCAAGGACTGGCGAGCATACAGGGCGGGGGAGTGTAGGAGGAAGGGCCCCCGCCGCGTGTCCTGGCCAGAACCAAGGGGATCGTCACCAAGGTTCCTAGGGGTCTGTTCCCGGGGGACGGAATTAGAGGACAGACGGGAGAGACTTCTAGAACGGTTGGGGGAGGAGCTAATATAAAAGGGGCGGAGAACGCTAGCGGGGGTGAGTCAGCAGATCGGCAGAGGAAGAGCAGGAGATCTCAAGCGCGCCAGAGAGCAAGAGCCTCCAGCAGCCACCAGAGAGGAAGACAGTGGCAGGAGAGATGGGAGGGAGACTCACTGTGGACCGCAGGGAGACGGCACCGAGCCGACCGACCGAGGAACACCGCTTCACTCCAGTCCTGCCAGCCGCCACTCTGCATCACTGTGGCTCGTCCCTGCCAGTGGGCTGCGGCCTCTATCCTCCTGCTAACAGGCGGGATTCCGTTGCCTCCGCGGGGGGGTAACCCCGCCAAAGGACTCTCCTAGGGCCTGTTGTGCCCCCACTTTGCTTGGGCGTAGGAACGCCTGAAGCCTCCACCAGATCCTCAGCGGCTGGGCCCAGCGGCTGCGATGCCGAAGCATCATCGGCCAGTATGCCATGGGACGTCAGGATGGATAAGTGACACATAGTAACTAAGGACCTGTAGTCGGCCATACTGCGGCCCTATAGTGACCGGCCTTCACCGGGTTAGTCGTGTTCTCATTACCCGTGTTTCTTTGTGTTTGGTCCCTGCGAGGACAATTGTTGTTATCTTGTTCGGTTGCTCAGGATAGCCCCATCGGCATCCATATATATAAAAGCCACCACCAACAGTACATGTACCGTCTCGTGTCTCATCACTGCATCCCGCGTACCTGCTGTACCTACAGACCTTCACTACCCGTGTCCCAAGAACCCTTTCTGCCCTCCGGGGCTTCTATCTGTCTGTCTCTCTCCTTCTGCAGCTCCTCCTGATAGGGAGCTGCTTCACCACATGTATCTCCACTTTCTTTACACTCTCTCAACTCTCCGGTTCCGCTGTCTAAGCGCCTCCTATTTTCCTACTATCTCCACCCACTCCCCCAACACCCTTTACTACCCAGCCTGGGATGAGACCATCCTCCCTTAGGGTACGCCCAGGGTGCCCTGCTGCTATAGTGTGTGTTGGGTGCAGGTGTTTGAGTCCAGGTTGGTGCTCCCTCCTTACCTGAGAGTGAGGTTCCACACCTCTGGGTGAGGTCACGTACTGGCTATCGGGCACTCTGCACTGAGGGTGGTATGTGCATCACTGGTCCCAGGCTGGGAATACACATATAACCCTCTGATCCGTCACTGCCAAGGTTCACCAATAACACCAGGATGCCACTCTGTCACCAGTCCCTCATTTGAGCAAAGCCTATATCGGGTCAGGAACAAACCCAAGGTAGCGGAAATTTGCGCGGAGAATGTGACAGTTCGATCATAGAGCAAAAAGAATGAAACTAGTAAATTTATAAGTTTACTCCATATCGGCAGTGTTTACAAAAATACAAAAGATATTGTGACACCTCTGTGAAGTGAGTACTTAGAGTGGACCCTCTGGACCGTGGCACAGACCTACCCCTGGGCGAGCTGACCTAATGGAGACCGACCCCTATACAGGGATCATCACGGGCAAGCCCAGAGGTCTCTTGGACCACAGTAGCTGATACCAAGAGGGGCGGCTCAGATAGTGAACGGGGAGCGATACAGTGAGGGACCGAGGGAGAACAGTGGACACAAGTGTGCAGGAGCCCGGGGTACAGATCCAGGGAGGATAGATGGACCCAGGACAAACACTGGAGGAGGATGCCAGGACTCCAGGAGAGCTGAAGCAGGAGGCAACTGCAGAGAGAGAGTGTTAGAGGGAAGAGGGACATGCTGCCAGAGCAGCGCACAGGAGAACTGACGTATAGGATGCAGACAGAGCAGTGCAACAGGGCACGGGTGTACGGGATGCTGGCAGAGCAGGGCATGAGCGTGCAAGAGCGCAAGCGCACAAAGGAGCAGATGCCGGCCTGAGTCACTAAACGGAAAGCTATACGACAACCAAGCACCTCCGCCTAGGGGAGGTAGCCTAAAATACCCTATGCCTTATCCGTATAAGTTGATGAGGAATTCCGGCATCTGGGGGAATAAAAAGCTGGGGAGGTGCGCTGCCGCCCTCTTAGGATCCCAGGGAGCATGCGCGGATGCCGGGAAGTCCCGACAGAGTGTGTGACTGGAAGTCATGGAGGAGCATGGCGGGGCCGAGCGAGGACAGCGTGTCGGGACCCAGGAGCAGAGCCGGAGGAGCCATCCATAGCAGAAGGAGAGCGGGCAGCAGCGGACTGGGTAGAGGGCCGATGGGCAGCGGCAGGCACAGCAGCGGTAACAGATATTACAAAAGGAGACAGAATACAATATGTACAGACAGTCAGATATTAAAGGGATTAAAATATGAAACTTACTCTCTCAGTCACAGGTATGACGTGTCGATAAAGAGGAGAGCTGTCTCAAAGCAATGGGTCAGCAGCACAGCCTGTTGTCAAGCTGACTCTCTGGCGTCTGACATCTCCCCAAATGTGCTTTTCAGTTTTATGCTTTGCCCACAAACCTATGGACTCCTCCCTTGCTGACCTCACTGGTGGGCTGGGTTAAAAGACATATGTCCCTTTTGAAAAATTCATAAAAACTCCTATCTTCCATATCTTTGGCTGGAAAGCTCATAGGGCGATGATAGGGCCATCACATTTTCCCCTGTGAAGTGACCATTCTTTTGTGATCAAATATGGCATGTCTGAGTGTTGCTGGGGGCAGAAACTCATTTCCCAGGTTTCTGATGGCCCTAAAGGCCTCAAAACCTTGCCATGTGTAGCTCTATGTGTTCCAGTCCTGGGAATCCATTTTGACATTTCTAGGATTATTGTTTGTTATTAAATTTGACCTAGAATATCATGCCTGATAGACAAAGGAATCTTTTGAAGGGAAAAAAAACACACTTAACTCTGCCAGAGCTGGCATGCAAAAGAAGTTACCATTTGCTGAAGGGAGGGGGAGTGGATAGAATTTCACAGATGCAGACTGAGGGGGCTGCAGCAGTGTGAGGGGGATTGCAGTGGGTACTGGATTTTTCACAAACCAATAGGGGGAGGAGTAACAGGCAGCCTGTTTGTGTACCTAGGATGATAGGAAATAATTCATATATTCCTGACAATTTACATATATAATGTGTGCCTCTATATATGTGTGGATGGATTAATGGCACTTTGCCTTTATATATCATTCTATATGCTGCAACACATGTATTAATTAGAGATTACTCTAGCATGAACCTTTGGGACACAACTTCTTTAGGAATGTGACTTCCTGGTCCGTATACAATCTGTGTTTACCTGAGACTTACCATTGTTCGAGTCCTTCACTTAAATCCTTTTGTCCATATACTTTTGCAATTGTTATTGATTGTGATGATATGACGTTATTGTAATAAAATATTTCTGCAATATTTAAACAGATTTTTCTGTACTTCTTGTCCTCTTCGTTTTGCAAAGCCTTTATCAGTGTAGAAGTACATAAACTACACTTTCAAAATATTTACGTTCCAATTGTATTTCTGGATTCAATTAGTCATCCATACAGTTTAATGTGGTTATTGGTACATTACAATGGTATGTAAAACTACAAAAAAGCGTTAAATTTGGCTGGGTTAAATTTCTCACCCATACAGTATTCCATAGTCTAGGGTGCATTTCTGTGATATATAACACTCCAAAAAAGCGTCTAAAAATGTATCTGGATTCAATTACTCATCCATAGAGTATAACATGTTCTGGGGTACATTCTGTTGGTATATAACTAGAGTTGAGCGAAACGGGTCGAAAAACTTCAAAAGTCGCCGACTTTTGGCAAAGTCGGGTTTCATGAAATGAAACCCGACCCTAGGATGAGGTCGGCCACGAGGTCGGCGACTTACGCGCCAAAGTCGCGTTTCAAAAGTTTGTTTTGCGCTCTTTTTCAGCCAATCAGGATCCACGGACACTGTGGGCAACGTGATGACATAGGCAGGGGTCACCACCATCTTTCAGAAGGGCATGCAAGTGATTGGCTTGCTTTGGTGGGAGTCACAGGGGGTATAAAAGGGCGTGCACGCCGACCGCCATCTTACTTCTGCCGATCTCAGTATAGGGAGAGGTTGCTGCTGATTCTGTAGGGAGAGCGTTAGGCAGGGAAGAAGACAAAAAAACTGCTTCTGCTGCTAGCGATTTGGCCTGCACAACACACCAGTCACTGTGTGTGCAGTGCAAGGGGAGGCTATATAGTGGTGTATCAGTGGTGTTGGTTGTTGGGCTGCCTTCTAAGGCTTCCTGACATTCCTGCATTGCTGTTTACCCACTGCTCCGCAAACTGCTTTTTTAAAAGCAATCCCAATTTTTTTTTTTTTTTTGTCCTGCTGAGAAGAAAAAAAAACTGCTTCTGCTGCTAGCAATTTGGCCTGCACAACACACCAGTCACTGTGTGTGCAGTGCAAGGGGAGGCTATATTGTGGTGTATCAGTGGTGTTGGTTGTTGGGCTGCCTTTTAAGGCTTCCTGACAGGCTGGCATTGCTGTTTACCCACTGCTCTGCAAACTGCTTTTTTAAAAGCAATCCAATCTCCCTTATCCTCTAGTCACTTTGGTCACAGCTGTGCCATCGAGCCGGTCACATAGCGCTCAGATATTCATTGGGCCTCACACAATCCAAAAGTGTCCAGTGTCCAAAAGTGTGTGCAGAGATTCAAAATCTCCCTTATCCTCTAGTCACTTTTGTCACAGCTGTGCCATCGAGCCTGTCACATAGCGCTCAGATATTCATTGGGCCTCACACAATCCAAAAGTGTCCAGTGTCCAAAAGTGTGTGCAGAAATTCAAAATCTCCCCTGTCCTATAGACACCTTGTTTTACATACTATATAGTTTGTTGGATTTTGTCTACATTTCTACCAAAAATGAGGAAGGCTGGTGGAAGAGGCCGTGGAATTGGGCGGGGGTTGGCAGCTGGTAATGATGGTGTTGGTGGTGGATCTGATGGTAGTGGCAAGAGCAAAATAGGACCGAATGCAGGAGGTGTTGAGCCTGCGTCATCGTCTGGCTACATAAGGCCTCGAACGCTTAGTTTTCTAGGAGTTGGCAAACCGCTTTTAAAGCCAGAGCATCAGGAAAAAGTTTTGTCTTACATTGCTGACTCAGCCTCCAGCTCTATCGCCTCCTCTTCTTCAGTTGTAAAAAGTAAAAGCACTGAGTCGTCATTGGAGGCTCATGTTCATGAACCACACCTTTCCTTGTGTCCTTCACCCCAACCAAGATTGAAGGATGACGCAGGCCATACTACTGATTACTCCATGGAGCTGTTTTCACATACCATGCCTGGATTATCAAGTGAAATGGTGAATTACCCAGGCCAAGATGAATCTGACATGGAGTGCACTGATGCACAGCCGCTGATGGATGATTCTGCTGGTACATTCACTCAGAGCACTACATTGTCCTCGCAGTGTACAGAGCCAGATTCTGACCCTGATGAGACTCAGGTGCCCCTTCCCACACACTATACCACCATACACGGTGACACAGAGGAAGGTGCACATGACATAGAAGAGGAGGTGATGGATGACCCAGTTGTTGACCCAGATTGGCATCCATTGGGGGAAGAGGGTGCTGCTTCCAATAGCTCAGATGAGGAGCATCCACAGCAGACATCGACATCGCAACAGCTGTTATCTGGCAGGCCCGGAGCACTCCAAAGACAGGTTCCAAACATCAAAAGAGTTGCTGGACAGCTTGTCCAGAGGGTCAAAAGATCACAGCGTGCTAGGCCGCAAAATGTCTGCCAAAGTAGGAAGAGTGCAGTGTGGCACTTTTTTGAACAAAATCCTCATGATCAGGCCAAGGTTATCTGTAAGAAGTGCGCAAAGACCTTTAGCCGAGGGAAAAATCTGAAAAATTTGAATACCAGTTGCATGCTTAGACATTTAACCAGCATGCACTTGCAAGCGTGGACACAACACCAAACCTCAAGTGCCACATGTGCAACTGATCACAACGAAGGTAGTCAGCAACGCTACATTGTTTCCCCCACTGTAGGCCCACCGGTTAGCACAGCAGCAAATGTTGAGGTGTCGTTGCAAGGCCACAGCAGTCAGGGAATCCCACTGTTATATCAACGAAAGACTGATTCTAGGCCATCAGAAAGAACACCAACTCCATCACCATCATCAACCCTCTCTCAGTCCGCCCTGTCCACCGCTACTTCCACCATATGCAGCTCTCAAGTCCAGCTCACCCTCCCAGACACTATGAGTAGGTCAAGAAAGTACTCAGTCTCTCATCCGCGTACACTGGGTTTGAACGCCCACATTGCCAAACTAATCTCGTTTGAGATGATGCCCTTTCGGTTGGTGGAAAGCACAGCTTTCCGCGAACTCATGGCCTATGCAGTACCACGCTATGACCTACCCAGTCACCACTTCTTCTCTCGCAAAGCCATCCCAGCCCTCCACCATCATGTGAAAGACCGCATTGTCCATGCACTCAAGCAGTCAGTGAGCGGAAAGGTGCACCTCACAACTGATGCATGGTCCAGTCGGCATGGCCAGGGCCGTTACGTGTCCATCACTGCGCACTGGGTTAATGTGGTGGATGCAGGGTCCACAGGGGACAGCGGTGGTGGGACAGTGCTGCCTAGCCCACGGTATAGGAAACAGTTGGCTGTAGGCGTTCGACCCTCCTCCTCCTCCTCCACCTCCTCCAGAAGCGAAAGCTCGTCCACAGAGCGCAGTCGTACGAGCACTCTATCTGCAGCTGCCACTGTTGCACACAAGGTGTCCCCCTATCGAGCAGCTAGTGGAAAGCGTCAGCAGGCTGTGTTGCAGATGATGTGTTTGGGCAACAGACACACCGGCGAGGTGCTGGCCGAGTACTTGAACCGACAAACTGAGTCATGGCTGGGCAGTGTACATCTTGAGGCAGGCAAGGTAGTTAGTGATAACGGCCGTAATTTTGTGGCAGCCATAGCCCTTTCAAAACTCAGCCATATACCTTGCTTGGCTCACACCTTGAACCTGGTGGTGCAGTGCTTCCTCAAAAATTATCCGGAGTTAACAGCCCTGCTCCAGAAGGTGCGAAGACTGTGCGCGCACATCCGCCGGTCGCCTGTACACTCCGTTCGTATTCAGAAGCTGCAGCGATTGCTCCACCTTCCCAACCACCACCTCATTATCGACATTGCAACAAGGTGGAACTCCACCCTGCACATGGTGGAGCGGCTGTGCGAGCAGAGGCAGGCCATAATGCATTTGTGGGAGGATACACGGCCAGGCACTTTGAGAGCAGACATGGAGTTGACAGGTGTGCAGTGGTCGAAGCTGAAAGACCTCTGTAAAGTCCTTCAGTGTTTTAAGGAATGCACACGGCTGGTAAGCGCAGATGACGCCATCCTAAGCATGAGCATCCCACTTATGCGTCTACTCATGCAAACTTTGACGCACCTTAAGGAGCAGGCGTCTGCAGCCAATGTTGATGAGGAGGAGGGAATCCTTGATGACATTCAGCCATTGTCTGCTCAGGGACCTCTCCTTGACGAGGTGGAGGAAGAAGAGGAGGAGGATGATGGGGATGATTACTTAGGGGAGGAGGATGCATCTCGTGGGGCAAGTGAAAATGTTGGCGTTGCAAGGTCTGGTACAGGGTTTGTGCGTGACTGGAGGGATGTGGATTTGCCAGAAAGTGCTCCTCCAACCAGCACTCGCAGTGCATCATTGACACCGGGAACATTGGCCCACATGTCAGATTATGCCTTGCTGATCCTAAAAAGGGACCCCCGCATTGCCAAAATGATGAACGATGACGACTACTGGTTGGCCAGCATCCTGGATCCACTCTATAAAGGCAAATTACAAAACATCATGCCACAGGAGAACCTTGACCTAATATTGGCTAATAAACAAGCAACTCTGGTAAATCGGTTGCTTCAGGCATTCCCAGCACACAGCAGCGGTGATGGTTCTCACACGAGCCGTACGGGCCGGGGGCAGCTTGGCAGAGGTGTTCGTGGTGCACACAGCAGAAGTGGCGTTGGAGACAGGGGTTTCATGACAATGTTGTGGACTGATTTTTCAAGTACCGCTCACACAACTGGTAATACTGCATCGATGGAAAGTGACAGGAGACAGCAGTTGTCAACTATGGTTACAAACTACTTTTCCTCCCATATCGATGTTCTCCCACACAGGTCATTCCCCTTTGACTATTGGGCCGCTAAACTGGACACCTGGCCTGAATTGGCACAATATGCCTTACAGGAGCTCGCTTGCCCAGCTGCAAGTGTGCTATCGGAAAGAGTCTTCAGTGCAGCTGGATCAATCCTGACAGAAAAAAGGACCCGTCTGTCAACCCAAAATGTGGATGATCTAACCTTCATTAAAATGAACCACGCATGGGTTTCCAAGGATTTTGTCCCACCTTCCTCTGATGACACATAGGGTGACAGAAAAATGTCTTGCTTTGGTCCACCTCTTCCTGGGACTTGACCTATTTCACCTTTTGCATCAGCTGAATGTCCAACATCAACATATGCCACTTTCTAAAACTCCCTAACTGTGCTGCCTCCCCCCCCCCCATGGCCAGGGTCACCACCTAGCGTATGACACCGTGCGAGTGCCGTTGCCCTGGACAGGTGGGTAGGCCGACTCTTGGGCGCGGGCACTGGTACAGGGACCTTCATAGTGCAATCAAGTGTCTCTGACGGTGGTGGTGCACACCCGCCGTCAGACACACCGCCGTACTATGAGGGGCCCAGTGCCAGTACCGACGCCCACGAGTGGGCCCCCCTTGCTTGGGCAGGGCCCCAGCATTTGCAATCTTTACCTCTCCCCGCTCCTCCGCTGTGTAGTCTGGGCCGTCAAATCCATACTGTGCCTGACACCGTCTGAGCCTGCCTCCTGAGACATATATTTTGAATGTGTACGCTATCCATACATGTTATCCGGGGAAACGGTACCCTTTCTAACCTTTGTGCAATCACGTGCAATCCATACTGGGCCTAACACCATCTGAGCCTGCCTCCTGAGACATATATTTTGAATGTGTACGCTATCCATACATGTTATCCGGGGATACGGTACCCTTTCTAACCTTTGTGCAATCCATACTGGGCCTACCACCGTCTGAGCCTGCCTCCTGAGACATATATTTTGAATGTGAACGCTATCCATACATGTTATCCGGGGATACGGTACCCTTTCTAACCTTTGTGCAATCCATACTGGGCCTACCACCGTCTGAGCCTGCCTCCTGAGACATATTTTGAATGTGTACGCTATCCATACATGTTATCCGGGGATACGGTACCCTTTCTCACCTTTGTGCAATCACGTGTAATCCATACTGGGCGTGAGAACGGCTGGCGAGCTGTTAAGCAAGCTACAGCACCTGTGGTTTGCACACGTAAGTTTTTCATTTTTTCAGGAATGACGGTTAGGCCTAATTCCGGAATTGCGGTTGACCTGCACTTACTGGGAAATCAGTGTTCGCGGGTAATAATTGTAAACAGTGATCCCCATCACTAACGTTGTTCAGCGGGTTATCTGCACCTGTAAGCGACAAACGCTGACCTTTTCAGTGTAGCGCACATGCAGCCACGGACATGTAAGGGCATGACACACCAGTTATTGGCCAATCTCATGTGCCAGAGCCTCACGTGTCCCTCTAGTAAGCCGGACTCGGACCGCGGGGCATGACGGAGTCTCGTTCGTTAACGGAATTAAGCTTGCAATGTGTGCATCTGTTCTGTAGCTGGCATGGTTGAGGTTTCCCAGGTGGAGTCGAATTTAACCGTAGGCTCCACTCCTGGTGGTGCCCTTCTGGACATTCCTTTAAGGTTCAGCTTTGCAACCATACTGCCCACGTAAAACAAACACTTTGCCTTCATGAACGCTGTTTGGAGGGTCATGACTCGTGGGAATAACGCCGCCCAATCAGTTAACCTGCTAGAGAGATCCTTTGTTGCTCCCAAGCATGACATCACACTCCCTAGGAGGAAGGTAATGCCACTGTGGCGACCGTACTCCTGGGGGCGACACAAGTGCACTGATGCCCAGCCACTGCTCGATGAATCTGCTGGTACATTGACCCAGACCACTACATTCCCCTCGCACACTACACGACCTGAATCTGACCCTGATGAAACTCAGGTTACCCTTCCCATATACAGTTCCATCTTACACGGTGACAAAGAGGAAGCTGCAGATGAAAGTGCAGGTTCGGCCCACCCGCCATCAGACACACCACCGTACTATCAGGGGCCCTGTGCCAGTGCCGTCGCCAACGAGTGGGCCCCCCCCTGCTTGCTCAGGATCACAGCACTTGCAAAGTTGAAATACTGTGCAGTGAGATGGAAGATGGGGACGACGAGGAATCCAGACAAGTACAGGGATTCCCTAGCGAGGAGACTTATTTGATTGTTTTCAATGTTGGGACAGCAATTTTTGGGGAGCACTATACTCTGGAGAATGATAGATGGGGCCCACCATACACTGGAACATTCCAAAGGTGGACATCAGACACTGGAGCAGCATTTACAGTGCCCATTATACACTAGAGCATTAGAAATGGGGCCCATTATGTTTGGAGCATTATTTGGGCCCATAAGACAGTGGAGCTTCATCCATGGGGACCAACATATACTGTAGCATTATGTGGAGCTCATCATATACTGTTTCAAACATTATATGGGACCAATGATTCTGTATGGAGAAATAGATGGGCCTCGTCATGAGATGTAAAAAGTGAGGTATTTTTTATTGTACTATACCGCTATTTCTCTGCCGTATCGGAGCATGATGAGTTGTGGTATGTGTTAAAGGGGCGCTCTTTCGCCCAGGGCACATGAAAACCTGCAGCCAGCCCTCCCCCCCCACAACTTTAGCCAAATAACCCCCATTTTTCAGTGCGTAACTTGTATTATGAAGTTAATTAAGGTTGACAAGCTTAAGTAAGAAGAATTGATGCTTTTGGCATTCAAATGGGCACTGTAGGTGTGTTTCCTGTCCTCCTCTCACTGCCGACTTTTATTCCCCATTGACTTACATTGGGTTTCGTGTTTCGGGACGACCCCGACTTTTCCCTATAATCGGAAGATCTTGCTCGACCCAACTTTTGGAAAAGTCGGGTTTCACGAAACGAAACGCGACCCTAAAAAACCAAAAGTCGCTCAACTCTATATATAACTCAACAAAAAGTTGATCAAAAATTTATCGCTATTATACTGCTCACCCATAGAGTAATATGTGTTCTTGGTGCATTTCAGTGGTAACTTACCCTCCAAAAAATTGTTCACATTTTTTTTTCGGTATGATAATGCTCATTCATGCATTATTACGTGTTCTTGGGTACATTTCAGTGGTATATATAACAATACAAAAAAGCAGTGAGAAATTTGTCTGGATTCAATTACTCAGCCATACAGTTTTATATGCTAGTTTTGGAAGGCTTTGCAGTTAATGCATAGCTTTTATGAGTCTATAAGTACCACTACATGACAATTTGAACAGAATATGTATGAGGTTCTCCCATTATGTCTACTACAGGGTGTATCTGCGTCCTTCTTACATCACATTTTTGGCAGTTCTTGCTTCCTTCATAAATTGCTCGGAAATTTCCAATTTTTTACTAAAAATTTCAATTTTGGTTTACTTAAATTATTTAAAAAAAAATAATTTTAAAAATTTGACTTATATAAAAGTCATTGTACAGTAATGAATGTTTCGTAACACTTATTTATCATGTAAACTCCAAGTTATTGCTTATTTTGAATGTTTCTTTGTCAGTCCTTAACCCCTTCTCGATATGCACTGCACATATACTGCTCTATGGGAGCTGTGTTCCCGCAAAGAGAAGTATAGAAGTATACAGTATGTGCGGCGCCGCAATTGCGCCGGCCCACGCTGAGCGCTGCCGCAATCAGGTGCAGGTGTCAGCTCTATGTGAGACCTGACACCCTGCAGCTATGCCCACGACCGGTGCTAGCATTGATCGTGGACGTTTAACCCCTCTGATGCCACTGTCAATAGTGACAGTGACATCAAGGAGCATCGCACAGGGAGTGGGCTTCCTGTCTGCTCCCATCAGCACAATGCGTTGTGCTGATGGTCTCTATGGTGACCCCTGGCAGCAAGATGGCCACGGGTTCCTTCAGGGTCCTGCCTGTCAGACGCTGATCTGATGCTCTGTTGTCTTGCAGACAATGTAAAAAACTAAAAAAAAATTACAAAGTGTAAAAATATTAAAAAAAATCGCTAAATAAAGAACAAAAAAAATACAACCTGCTCTATAACTGTCCCACTACTTAACCCATTCAGTGAAAACGAAAAAAAATAAATATGAGGCAAAAAACTATGCTTTAACATCCTAACGCCTAACAAAAAGTGCAATAAAATGCGATCAAAAAGACACATGTAAATAAAAATAGTATAGCTAAAAACATCATCTTGTCCCACAAAGAACAGGCTGCCCAAAGGTCAGTCAGCTGAAAATTAAAGGCGTTATAGCTCTCGTAATAAAGCAATGCAAAAATAATTTTCTTTATAAAACAGTTTTTATTGTGTAAAAGCTCCAAAATATAAAAAAGATATAAATGTGGTATCTCTGTAATCGTACTGACCCGAAGTATAAAGCTGCTTTATCAATTTTTCCACACGTGGAATGGTATTAAAAAAATACAACGCAAACAATTATTCCGGAATTGCTGTTTTTTGTTCATTCTATTGCCCAAAAATCGAAATAGAAAGCGATCAAAAAATGTCATGTTCCCGAAAATGGTACCAATAAAAACCATCAACTCTTCCTGCAAAAAAAAGCTGTCACATGACTGTCAGTCAAAATATGGAAAAAATTATAGCTTTCAATATATGGCTATGCAAAAACTACTTTTTGCAATAAGAAGCATCTTTTACTGTATGACAGCAGCCAAACATAAAAACCCGATATAAATCTAGTATCTCTGTAATCGCACTGACCCGAAGAATAAAGTTGTCTAATCACTTATACTGCACGAGTAGCAACATAAAAAATAAATAAAACCAATTCTTCACCTGCTGTTGATTTGTTCATTCTGCCTCCCAAAGATCGCAGTAAGGCTTAACTCGCATTTATCCTGTGCTCTGCGCTAAGCGCTTACATTGGGGTTTCTGTGTAAATCTCTGAAATACATGATTCAGACAGAACCCCTGTGGAAGATTCCCTATCATGAGGCAGATGGAGGCACTGTGGACCCCATAGGACCTGTGATCCGGCAATGTCTGTCTTTTTAGGCGAGCCTAAAAGCACAGTCGATCACAGTTTTGTGCACGTCTGAAACTAAGGACAAGGCTGAACAGAGGCCAGACAGAGTCCAAAGTACTCTGTTGCCTCAGTATAGTGAGTGGCTCCCTCAGGGGCGTCATCTGTCACGTAACTCGGAGATTTATATGGAAACCCCAAAGTAAGTACTCAGCATAGGGCGCCGGATAAATGTGATCCTAAATGTTATGTAAAATGTTCCCAATAAAAGCTTCAACTCAATCCACAAAAAAAGCAAGCCCCCCACTCAGGTTTGTCATCTGTTAACAGAAATATAAGGGGCTTCCACGTTACTGGTAGTACAAAGGCTCTGGAAAATCACTATTGCTCCTCACCCCACCAACAGAAATTCAGAAAATTCTGCGCTCCCAAATCTAAATGCCACCCTCCCTTCTGAGCTCCAGTGTGTCTAAACCACATTTAGCGCCCACATGCTTGGAATTTCTATAGGGATGAGAGCCCGCCTAATTTACTTGTGCGTGTCTCCAGAAGCATGAGCTGGGCATAATGTACTGGTCACTATAACATACTGGTCTCTATAGCGTACTGGTCACTTCAACATACTGGTCACTACAATGGTAGTTTGCAGTTTTCACTCAGCAGCATCCACTGCTGCTTGTTTCTGGAAAATACCCATGGAGACAAAATCCTCACTACATCTGTAGATAAATTCCCAAATAAGTATAATTTCCAAAATGGGTTCACTTGAGGGGGAATTCTGCTTTTCTAGCACTTAGGGGCTCTGTATATAGAGTCTGCAAATTATTCTAGGAAAATCTACGCTCCAGAAGGCAAATAGCGCTCCATTCCTTCTGAGTGTCGCCATGTGTTTAAGCAATACTGTACAGCCACATATGAGTGATTTCTACATTTAGCAGAAATTGTTGGACAAATTTTGGTACCATTTTTACCCTTTTCCCAGGAAGAAAATGTAAAATTTGGGGCTAACAAAGAATCTTAGTGGCAAAAATGTTAATTATTTTTTCTTCACTGCCCAATGGTATAAAATTCTGTGACATACCTGTTTTGTCAATATGATCACTGCACCCCTAGATGAATTCATTGAGAAGTGTAGTTTGTAAAATGGGGTCACTTATGGGGGGTTCTGCTGTTCTAGCACCTCAGGGGCTCTGCAAATATGACATGACACACTCAAACCAGTGCAGCAAAATCTGCACTGTAATATGGCACTCCTTCCCTTCTGAGCTTTGCACTGTGCCTCAAAAGTAGTTTTTGACCACATATGGGGTATTGGTGAACTCAGTAAAAAATGCACAACACATTTTGGGGTATATTTTCTTCTGTTACCCTTGTGAAAATACAAAATTTGTGGCTAAAAAACATTTTTGTGGCAAAATGTAATTTTTATTTTCATGGCTCGATGTTATAAACTGTGAAGTACCTGGGGTTTCAAGGTGCTCACCACACATCTAGATAACTTCCCTGAGGGGTCTAGTTTCCAAAATGGTGTCACTTGGGGGTTTCCACAGTGTTAGATGCTAGCAGGAACGTGGGATGCAGTGACGAGCAGGAGGCAGAGCAAGAGTTAACGGGCACTTTATGCAAAGTAGTGTACAGTCAATACTCCACGCAGGGAGTTTGCAGTAATGATACAGTATGAATGCAGGAAGGGCAACAGTGGATAAAACAAAGTTAACAACAAATAGCATGAAACGATTCAACTTATCAGTCTATACCTTCCAGATGGATACGGTTGAAAGTTCCCATGATGGCGACGCAGGTGCCGCAAGAAGTCTCTGAAGCAATCACGCGCTTCGCTCCTTTTATATCCACCCCGCCCCCCATAGTCGGGTGCAAAGGTCTGCATTGGTCAGAAAGTCCTACAGGATGCCCTTCCCCCAGCAACACTGGTGACAACCCCGATAGTTCCAGCCCCGGCACGCAAGTAGCTGCCCTAGCCCGGTCCATCCTCCTACATTCCTCCACTCCTTTCATTCGCCATTCCACGGGCGAGGCTTCTCGGGAACTGTATGGGCGTTTATGACTCTTCCGAATTTTCCGTTGCCAAACAAATTGGTCTTGCTCATAACGATTGGGGGGTTTGCCAGCTGCTGTATGTTCGGAGTGTCGTAGATTGGAAGAAGTAGTGGAGTCCTCGGGAACGGTAGAGTCCAGCAGCAACGCAGGGGGCCTAGAAGTGTCTGTACTTTCCAAGACGTCTTCCTTAGGAGCCTTGGGCCCCTGTTCTGTGCTTTCCTCATCTTCTTCTTCTTCCTTTATAACAGGGACTAACTCAACAGTCTCTGGTACCTCTTCCACATGTACAGGATCTTTGGACAAGCAAGGCCGAAGCACGTTTCGATGAGCCACTCGAGTAGTGGAGCTCCCGTTCCTCTCATACTGTATCCCATACACAGGGCCTTCAGAACCAATTTGTTTCTTTACCCGATATGAGCTCCTCTCTGAGCGGTTTTCCAATTTGTCTTGTGGATGTTTGTCTCGCACTAAGATGCGGACTCCAACTTGAAGATCTGCGGCATGGCTCCCCAAACCATAACTGACTGTGGAAACTTCACACTAGACCTCAAGCAGCTTAGATCGTGTGCCTCTCCACTCTTCCTCCTGACTATGGTCTAGTATGAAGTACACATTGTGCCTAAATCACATCTACATATTTGCCTTTTCTGTAGCAATGAGAGCCTGCCTAATTTACGAGTGCATGTCTCCAGATGCACAAGTTGGGCATAATGTACTGGGCACTACAACATACTGGGCACTACAATGGCAGATTTACAACTTTCACTCAGTAACATCCACTGCTGCTTGTTTGTGAAAAACACCCATGAAGTTAAATCATCACTACACCTGTAGATAAATCCCAAAGGGGTATAATTTCCAAAATGGGGTCAATTGAGGGGGGTATACTGCTCTTCTAGCACTTAAGGGCTCTGTATATGGAGTCCGCAAACTATTTTAAGAAAATTTGTGCGCCAGGAGACAGATTGCGCTCTTAGTCTTTCCCGAGTCTCGCCGTGTGGCTAAGCAGTACTGTACCACAACAAATTAGATATTTCTTCGTTCAGCAGAAATTGTGGGACAAGTTTTGGTGCCATTTTTAACCATTTCCCAGTGTGAAAATGTAAAATCTGGGACAAAAATTTTTTGGGTAAAAATTTATTTTTTTCTTCCCTGCCCAATGGTCAATATGATCACTGCACACTTTGATGAATTCATTGAGAGATCTAATTTGTACAATGGGGTCACTTATGGGGCTTTTCTGGCACCTCAGGCGCTCTGCCAATGTGACATGGCACCCTCAAACCATTCCAGGAAAATCTGAACTCCAATGTGCATTTCTTCCCTTGAGTTTTCGACCACATATGGGGTATTGGCATAATCAGAAGTAATTGCGTAACAAATTGTACCTTTAGTTTTCTCCTATTATCCCTTTTAAAAATTAAAACTTGGGGCCAAAGCAACATTTTAGTGAAAAAAATGGTAATTTTCCATTTACTCTGTCTAAGGATATATAATTCTGTGAATCTGTGAATCGCCTGAAGGTTAGAAATGCTCACTACATCCGTAGATGAATTCCTCAAGAAGTACTGTTTAGACATGACAGAGGCTTTGCAAATGCAACATGGTGTCCGCTATCTCTTCCAAACAATTTTTCACTCTAAGGCTATGTGCACACGGTGTGGATTCACACACGGATTTTTCAGCACGGATTTTGCAAAATCCACAGGTAAGACCTGCGATTTACCTGCGGACTAGCCTGCGGAATGGCAAACCGCAGCGGAATCCGCAGAAAAGAATGTCATGTCAATTCTTTCTGCGGATTTGAAACCGCAGGCAAAACCGCATGGAAAAATCCGTACCGTCTGCACAGCGGTTTCAATTTCCCATAGGCTAGAATGGTACTGTACATCACCTGCAGTTCTGCTGCGGATCCGCAGGGCCAAATCCACTGCGGATCCGCAGCAGAATCCGCATCGTGTGCACATAGCCTTAAAGGTGCTCCTTCCATTTTGAGTTCTGCCGTGCACCAAAACAGTAGTTTTCCATCACATATGGGGTATTGGATACTCAGGAATAATTGCCCAGCAAATTTTTCTGGTTCATTTTCTCCTGTTACTCTTGTGAAAATAAAAATTATTTTTGAGGGGAAAAATGTGAGTTTTTATTTTCACGACTCCACTTTATAAATTTCTGTAAAGCACCTGGAAGTTCAAGGTTCTCAAAACACATCTATATAAAATCCAAAATGGGGGGGGGTTTCCACTGTTTAGGCACCTCAGGTACTCTCCAAACACGACATAGAGTCTGCTTACGATTCCAGCCAATATTGCCTTCAAAAAGGGCTAAAGCAACATTTTTATGGGAAAAAGTAAAATTTTCATTTTTTTCCTTCCACATTGCTTTAATTCTTGTGAATCACGTGAAGGGTTAATAAACTAATTTGTTGTGATTTTGAGCACTTTGTGGGGTGCAGTTTTTAGAATGGTTTCACTTTTGAGTATTTTCTGTCACATATGCCATTCAAAGTCCCTTAAAATTTTCAAAATTTTTGCCAAATTTCCAATATTTTCACAAATAAACCCAAGTCATATAGAATCAATTTTACCACTGTCATGAAGTACAATATGTCACGAAAAAACATTCTCAGAATCAGTGGGATCCATTGAAGCGTTCCAGAATTATTACCCCATAAAGTGACAGTCGTCAGAATTGAAAAAATTAATCTAGTCATGAAAGTGAAAATAGGCTATGGGTGAAGGGATAAAACAAAATGTCTAGCTAAAAGGATTCAGGCATTTATATATTTTTTTTACAATAGCTGTCAGTGGAAATGCAACAGAATTGTACAAGATTATCATTTTAATAGTTCATAGTACGGTAACTAATTTCCAGAACTAAGAGTGTTAGTGTCACGGTCACGCGTGTCTGGACGCAGCAAGTACCGCAAGGCGAACCCATAAGACACCCATGACCCTGGATATGCCTCCAGTGGGGCGAATTTAGATAATAAACACGTGCAGCTGGATACACCGCCTCCAACTGGCGAATTTAGAAATTACACGTATATACAAGTCTGGAAACCCCGCCTCCAGTAAGGCGAATTTAAATAATAAAGGGAGAACCTGGGAAACATTAACAATGGTGGGCCCTGCGATAGAGAATAGGGAAGTGGAGACCTCCTGAGCTCCCCTGAGCCAGTGTCCCTGCACTCCTAACCTTCCCTATGCCGGTTCCGCACCGGGCGCGCAACAGGAACCTAAAAACCCTAGCTCGTCCTGACCTAAACCCTCACTAAGGAATTGGTCGGTGCGGAAACTAATCCCACCACTGCACTAAAACACCCATGAGGAAAGATGGCAAAACAGGGGAAACACCACTTATCTTTGCTCTGTTGCGTACGCTCCTAGCAACAGAGCCCACCACCTGTGTGCATCTTCTCCTCCACCCGGATCCATCACCATAACTGGATCCTTCACCATAGTGCAGCCTTTGAGCAGAGTCTACCACCAGTTGCAACTGCCCAGTAAACAAAGATGAGTCCAGCTTCTGCCCAAACCGTCCAGCATGCTTGAGTCCAGCTCTCAGCAACCAAGTCCCGCATGCTGAGTGCAACTCTCTCCATAGTAGTCACTCCACCACGCCATGCCAGCCCTTCTTGCAGACCACCTAGCTGCCACTTGTCCCTTCTGGCTGGGCTGCGCAGGACTCGTGTTCAGCTCCTTCTTTCACCCAGGCTTCCTTGTGAAAGACTAACACACAATATCACCCACAGTGATTGAACACACCTGGCTCTCTTTTATAGAGCCTAGCACCTGATTTGTAATTAAGTGCACATTAAACCAAAGAAACTAAAGTGCACTACCGCTCACCACCACCGGGGCAACTTAGAATGAACGACACCACTTGTAATAATTCTAATTGCCACTGGGGGCAATCACATCACTTTGGCACCTAGCTAAAGGAAAAAAAAGTTCACTTATCCATTTGAACTGTCAGATCCACGCTGGATCATGACAGTTAGTTAAAATGAATGGTAAAATACATGTTAAATGTAGCAGCTTGGTATGGATATAATTAAAACTTAACCTTTAATCACAGAATAAAATCTATAAAGTGCAAAATAATGCCAGACAAAACAGTGCTCGTGCAATAGTGTCAATAAGAGAAAAAGGAGAGAACGGGAGAACGGTGTGGGAATAAAGCCATCCAGATGAATGAGGGCATGAGAATACGCTGAGGCTGGGGGCCACCTCTTTTCAGGAGCGTTTATACAGGCATTGGTGTATAGGACTAATACACCTTAAGAGGAGTATAAAGACATACAATTGTTTGACCATGAGATTACTTTCTATGCAGTAATATGTGAGGGGTAATGCACTATAATTTATGGTAGTCCATGGATACGATGTATGGTTCATTTTGACCTGTGAGATATGCTGGTATAGCATGATTGAATGATGTGGAGCAATAGATACTCCGGTCATATTCGCCTATTAATATATTGGATGTTATGTGATACAGAATTAGGAATAATTTAGCAGGAATTTTCATTAGGATACTGAAAATTCTAAAAGTGTCGCTATATGTGCTGAAGTGTTGGTTGGCCAGTATATCTGGAATAATAATACTCAGATCAATAAGACACTAAAGAAAAATATTCTGTTCACTATTCTGACATTAATAGGGCGTATTTTGGCACAGGCTGCCTTTTTCTCTTATTGACTCTATTGCACGAGCACTGTTTTGTCTGGCATTATTTTGCACTTTATAGATTTTAATCTGTGATTAAAGGTAAAGTTTTAATTATATCCATACCAAGCTGCTACATTTATCTTGATTGGGATTGGTGAAATAGACCCCTGCTCATTTGTAAAATACAAGTTGATATTTGATAAGTGTCAGATCTAAATGAGACCTGCAAAATTTATGTTGTCTAGTGGCAAGGAAGTCCTGCTCTTTAGCCATGTTATAGCAGCTATGGATCGCCCTCACCCTGGGCGGCAGGGTACTCTGAGCTGGGCCCGTGGGTTTCAATGGGAGATGTCACGGCAGCTGTGACCCGGTCCGTGGCCCTGGGTGTCCATTGTAAAAGGTAGGATGTTTGAACGTGTGGATGATGATTAAAGTTTATGAGTGAATGAGTTGTGACGCCACCTGTGGTGTTCGCCAGTGAAGATGTTAAGCCGACGCTGCGGACAGATCCTCTGGGACAGATGGTGTGGTGCAGCAATGATGTTGTGGCCCTCCACATGTAGGGCAGTGGTCCCAGGGCAGTGTAGATGGGGAGAGAATGAGGAGACGTAGATGGTGCAGTGTTAGGCACAGCGATGTAGCAGTGCCGAGTGTGTTGACGCAGGAATAAGTGGAGGACACCAGGGCATGTAGTTCCAAAGCTTTACTCAGTCTGTTGTGCATACAGGTGCCCGCATCCGTGCCGTGTCCTCCAGGGCAGGAGCTCAGCCAACTTCCAGGCAAGATGAAGTACTCCGTTCCAACACTCCGCCAACATGTGCCTTTCCTGAACGTCTCCCTCCTTAGCGCTCGTAGTGAAGTACTCACAGTACTGAGTTACACTGGAGTTCCTCCTTTCAGATGTTCTTAGAACTCTACTTGTAAGGCAGACAGCTGTAGCCTGCTTCGGGGACTCCTTGCTACTAAGTCCCGGCTCACTCACGTTGCTGTTGTGCCCCCAAGTCTTGTGTGGGAATAAAGTGGTGACAACTTCTATTCCTCCGGTGTCTGCTGCAGAACCGTTAGTATCCATACAACCTCGGGGACCGGACCCCGGCCTTGCGCTTAGGACTTGAGGAAGAGCTCTACTCTAACCCTAGTCCTTAGTCCTCTTCTCCTTACGTTCCATACAAATCAATCTTTTTTATGGAGAATTAGGCTTTCTGAATATCTCTTTCCTGTGCCAGCATACCCAGGTCACTGAGGTCTGCTGCAGCACTTCCTTCAATCCATCCCTCTCAGAGGAGCTTCTCTCACCAACTCCTTCAGTCCTAATATCTTCCCACTCTTTTGGTGCAGACCAAGCTCCACCCACCTCCCAGCACTCTTCGTGTTCCAAGCAGGGAGCCACCAAAGGTGCTTTGCTACACTACTATGTTGTGTGGGATGCAGGTGTTGGAGTGTGGTCAGGTGTCTCCACCTTACCTGGATGGTGGGGTACCACACCTCAAGAGGAGGTGCAGTACCTCTGTGGCGACTGAACCCTCAGGGGCAC
This sequence comes from Dendrobates tinctorius, assembly GCF_039654945.1. Taxonomy (NCBI): domain Eukaryota; kingdom Metazoa; phylum Chordata; class Amphibia; order Anura; family Dendrobatidae; genus Dendrobates; species Dendrobates tinctorius. The sequence continues at coordinate 1,830,732 of NW_027362053.1, read as the reverse complement.
CACAGCTACATAGAGATATGTAGTTGTTTGGAACGGCCTTATGCATCATTTAAATACTCCTTGAAACTTCCAAGTAAATTAAGCACCTCCCTAAAGAATAGGGGTACAACCTCTAGTTTAACGTGAAATAACAATGAGGAATATGATGGCATAAAAACTGGCAGTGTAGAGCAGGTAAAAGCTTCCAGATAAAGCCGCTAATAAAAGAGGGAACAGGAATGCATCTTTAAAAACAGAAGAATCCTCAGCATTGTTCAGTAGTCCAATCAAAACAAGTCTTGTATCTCATCAAGCACATCTAGGACGTCATTGGTCGGCAATTGCAAAGGTAACTGCTAGCAGTGGATCTTGATTGATGATAAATGGTGGTGATACCCTTAGACCACAACCTCCCTCATTACATAAATACACATCACATGATGTTCTTCATCCAATAAGCATTCAGGTTTATACAGCTTGGAGTTGGAAAATCTGAATAAAAATGATGATTTTGTCAAAATACTCACTTGCCTAATAATTCTGTACACAGTGTACCTCGTATCTGATTGGTGTCAGTATAATTGTTTTTCTTGACAGTTCTCTGATCATAAGTGAGAATTCCTTCTTCCAGTTCCTCAGAGTCAGAAGATGAACCATATGAAGTGAAAAGGGCCAGAGAGATTAATCGGATGTTTGGTCCAAGAGGAAGCACAAATGCTTTTGACATGATACTCGACTTGCACAACAGCACATCTAACATGGGTGTCTGTCTGATCATCAGTGAGACTCAGAAGCATCTGGAGATGCATGCTTGCCACTACATACAGGTAAATTCAGCCCTTTATGTAAATAAATGTTTAAATTACAAGGTCTCATGTCACATAAAGCTGCCTTCACCAACCATTCACTTCTCTGCTGATAAGGCAGAAGTGTGTTGTATGGTTTACGCTATTACATCTGGAACATATAAGTGATATTGAGTTATGCCATAAATGTTCGATATATCAGGACCCCTCCTCTGAAACCCGAGTCTATCTCAAGAAGGGTGTCCCACTGCATGCAGACAGGGATAGAAAGGTAATCCATTCATTTCTATGCGAGCTCCAAAAATTGATGACCACCAATGATGGGACCTGAATCTATCTGATAATTACGGCATATTAAAAAACATAAACTAGAGGATTTAAAATTAAGTAATTTATGCCAAAAACAGTGATTAATCTGGTTAGTCATATATACAGTTGAAACCAGAAGTTTACAGACACTAAATAAAAAGACACATCTGCATGTTTTTCTCATTATTTGACATTAAATCAGAATGAACCTTTCCCGTTTTAGGTCAATTAGGATTGTCATAATTATTAATATTTGCCAAATGCCAGAATAATGAGAGAAAACATGCATTTTTATACAGTGTAGGTAAACTTCTGGTTTTAACTGTATGCAAACCATCTGCAGTCTATTAGACGCGACCACGTGGCAGCACTCCTCTTCATGCCACCTGTCTGAGAGATGTGCCAGTAGGCTATGAGCTGCCTTTACCCATGGCTGGCTCAATGTTTTGAGCACTGCTGTCACATGGCCACTGGTTTGTGTTCTTTTTGTTGTGTTCGACTGGAGGCAAAAAAATGGATGATTTTTCATCATCCATATGATGTTTAGTATGTCTTTTGTATTTTCTTACATCTGTGTGGCATACGTTTTATACATCAACAAAATAATATTGAAGGCCAAAAATTATTACTACAATGGCTCCGTTACAAATAGATGCCTTGTGACTAATGCTCATATTGCATGCATGTTTTGACACCCGGCTAATGAAGAGCTGGCTGGCTGTCAGTGCCGGAAGCTGTGGCGATCCACCCCTATGTCAAAGCCAAGCACTGCTGGGAGGAAGAAGGTTCACTTTCACTCTGCAACAGTGTTTTCAGTGCAAGCTTCGGGCAGGTTAAGAGTGCTATTAATTTGCAGATTAACCCAATATCTGCAGGTTAATAGCTTTTTTTACTTGACAGGGTCCCTTTAACTGAATGGAGATGTATTATTTATTTATTTTAACCTGAAGAAGATTGCTTCTCCAAAAATGTTGCTTAGTGTACAGGAGGCCATTACGATAAAGGGGTTGTCCAATACTTCGATACCGAATACCTATTCTAGATCATCAATATAAGATCATTAGGTGTCTGACATGTGGACATCCCCTGTAGTCACATATACAATACCTAAGGACACTCCCAGTGCTGTTATTAGTATGTTACTCCAATACAGTCACAGAAAATTGAACATGTGCAATTGACAAGGCTGATTTATTTCAGTTTTTGGATTATTTTTGGACACATGACTGAAAAGACCCGTGGAGTCAGCACGTGATGCAAACCAACATATTGGAGTAGTTTTGATGCTTATTTTTTAATATATCTAAAATATCGGAAAGGATAGAATTTGTCATAAAGTTTCCTTTCATGCATATGATCCTTACTTTCAGACCCACCTTCCTGAATTTGACCCACGAATATATCTGTACATGGAACCTGGATCAGCATTGTATGATTTGTGCTCTGTTGGTAAAGCTGGTATTGGTGAGTACAATACAAGAAGGAATTATTTAAGCAAGTGTAGAAATACAATGGCATGTAAAAGTTTGGGCACCCCTGGTCAAAATTACTGGTATTACGAACAGTTAAGCAAATTGAACATGAAATGATCTCTAAAAAGCCTCAAGTTGCCTTTCCTCAATTTGAAATATACTGTAATTATGATATGGCAGTTAACAGGAACAGTGGAGTTCAAGATAAAGTTTGGAAGACTAAGCAACATTTCTGTGAGAGCTGCTCTTAGGATTGCTATTGAGGCAAATCAGAACCCCTGCTTGACTGTGAAAGACCTTCAGAAAGATATAGCAGACTCAGGAGTTGTGGTACATTGTTCTACTGTTGAGAGTCACCTGCACAAATATGGCCTTTGTAAGAGGGTGGCATTGCTATGGACAGTAGAGACAAACTGTCACTTTAAGAGACACAACCCCCTTGGCTAGAGCAGGGTTTCCCAACTCCAGTCCTCAAGGCACACCAACAGATCATGTTTTCAGGATTTCCTTTGTATTGCACAGGTGAAGCAATTATCACCTGAGCAATACTAAGGAAATCCTGAAAACATGATCTGTTGGTGTGCCTTGAGGACTGGAGTTGGGAAACCCTGGGCTAGAGCAATGGGACATTCAGCTTGTTAGGCGTCGGATTCCTGGGACTGCAAAACAGGAATCCAGAGCTGTACATCCAGCGGTCTCCCATTCCCCTCTGACCGCTCAGGGACCTGCTCAGCAATCCCGGCGATCCAGGCGCCCTGCTCAGACTCACTCTGTGAGCCTGGATGTTGCTGCCACCTCTGGTGCAGCAATGGTAGCGCAACCTGCTCTGCAGGGAACCGCTCCAGAGGCTAAGTCCTCTCGCCGTGCTGCTGGGCATGCCCGCAGGATGACCTCTCAGTGGAGAGCAGGGGTCACATGCTCAGGTCCTGTGTCGGATCTAATTGGTCCTTCCCAGAGTACTGTAAGGTCCCGGAAGCGCATGGCTATAAAAAGCCCACATGGCGGCTCGGCCATGCGCTAGTGTAGACTATTACGCTGTGTGTGTAAGGTGATGGATGCATGTGTCTGGTGACTGACTTATTTGAAACCCCCTTCCCTCTGATAATACGAATGGTGACAGAGTGTTGGTTATAGTCAGCTCCAGTTAGTGGCAAGCTAAGCGCCACAGTGCTTCCCGCACTGTACACTAGCGTCCGATGGTGTCCGGCTTTCCGGCGCCGTCATCTAGCGGCTATAGTTACTGCCGCACTGCAGTAGCAGCATTTATTGGCGTTCGCGGCTGCGACGCCACACGCCAGCTGGTCCTGTGGAGTTAACAGGCCCAGCGCTCATTCCTAATTTATATTAGGGTGTCTCTGTGGCTTAAGAGTCCGCCTTCACTCCTCGGGTGACGTTAACCCGAGTGCAGCACTTCGCCAGCTAGCAAGTCTGCCATTGTCCAGCAGCGGTCTTGTCACCTACCGCACGGTGGACCCCGGGCGGCGAAAGCACCTCCTATTATTTATATTTGGTGCGTTCCGCCATCCCTGACACAGCTCTCCCTGCAATAAGACTGGTTTTAGTTTGTTCTGCCAGCTATGAGAAGGGAGGGGCTGTTTTTCCAGTGAGTGTGCTGAGCTGGGAGTCTGCAGGAAGCTGGCGTGCTGGATGCTGTGAGGAGTAAAACGTGCAGCTTGTAGCTGACTGAACTTGTGGGATTGTGTATACCATTCTGGGGATAATGAAGGTGTCTTTCCTGTGTTGCTCTGAGGAGCCACGAAGATATACAAGGAAGGAATTCAGAGGAGAGAATTCACCGTTTCTATGAACAGGTTTGGAATCTTCACACATGGACAAGTCCACCTTGCACAGAGCTTCCAGGGAGGACGTCGCATCATCTTGCAGAAAACTGCAGGGGGCCCCCCAAGAAGGAACTGAGACACCAACTTTACTGTGAGTGTTAATCGCGTTTGTGCACATGGATTAGGATAGGCTGCAATAGACAGAGCACTGTAGCCGTGTGGCCGGAGTAGCAGCGGCCAGTCAGGCTACAGTTAGAGTAGCAGCAAACTGTACTTTATTGCATCATTTTGCCTTTTGAAAAATACACTGATCTGTAATAGTTGGTGCAGCGTGCCATTTGTACGGCCCAGCTAGAGAATATCACTTTTGTAAATTGTTTTATGTCATTACATACCCCTGATTTCACTTTCCTAACACTGCATTCCTTGCCTGTAAATAAATTAACCCTTTGTTGTTTGGACCTCATCTTGGTACTGTAGTCTCCCTGCATTGTGGTGGTCCCCCGGCCATCGCATCAAGTGGTGCTGCGAGCAGGGTTACTGTCACCAAGATGCAGGCAGCAGGTGGCAACAGCGGGAGTGCTAGTGTTAGTGGGGATGCTGTGGGCATTGGTGGAACCCCTGCAAGGACACTACCTATGGGCACCATATTTAGTGTGCTTCCAAAGTTTGACGGCAATAATATGCCCCTGTCTGACTGGGTATCCTGGCTGCAAAGCACCCTGAAGATTTATAACATCAGCACAGACCTTGAAGTGGACATTGCGTTGACTGCCTTAGAGGGAGAGGCCCGTAAAAACGTCTGTCTACAGCCGGAACTCACCCATAGTACCCTGAATGAGCTAGTGAAATTCCTGGAAGAGATCTACAGCGAGACTTCTAGCGTGGGGCGCCGCGCCAAATTTTTCTCTAGACTGCAGCAGGATGAAGAAGGGATCTCTCAGTATGCAACAGCACTGCAAGAAGTGTTGGCAGAAGTGCAAAGGAAAGAGACGGATGGGCTTGGTGGCATGAGCTCCACAGACCACATACTCCGGGATCAATTCATTCTGGGACTGCATAGCACATTCTTGAGGAGAGCGCTGTTAGAACGGGTCCGTGTAGCTCCGACTCTTTCATTCCGTCAAATCCTGGCAGAAGCAGTGGCCCGAAGCAAGGAAGACAGTTATGCGTCTGGTATGATGCGTGTCCAGGGTGCAAATACCAGAGGAGACCCAAATCATCAGGAGGCACTGGTCCAGGTTGTCATGGTCACGTGTGTCGGGACGCAGATGATACCGCAAGGCGAACCCATAACACACGTGACCCTGGATACACCGCCTCCAGTGGGGCGCATTTAAATAATAAAAACGTGCAGGTGGATACGCCGCCTCCACCTGGCGAATTTAGGTATTACACGTTATACATACAATATCGGGAAACACCGTCTCCAGTAAGGCGCATTTAAATAATAAAGGGGGGAACCTGGGTAACTTTAACAATGGGGGGCCCTGCAATAGGGAAAAGGGAATTGGAGACCTCCTGAGCTCCCCTGAGCCAGTGTCCCTGCACTCCTAACATTCCCTATGCCGGTTTCGCACCGGGCGCCGCACGCGTACCTCAACGCCCTAGCTCGCCCTGAACCTAAACCCTCACTAGGGAATAGGTCGGTGCGGAAACTAATCCCACCACTGCACTAATAACACACATGAGGAAAGAGACAATACAGGGGAAACACCACTTAGCTTTGCTCTGTTGCGTGCACTCCTAGCAACAGAGCCCACCACCTGTGTGCATCTTCTCCTCCACCCTGATCCATCACATAAATGGATCCGTCACCATCGTGCAGCCTGGGAGCAGAGTCCATCACCACTTGCAGCAGTCCAGTACACAGAGTCACAAGATGAGTCCAGCCTCTGCCAAGAATCCAAGCATGCTCGAGTCCAGTTCTCAGCAACCAAGTCGAACATGCTGAGTGCAACTCTCTTCCTAGTCGCCACTCCTCTAAGCCATGCCCGCACTTCCCGCCGACACCATAAACTGCGACTCCAAGCCATGCCAGTCCTTCCTGCAGACACCATTAGCTGGCACTCATCCTCTCTGGCTGACTGCGCAGGACTCCTATCCCGCTCCATCCTTCCACCAGGCTCTCCAACAACTCAGAAAGAAATATCACCAGCCGTGAGTGAACCCCCTAAGCACACCTTTATAGGGAGTCACACCTGATCCCTAATTAAGTGAACATTAACCTAAACCTATGGTGCGATACCGCTAACCACCACCAGGGACAGTCAAAACACCTTTGAACTCAACCAAAGTAAAAAAAGTTCACTTTGTGCTTTTAATACCGCCAGATCCAACACTGGATCATGACAGTACCCCCTCCTTAATGAGGGGCCTCTGGACCCTCAAGACCACCCCTCATTAGGGAAACACCTACAGCGGGGACGCCCAGATCCTGAGTTCACCCCACCATTCCCTGACACTTCAGGTTTATGACAAACACCGCTGATATTGGCAATATATGTTCCTTTTGGAGGGACCACTCATGTCCACAGCGCCGACCTGGGGAACGAGTTAATGTATGTGTAGGTTTGCTCAGAGCTGATCAGACTCCATAACACATTTCCACAAGATGATTTTTGGTGGCACATATACACGCTCGTTCACACACAGGTCCGGACCTGAACGTTTATTGCACACATACATTTGTCATAACTTGGTGAACTCACTCTGGACTTGACAACAGAGGCGTCCCCCTGTGTCACCACACTCACACCCCCACTATTCACCAAGGGACACCACCCTCCAACCCTTTCACCATGAGGGCTGCGCCTCCTAGGGTTGGTTAATGGCGAGGGTAGAGATTTGTCCCTACTCCCCCGCAGCACACCTGCTGCACACACCAGGAGGAGAAGGGGACCGGGAAATGGAGGAAATATACTCTCGCTGGTCGCCTCCACACGACCAGGAGGGCGGCTTCTTCGATGGTATGAAGATTTGGCGTAAAACCCCGCGGACTATCACACCAGTCAGCTCACCACAGGGGCGTACCCCTTCACCTCGGGGAATACCAGGCAGCTCAGTGGGGCACCATTCCTCCCACCTGCCTGGGTGCGCCCGCCTGCATGAACCCGTCCTGCTCCCCAGCAGCGACTCTAGGGGGTTTTAGTACCATAGCCGCAGGAATATGGAGGAAAATATATATATACTCGCTGGTCGCCTCCACACGACCAGGAGGGGCGGCATCGAAGATTTGGCATAAGCCCCGCGGACTATTCGCCAATCTGCTCACTACAGGGACGTACCCCTTCACCTCGGGGAATACCAGGCAGCTCCGTGGGGCACCATTCCTCCCACCTGCCTGGGTGCGTCCCCTGTAAGAGCAAGTCCCGCTCCCCAGCAGCGACTCTAGGGGCTTTTGCCAGACCGCAGCCGCCATTTTTGTTTCTCTGGTTATCTGAGCAGAGGCCCCAGACCCTGATAACTGCTGCTGCAGCGGCTTAAACACACCTTGCCGCTCCCCACTTCACCTCAGTGAGGCCCGGCAGCAACTACCACAGGTCTCCACATGGCCAAAGCTCACCAGAAAAAAAAAAAGTAAGGGCTGGTGATAATGTCATGGTCACGTGTGTCGGGACGCAGATGATACCGCAAGGCGAACCCATAACACACGTGCCCCTGGATACACCGCCTCCAGTGGGGCGCATTTAAATAATAAAAACGTGCAGGTGGATACGCCGCCTCCACCTGGCGAATTTAGGTATTACACGTTATACATACAATATCTGGAAACACCGCCTCCAGTAAGGCGCATTTAAATAATAAAGGGGGGAACCTGGGTAACTTTAACAATGGGGGGCCCTGCAATAGGGAAAAGGGAATTGGAGACCTCCTGAGCTCCCCTGAGCCAGTGTCCCTGCACTCCTAACATTCCCTATGCCGGTTTCGCACCGGGCGCCGCACGCGTACCTCAACGCCCTAGCTCGCCCTGAACCTAAACCCTCACTAGGGAATAGGTCGGTGCGGAAACTAATCCCACCACTGCACTAATAACACACATGAGGAAAGAGACAATACAGGGGAAACACCACTTAGCTTTGCTCTGTTGCGTGCACTCCTAGCAACAGAGCCCACCACCTGTGTGCATCTTCTCCTCCACCCTGATCCATCACATAAATGGATCCGTCACCATCGTGCAGCCTGGGAGCAGAGTCCATCACCACTTGCAGCAGTCCAGTACACAGAGTCACAAGATGAGTCCAGCCTCTGCCAAGAATCCAAGCATGCTCGAGTCCAGTTCTCAGCAACCAAGTCGAACATGCTGAGTGCAACTCTCTTCCTTGTCGCCACTCCTCTAAGCCATGCCCGCACTTCCCGCCGACACCATAAACTGCGACTCCAAGCCATGCCAGTCCTTCCTGCAGACACCATTAGCTGGCACTCATCCTCTCTGGCTGACTGCGCAGGACTCCTATCCCGCTCCATCCTTCCACCAGGCTCTCCAACAACTCAGAAAGAAATATCACCAGCCGTGAGTGAACCCCCTAAGCACACCTTTATAGGGAGTCACACCTGATCCCTAATTAAGTGAACATTAACCTAAACCTATGGTGCGATACCGCTAACCACCACCGGGGACAGTCAAAACACCTTTGAACTCAACCAAAGTAAAAAAAGTTCACTTTGTGCTTTTAATACCGCCAGATCCAACACTGGATCATGACACAGGTAGTGCACGACTTGCAGCGGTCTCTTGTCAGTATGCAAGATAAATTAACCCGGATGGAGCAAAGAATGGGAGAACAACAGTCTGACTCAACGCACTCATATAACATCCTTCGGCCCGACCTTTAAGGGGTCAGTGGGTGCATTGCAAGCTCCCCCCCCGCCAGGCATCAGAGGCACAAAGACAGGCTCGGGGTGCCCCTCGGCGAAGAGGAGGCATCCAATGCTGGGAATGTGGAGGACATGGGCACCTTGCCAGGGACTGCCACCGTTACACTACCAACCCCCGCACTAGCGCGGCACTCTGTGGGGGAAGCAAGAAGAGAGGCCGCTCCTTATCATAATGAACACTTGATTGCTGGGAGTCCCATCCTGCATGCTGAATTTGAGGGCATTCCAGTGGACTGCTTGATAGATACCAGTTCACAAGTGACAACGATGCCAGAATCATATTTCAAACAGCATTTTCAGGTCCTGTCTAAGCCAGAGAAGGAGACATTGATCCGGTTGTTTGCTGCCAATCAACAGCCGATCCCGGTCACAGGGCTTGAGTGGATGAATATTCGAATCTGTGGGCATAGGAAAGAAAGGGATCCTGCTAGTCTCTGAGCCCATCAAAGAAGATGTTGCTGTAATACTGGGAATGAATATCCTATGAGAACTCGACCAGATAATGTTCACCAAACGGGGACCCAGTTATTGGAAGAAGGCTGCCACATACAAGCCTACTCAAGAAGCCCTTCAGCGATTGATCCGCGTCTGTGGGACGTAGAAGAGTGTGCCGTCTTATCAGGTGGTAGGGGTCATCAGGGCCCTTGGGAAGGAGTCTGTAATCCTGCCTCCCGAGCTAGAAAGTATATTACACCTTCCAGTGGGGACTCATTGCAACCTTGATGGGCTGGAGGTGATAATTCAGCCTGTGGTAGGTGGAGGAGCGGTCCAAGAAGTCATGATAGCTCATACGATAGCTGTGGTATAGCGAGGACATGTGTTATGATTGAGTCACCGTAGGAGGCAAAAACAGAAATGCCAGCTAAGTCCAGAAAACCAGAGCAGTTGGCAGCTATCGGATTGCAGACCCATGATCCTATCACAACAACTAACAGTAGCCGTGGGGGGTTCCTACGATGCCCTAGACCCCTCGATCACAGCCGGAGAATTAAATAGGCCTACAGAAAGAAAGGGGAAATCTAAACTGCCCCAGAGCAGACCCCAAAGCAATAGGCAGCCCCCAACATATAATGACGGTGAAGCAAGATGAAAACACTAACACACACAGAAAGATAGACTGAGCAAAGACAGGGCCCAAACTACCTAGATAGGAAAGGACAAGAAGGCTGCTGTCTGCAATCCGTGAAAAACCCTATAAAAATAAGAGCCAACAGACTGACAGTGAAAAAGGCCCTGAAGACGCTAGGCTTCAAAAACGCTATGTCAGTACTCAGGAATATTCTGAAGACAGAGCAACAGGCAAAAGGAGATTCAGCTCACCCCAACAGGGAATGGCAGAATCCAGAAAAGCAAGAAAAACAAAACATAAATGCAAACAGGCAAAGCAGAAAACTTAGCTTTAGGGAAGCAGGAATCAGACTGGTGTCCTAGAAGTCCACAGAGAAATCACCCGCAGGGCAGAAGGGCGTCGGCAGCCTTATATCCAGTCAGTGACTCCACTCAGCCAGTCATCCTCATTAGTCTCAGGTGCCTGATAATCAGGCTCATTACCTTCCTTTACCAGAATAGGGAGTTCACCAGACCTCAGTGACGAAGGGGAAAATGAACTCACAACAGTACCTCCCCCTTGAGGAGGGGTCACTGAACCCTCAACCACGCCACCAGGGCGATCAGGGTGAGCCCGATGAAAGGCACGCACCAATCTTTTGGCATGAATATCAGAGGCAGAGACCCAGGAATTATCCTCCTGACCATAACCCTTCCACTTAACCAAATACTGGAGTCTCCGTTTAGCCAGACGGGAATCCAGTATTTTCTCTACCTCATATTCCATGTTACCTTCAACCAATACAGGGTCTGGAGGTGCCACCCCAGGAACAACTGGTTCAACAAATCTCTTCAACAAGGACTTATGGAACACATTATGGATTTTAAATGTGACAGGAAGAGCCAAACGAAAAGAGACCGGATTAATAATCTCCAAAATCTTGTAAGGTCCAATAAATCTAGGCTTAAACTTAGGAGAAGCCACCTTCATAGCAATATTTTTTGATGATAACCACACCATATCACCAATCTTAAACTGGGGACCAATGGTCCTATGTCGATTGGAAAACCGCTGGGCCTTTTCCTGGGAGAGAGATAACTTATCCACCACTTGGTCCCAGATCTGGTGCATTCTCTCCACCACAGTGTCAACACCTGGGCAGGCAGAAGGCTCCACCTGCCCTGAAGAAAATCGAGGATGAAATCCAAAGTTACAATAATAATAATAATAATAATAATAATAATAATAATAATCTTTATTTTTATATAGCGCTAACATATTCCGCAGCGCTTTACAGTTTGCACACATTTTCATCACTGTCCCCGATGGGGCTCACAATCTAAATACCCTATCAGTATGTCTTTGGAGTGTGGGAGGAAACCGGAGTACCCGGAGGAAACCCACGCAAACACGGGGAGAACATACAAACTCCTTGCAGATGTTGTCCTTGGTGGGATTCGAACCCAGGACCCCAGCGCTGAAAGGCTACAGCGCTAACCACTGAGCCACCGTGCTGCCCCTTTTTTACAAAAAAAAGGTGACATCAAAGTGGCAGAACTAGCTCTATTATTTAAAGCAAATTCGGCCAAGGGCAAAAATGAAACCCAATCATCCTGATCAGCGGAAATAAAACATCTCAAATACGACTCCAAGGTCTGGTTTGTTCTCTCTGTCTGCCCATTGGTCTGAGGGTGAAAAGCAGAGGAGAAGGACAACTGAATTCCCAGCTTGGAACAGAAAGTCCTCCAAAATCTAGACACAAACTGAACTCCTCTGTCAGATACAATGTTCTCAGGAATCCTGTGCAAGCGAACCACCTGTTGCAAAAACAGGGGCACCAACTCAGAGGAAGATGGCAATTTAGGGAGTGGTACAAGATGAACCATCTTAGAGAACCTATCACAAATCACCCAAATAACAGTCATTCTATGAGAGACCGGCATATCAGAGATGAAATCCATTGAAATATGGGTCCATGGCCTCCTGGGGACCGGCAAAGGCATCAACAACCCACTAGAGCAAGAACAAGATTTAGACTGGGAGCAAGTCCCACAGGACTGCACAAAATTCCTGACATCATGAGACAAGGTGGGCCACCAAAAAGAGCGACTCACCAGATCTCTAGTACCAAAAATACCTGGATGACCAGCCAATGCAGAGCAATGAACTTCAGACATCACTCTCTTCTTCCACTGGTCAGGAACATACAACTTTCCACTGGGACAACGCTCAGGTTTGTCCTCCTGGAACTCTTGCAGAGCAAGTCTCATATCGGGCGAGATGGCAGAAAGAACTACCCCTTCGCCTAAGATGGTAGCAGGCTTGGTCACCACAGGAGAATCAGCAAAGAAACTCCTAGAGAGGGCGTCTGCCTTGACATTCTTAGTTCCAGGAAGAAAAGAGACCACAAAATCAAAACGTGTAAAAAAACAAGGCCCACCTAGCCTGTCTAGGGTTCAAGCGTTTAGCCGACTCCAGGTAAATCAAATTCTTGTGGTCATTGAGGACCACGACTTGATGTTTAGCTCCCTCCAACCAATGTCTCCACTCCTCAAATGCCCATTTCATGGCCAACAGTTCCCGATTCCCCACATCATAGTTACGTTCAGATGGAGAGAACTTTCGGGAAAAGAAAGCACAGGGATTCATTTTAGATGTTACAGGATCCTTTTGGGACAAAACAGCTCCTGCACCAATCTCAGAAGCATCCACCTCTTCCTGGAACGGGAGTGAGACATCAGGTTGCCGCAAAACCGGGGCGGAGGTAAATCTTCGCTTCAGCTCCTGAAAGGAAGCAACAGCCTCCGGAGACCAATTCAACACATCAGCACCCTTCTTAGTCAGATCAGTCAATGGCTTGGCAATACTAGAAAATTTTGCTATAAATTTCCGATAAAAATTAGCAAAACCCAAAAACTTCTGGAGGGCCTTCAAAGAAGTGGGCTGAACCCAATCATAAATGGCCTGTACCTTGGCCGGGTCCATTTCAATAGTTGACGGAGACAAAATAAATCCCAAAAATGAAATCCTCTGTACTCCAAAAAGGCATTTCGATCCTTTGACATACAGGGAATTCTCCCTCAAGATCCGGAACACAGTCCGAATATGTTCCACATGAGAATCCCAATCCTTGGAGAAGATCAAAATATCATCCAGATAGATAATCAAAAATTTATCGACAAAGTCTTGGAAAATATCGTTCATGAAGCACTGGAAGACAGAAGGGGCATTAGTGAGCCCAAAAGGCATCACCAGGTACTCAAAATGTCCCTCCGGAGTATTAAACGCCGTCTTCCATTCATCCCCCTGCTTAATGCGGATAAGATTATACGCCCCCCTGAGGTCAAGCTTGGTAAACCAGCCATCCCCTGTAACTCTAGAGAATAGATCCGAAATCAGGGGTAACGGATACTGATATTTAATAGTAATTTTATTGAGGGCACGATAATCAATACAAGGCCTTAAAGAACCATCCTTTTTGGCCACAAAAAAAACCCGGCACCTAAGGGTGAAGAGGATGGTCGAATATGACCCTTCTCCAACGCCTCCTTAATATAGGACCGCATAGCCTCGTGCTCGGGTACAGATAAATTGAAGAGCCGACCCTTGGGAAATTTACACCCCGAGCTTAGTTCAATTGCACAGTCATAACTCCTATGAGGAGGCAAGGACGCAGACTCATTCTCACTAAATACATCATAAAAGTCCACCAAATAGTCAGGAACATCATGCGACTGAGGAGAGGTGGAAAAAACTGGAGCCTCACTAAAGGCACACCGACAACCCCAACTCACCACAGACACAGACTTCCAATCCAAAACTGGATTATGAATTTGCAACCAGGGAAACCCCAGAACAACGGCATCATGCAGACCATGCAACACCAAAAATCTGCAATTTTCTTGATGGTCTGGGGCGACCCGCATGACCACCTGGGTCCAAAACTGAGGTTTATTTTTAGCCAAAGGAGTAGCATCAATCCCCCTCAAAGGGATAGGCGTCTGCAGAGGTGTCATCGGAAATCCACAACGTTTAGCAAAATCCAAGTCCATTAGGTTTAGCGCTGCTCCCGAATCCAGAAAAGCCTTGGCGGAAAATGTGGACAGGGAGCAGATCAGAGTAATTGCCAGAAGAAACTTAGGTTGAACACCACCAACAGAAAACGTGTGTGCAAAGCGTTTCTCTTGTTTAGGACAAACAGAAATAATATGCGAGGCATCTCCACAGAAAAAACACAGCTTATTACGCCTTCTGAACTCCTGACGTTGCGCCTTAGACAAAACTCTATCAAATTGCATAGGTTCAGACGTCTGTTCAACCGGTGGCAGCACTTCTCGTGCAATCCTGCGTTCACGTAAACGCCGATCAACCTGAATGGCTAATGACATAGAATCGTCCAGACCAGAGGGAACAGGAAATCCCACCATAGTATCTTTTACGGCTTCTGACAAACCCTTCCGAAAGAGAGCAGCCAAGGCATTATCATTCCAGGTAGTAAGGACCGCCCACTTTCGGAACTTTTGACAGTACAACTCTGCAGAATCTCGACCCTGGTTTAATGCCAACAGGGTCTTTTCAGCCTGATCAATAGCATTAGGTTCGTCATACAACAACCCCAGAGCTTGAAAGAATGCATTCACATTAGTCAGAATAGGATCATCTGGTTTCAAAGAAAACGCCCAATCCTGGGGATCGCCACGCAGCAAAGAGATGACAATTTTAACCTGCTGCGCGGAGCTCCCTGACGAGTTAGGCTTCAAGGCAAAAAATAATTTACAATTATTTTTGAAACTCAAAAATTTAGATCGATCCCCAAAAAATACATCAGGTGTAGGGATCTTTGGTTCAACAGCATGCGAACGAGCAAGGTAGGCGGAAATTCCCCGCACTTCCGCAGCGAGCTGCTCCACACGATCAGACAGTTGCTTTATCTCCATTGAGAGAAAAAAAAAATTCCCCCTACGGCCTCAGAGATATAGAGGAAAGAATATACACACACTTTTTTTTTTTTTTACACACAATTCTTTCCTGCTATTGAGTACCCTAGGATCTGCGGTATGGCGGGTGATTTCTGTTATGAATGAGTCACCGTAGGAGGCAAAAACAGAAATGCTAGCTAAGTCCAGAAAACCAGAGCAGTTGTCAGCTATCGGATTGCAGACCCCTGATCCTATCACTATGAGACTAACAGTAGCCGTGGGGGGTTCCTACGAAGCCCTGGACCCCTCGATCACAGCCGGAGGATTAAATAGGCCTACAGAAAGAAAGGGGAAATCTAAACTGCCCCAGAGCAGACCCCAAAGCAATAGGCAGCCCCCAACATATAATGACGGTGAAGCAAGATGAAAACACTAACACACACAGAAAGATAGACTGAGCAAAGACGGGGCCCAAACTACCTAGATAGGAAAGGACAGGAAGGCTGCTGTCTGCAATCCGTGAAAAACCCTATAAAAATAAGAGCCAACAGACTGACAATGAAAAAGGCCCTGAAGACGCTAGGCTTCAAAAACGCTATGTCAGTACTCAGGAATATTCTGAAGACCGAGCAACAGGCAAAAGGAGATTCAGCTCACCCCAACAGGGAATGGCAGAATCCAGAAAAGCAAGGAAAACAAAAACAAAACATAAATGCAAACAGGCAAAGCAGAAAACTTAGCTTTAGGGAAGCAGGAATCAGACTGGTGTCCTAGAAGTCCACAGAGAAATCACCCGCAGGGCAGAAGGGCTTATATCCAGTCAGTGACTCCACTCAGCCAGTCATCCTCATTAGTCTCAGGTGCCTGATAATCAGGCTCATTACCTTCCTTTACCAGAATAGGGAGTTCACCAGACCTCAGTGACGAAGGGGAAAATGAACTCACAACAGACATTTCCCCATAAGAGCTTTGAACGTGGGCCCCGGGGAAGTCACCTTGCCAAGGGGGACAGATCTGGCCCGGGTGTACCTACACAAGGGCGAAGTGGTGAGTCAGAAAAAGATGTCTTTATTGCCGATCGAAGGTGCGGGGTGGACCCTGGCAGTCACTGCGGGGCCCGAAGAGAAGCAATCCCCATAGTGGAATGGGCGAATCATCCTTGACCAAATGGAAGTGGATGTGAAGGCTCTTGGCCCTGAGCCTGTGTGGGCGATAGAAGCTATGCTGTGGGAAAATCAGGCTGCATTCGCCCGTCACGCCGAAGATTTTGGCTGTACCGAAGCGATCACACACGAGATACTGACCGGGGACGCTCGTCCAATTCGAGAACGATACCGGCAAATCCCACCCAAGATGTACCAAGAGGTGAAGACATTACTGAGGCAGATGCTAGATTCAGGAGTAGTGCAGAGTAGTCAGAGCCCTTGGGCGGCACCGGTGGTGCTCGTCAAGAAGAAGGATGGGACCATCCGGTTCTGTGTAGATTACAGGAAACTCAATGCCTGCACTGTGCGAGACTCATATCCGTTACCCAACACCCAGGAATCCTTGACAGCATTGGGGAAAGCCAAGTTATTCTCCAACTTGGACCTAGCAAGCGGATACTGGCAAGTGGCCGTGGCCGAGAAAGACAAGGAAAAAACCGCCTTCATCCTCCCTATGGGATTGTTCGAGTTTAACTGGATGGCCTTCGGGCTCTCCAATGCTCCGGGCACGTTTCAACGGCTGATGGAAAAGTGTTTGGGAGACTTAAACTTTGAGACTACCCTGATCTACCTGGATGACATCATTGTGTTCTCTGCCTCGTTCGAAGACCATCTTGCCTGGCTTGGACAGGTACTCGGAAGACTGCGGGCTCATAACCTGAAGGTGAAGCCAAAGAAGTGCCACCTCTTCAGGAGAGAGATCGAGTACCTGGGCCACATAGTGTCACAAGATGGAGTTCTGCCTTCACCGGAAAAAGTGGCTGCTATCCAGAAGTGGCCAGTCCCTCGCACCGTGCGGTAACTCCAGGAATTCCTTGGACTTGCTGGGTACTACCGACGGTTTGTCAAAGATTTCGCAAAGGTGGCGGGTCCTCTGAATGAACTGCTGAGGGGGACCGCCCGAGTGCCGAAGACCCAGTGCATCCCCTGGGACCAGAGGCAAGATGAGGCCTTCCAGGCTATAAAGAATGCTCTTACTTCAGCTCCAATTTTGGCCTACGCAGATTTCGATCAACCGTTCTTGTTGTACACAGTCGGTAACCTTCATGGACTCGGTGCACTACTTTCCCAAATACAGGATGGACATGAGAGAGTCATCGGGTATGCCAGTAGGTTCCTGCGAGACAGTGAAAGAAACCCCCATAATTACAGCCCTTTCCGGTTAGAGCTCCTGGCCCTCGTGTGGATCATGACAGAGAAGTTTACGGGCTTCCTGGCAGGGACCAAGATTCAAGTTTGAACGGACAATAATCCTTTGGCCCACCTTGAGAATGCAAAACTGGGGGCCTTAGAACAATGGTGGGTGGCTCGCCTGGCCAAGTTTGACATTACCATCCATTATCGCTCTGCTACGGAAAATGCAAATGCCGATGGCCTGTCACGAGTGACGGTGGAAACTCCAGTGGGGGATCTCGATGAACAACTCAAAGAGGAAGAAACCCCAGACTTCCGTAAGTTCAAGACCCCAGTGGTTGCGGGTCCAGTCGAGTAGGGAGGCCTGTGCACTACCCCGATCTCTGGGGAGAATCAATGAAGAGTGGGGAAATGTTCAAGATGAAGATGGAGAGCTGAGACAGATGAAATGCTGGGTAGCGCAGAAGCGGGAGCCAGGCAAACAAGAGAGAGATAGTCTGGACGCTGAGATGAAGAGTGTCTTACACCAGTGGGATAGACTGGAGGTGCGGGAATCGGTGCTATATCGCAAGAGGGAACAGCTTAAAGATACTGAAGTAAGGTGGCAGGTGGTCATCCCAGGAGGAATGGCCCAAGAAGTGGCTAAAGATGCCCACGAATTCGGAGCCCACTTCGGGTCCACAAAGACCTACCAGTGATTACAGCGGCACGTGTACTGCCCCCGGTTGGAGTCCGTGGTAGAAGAGGTTTGCCGGCAATGTCGGGTATGCGACCTGATTAAGAGTACTGAACAAAGGGCACCCATCCAGACCATACATACTAAGGAACTGAATCTTACACAAAAATAATGCAAGAAGAAAGAAGGAATAAGCCAAAAAATAATAAAATCTCAATTTTTTATTAGAAAAAATTATTTAAAAATTGTAGTAAAGCAAGGAAATTTCCAAAAAACATGCCAAGGTAAGTGCTTACACCAGGAAAAAATATCTCAATAGCAATGTGATGCAATTTCTACAGAATAAATTTTAGGCTCTCAACAATTATATATTCACGTGGAGCACTCAGTTCCGATCACAAAAAAAAATCAATGATGGCAAAATTTAGTATATACAGTAGTATATTGATTGCAACAAAGTCCATATAATGCATAAAAATTTCTATAGCACCTCACAAAAATATATATATATGTGATGCAAAAAATGCATACAAATAATTAATCACATACAGCACCAGCATATAATACATATAGTCATTACATATAGAATATGATACAAAAAGAGGCTACATGCTGGCTTGTTAAAAAGCAATTAAGGAAGGGGCAAACTAAAGTAGTAATTTGCTTGGTGCATAATTTCCTTCCCAAAATATCCAAAAATATATGCAAATGTGCCCATGCTACTAAAGTGCATATAAGTGATACATAAAAATTGCTAGATACCAATTAAAGAATTAGGTATGTAGGGACAGACTAGTAGTTTGCTTAATGCACAATCTCCTTCCCAAAATATCCAACAATGCTTGCAAATGTGCCCATGTTGCTAAAGTGCAAGTACAGACAATTTGCGGCTATCAGAGAACTTACATGTGTGCAGCCACTGATAATACTGGTGTCCAGGTAACATTTGCACTTTAGCAGCATGGGCATATTTGCAAGTATTGTTGGATATTTTGGGAAGGAGATTGCACACATTATTTCTCTGATAGCCGCAAATTGTCCTGTGTGATCTAGGCTTTAGGCTGGGTTCACACGCAGCGGAACTCTCGCGGAAATTACCGCGAGAATTCCGGAATTCCAGTCCGCGGGAAAATCACATTTTAAATTCCCGTGATTTTCCCGCGGAAAAACTAGCATTTTGCAAGCGTAATTAGCTTGCAGAATTGCTAGCGTTTTCCAAGCAATCTGGAGCATCGCTTGGAGAACTGATTGACAGGTTGGTCACACTCGTCAAACATAGTGTTTGACGAGTGTGACCAACTTTTTACTATTGAGGCCGCCTATGCGGCATCAATAGTAAAAGATAGAATGTAAAAAATAATAATAAAAAAATATCGTTATTCTCACCTTCCGAGCGTGGAGAGAGGCGGGAAGGCTGCGCGGGACGTCGGAAGGTGGGAATAACAATATTTTTTATTTTAGATTCTATTTTTTACAGGGATATGGTACCCAAAGCCCGGAGGACAGTCTCCTCTCCTCCGGACCGCAAATGTTCTGCTTACTTTTCGCATGGTGTGCACAGCCACATGCGGAAAGTAAGCAGAACAATGCATTCCTATGGGTCCTGTTGTACCTGCCAGTAGTCATCTCAATGTCAGTCTGTCCCGCTGCACCTGCCAGAGATCATCTCTACATCAACTGGTCCAGTTTCACTTGCTAGAGCTCATCTCTCCATCAGCCGGTCCCATCTGCATCTGTGGTACCTGTCAGCTTACTCAGCCTCCCTGCCTCTATCAGACATTGCCTCGGGCTGCCCTAGCTACCCATTCATAGGGGTCAGCTGCCATTCACCCAAGGTCAGTCCTCGAGTAGCACCTGGAATACTTCCCTTGTCTCTCCTCGGATCTCGGTGTTGTACGATGCTGTGTATCCATGGTCAGATTGGGTGAGGCTCCTAGTCACGCCCCTCCAGGTCTTCCTTGGGCTTCAGCACAGTGGTTCCACCACTCAGCCCGTTACACCCCCTGTATTTCCATTGACAGATGACCTGAGTGGGGACTTGCTATTTTTGTGGGTTGAGTTGAAGCTTTTATTGGGAACATTTTACATAATGTTTGGGATCACATTTATTTGGCGCTCTACGCTGAGCACTTAAATTGGGGCTTACATCTATATCTCTGAGGGATGTAATTCAGATGAAACCCCCGAGGGAGCCACTAACTATAATGAGGCAGCAGAGTTACTCTGGACTCTGTCTGGCCTCTGTTCAGTGGTGTCCTTCTTTTCATAAGTGCACAAAATTGTGGTTGACCGCGCTTTTATGCACGCCATAAAAGGCAGACACTACCGGATCACAGGTCGGACTGACAGCATCCACAGTGCTTCCATCTGTTTCATTATAGGGAATCTTGTGCCGGGGGTTCCATCTGAATCACGTATTTCAGAGATTTACATGGAAGCCCCGGTGTAAGCGCTCAGCGCCGAGCACAAGATAAATGTGTGCCAAGCCTTACTGTGATCTTTGGGAGGCAGAATAAAAAAATCAAAAGCAGGTGAAGAATCGTTTTTATTTTTTATGCCGTTCCTTGTGCGGTATAAGTGATTAGACAACTTTAATCTTTGAATCGGTGTGATTACAGCGATACCAGATTTATATTGGGTTTTTATGTTTGACTGCTGTCACACACTAAAAGACGCTTTTTATTGCAAAAACTAGTTTTTGCATCACCATGTTTTGAGAGCTATCATTTTTCCACATTTCACCAACAGAGCCATGTGATGGCTTGTTTTTTTGTGGGTTGAGTTGGTGTATTTTTTTGTACAATTTTTGGTCACATAACATTTTTTGATCGCTTTCTACTATGATTTTTGGAAGACAGAATGACCGAAAACCATTAATTCAGGATTTTTTTTTAATGCCATTCCACGTGTGGTAAAATTGATAAGGCAGCTTTATTCTTCAGGTCAGTACAATTAAAGCAATAACTCATTTATATAGTTTTTTATGTTTTGGTACTTTTACACAGTAAGAACTATTTTATAGAAAAAATAATTAATTTTGCATCTCTGTATTCTGAGAGCTATATCTTTTTTAATTTTCCACTGATGGAGCTGAATGGCAGCTTGTTTTTTGGGGTACAAGATGGTGTTTTCATAGATATCATTTGTACTAACTTCTGATGACTTTTCTGTAAAGGACATTTGTGCAGGTGTATCTAAACAGTAGAACAATGTACCACAACTCCAGAGTCTGTTAAATCTTTCTGAAGGTCTTTTGCAGTCAAGCGGAGGTTCTGATTCGCCTCTCTAGCAATTCTAAGCGCAGCTCTCACTGAAATTTTGCTTGCTTTTCCAGACCTTATCTTTACCTCCACTGTTCTTGTTAACTGCCATTTCTTAATTAAACTTCAAACTGTAGAATGGGCAATTTGAAAACATGTTGCTATCTTCTTATAGCCTTCTCCTGCTTTGTGGGCCTTCACCATTTTTATTTAGGTTAGGGGAGGATGGGTTTTCATAAAGCTCAGGAATTTTCATCACCTGGCGTTTCCTAACAATGACAGTGAACAAGCCATAACCCTAACAGGCTAAATAAGGTCTGAAACTTTGGTCAATGTTATCTGAACACACAAATATCCAAAGGTGTCAAAACTTTGTAATTTTTAAAATGTAAAAATGACTATATATTTTTTTAACCAAAATACCTTGGAAATGTGTCATCTTTAACCCCTTCATGACCCAGCCTATTTTGACCTTAATGACCTGGCCATTTTTTGCATTTCTGACCAGTGTCCCTTTATGAGGTAATAACTCAGGAACGCTTAAACGCATCCTAGCGATTCTGAGATTGTATTTTCATGACATATTGGGCTTCATGTTAGTGGTAAACTGAGGTCGATAATTTTTGTGTTTATTTGTGAAAAAAATGGAAATGTGGCGAAAATTTTGAAAATTTCACAATTTTCAAATTTTGAATTTTTATTCTGTTAAACCAGAGAGTTATGTGACACAAAATAGATAACAAGTAACATTTCCCACATGTCTACTTTACATCAGCACAATTTTGGTAGGAAGTTATAAGGGTTAAAAGTTGACCAGCGATTTCTCATTTTTACAACAAAATTTACAAAACCATTTTTTTAGGGACCACCTCACATTTGAAGTCACTTTGAGGGGTCTATATGGCAGAAAATGCCCAAAAGTGACACCATTCTAAAAATTGCACCCCTCAAGCTACTCAAAACTACATTCAGAAAGATTATTAACCCTTCAGGTGCATCACAGGCACTAAAGCAACATAACATGGAAGGAAAAAATGGACATTTTAATTTTTCCAACAAAAATTTTCTTTTAGCATCATTTTTTTCATTTTCACATGGGTAATAGGATAAAATGGATCCTAAAATTTGTTGGGCAATTTCTTCTGAGTACACCGATACCTCATATGTGGTCATAAACCACTGTTTGGGCACACGGCAGGGCTCAGAAGGGAAGGAGCGCCATTTGACTTTTTGAATGGAAAATATGCTGGAATATTTGTCGGTTGCCATGTCGCGTTTGGAAAGTCCCTGTGTGCCTAAACATTGGAGCTCCCCCACAAGTGACCCCATTTTGGAAACTAGACCCTCCAAGGAACTTATCTAGATGCATAATGAGCACTTTGAACCCCCAGATGCTTCACAAATTGATCTGTAGAAAAAAAAGTACTTTTTTTTCACAAAAATTTAGTTTTAGCCTCAGGTTTTTCATTTTCACATGGGCAACAGGGTAAAATGGATCCTAAAATTTGTTGGGAAATTTCTCCTGAGTACACCGATACCTCATATGTGGTCATAAACCACTGTTTGGGCGCACGGCAGGGCTCAGAAGGGAAGGAGCACCATTTGACTTTTTGAATGGAAAATTTGCTGGAATATTTAGCGTTACCATGTCGCATTTGGAGAGTCCCTGTGTGCCTAAATATTGGAGCTCCTCCACAAGTGACCCCATTTTGGAAACTAGACAATCCAGGGAACTTATCTAGATGCATAATGAGCACTTTGAACCCCCAGGTGCTTCACAAATTGATCTGTAGAAAAAAAGTACTTTTTTTTCACAAAAATTTTCTTTTAGACTCAGTTTTTTCATTTTCACATGGGCAACAGGGTAAAATGGATCATAAAATTTGTTGGGCAATTTCTCCTGAGAGCACCAATACCTCATATGTGGGGGTAAACCACTATTTGGGCGCACGGCAGGGCTCAGAAGGGAAGGAGCGCCATTTGACTTTTTGAGTGAAAAATTAGCTCCAATCGTTAACGGACACCATGTCGTGTTTGGAGAGCCCCTGTGTGCCTAAACTTTGGAGCTCCCCCACAAATGTCCCCATTTTGGAAACTAGACCACCCCAAGGAACTTATCTAGATGCATAGTGAGCACTTTGAACCCTCAGGTGCTTCACAGAAGTTTATAACGCAGAGTCGTGAAAATAAAAATATTTTTTTTCCTCAAAAAATGATTTTTTTAGCCCGCTAATTTTTATTTTCACAATTGTAACAGGAGAAATTGGACTCCTAAAGTTGTTGTCCAGTTTCTCCTGAGTACGCTGGTACCCCATATGTGGGGGGACCACTGTTTGGGCACACGTCGGGGCTCGGAAGGGAAGTAGTGACGTTTTGAAATGTCGACTTGATGGAATAGTCTGCGGGCGTCATGTTACGTTTGCAGAGCCCCTGATGCACCTAAACAGTGGAAACCCCCCACAAGTGACCCCATTTTGGAAACTAGACCACCCAAGGAACTAATCTAGATGTGTGGTGAGCAATTTGAACCCTCAAGTTCTTCACAGAAGTTTATAACGCAAAGGCATGAAAATAAAAAATATTTTTTTTCCTCAAAAAATGACTTTTTAGCCCACAATTTTTTATTTTCACAAGGATAGCAGGAGAGATTGGACCCCCAAAAGTTGTTGTCCAGTTTGTCCTGAGTACGCTGGTACCCCATATGTGGGGGGAACCACTGTTTGGGCACACGTCGGGGCTCGGAAGGGAAGTAGTGACGTTTTAAAATGCGGACTTCATGGAATGGTCTGCGGGCGTCATGTTACGTTTGCAGAGCCCCTGATGCGCCTAAACAGTGGAAACCCCCCCACAAGTGACCCCATTTTGGAAACTAGACCACCCAAGGAACTAATCTAGATGTGTGGTGAGCAATTTGAACCCCCAAGTTCTTCACAGAAGTTTAGAACGCAATGGCATGAAAATAAAAAATATTTTTTTCCTCAAAAAATGATTTTTTAGCCCACAATTTTTTATTTTCACAAGGGTAACAGGAGAGACTGGACCCCAAAAGTTGTTGTCCAGTTTGTCCTGAGTACGCTGGTACCCCATATGTGGGGGGAACCACTGTTTGGGCACACGTCGGGGCTCGGAAGGGAAGTAGTTTACGTTTGCAGAGCCCCTGATGTGCCTAAACAGTAGAAACCCCCCACAAGTGACCCCATTTTGGAAACAACACCCCCAAGGAACTTATCTAGATGTCTGGTGAGCACTTCGAACCCTCAAGTGCTTCACAGAAGTTTATAACGCAGAGCCATGAAAATTAAAAATCATTTTTTTCCACAAAAATAATTATTTTAGCCCCCAATTTTTTATTTTCCCAAGGGTAACAGGAGAAATTAGACCCCAAAAATTGTTGTTCAATTTTTCCTGAGTACGCTGATACCTCATATGTGGGGGTAAACCACTGTTTGGGCACACGTCGGGGCTCGGAATGGAGGGAGCACTGTTTGACTTTTTAAACGCAAAATTGGCTGGAATAAATGGTGGTGCCATGTCGCGTTTGGAGACCCCCCTGATGTGCCTAAACAGTGGAAACCCCTCAATTCTAACTCCAACCCTAACCCCAACACACCCCTAACCCTAATCCCAACTCTAACCCTAACTACAAGCCTAACCCTAATCCCAACCCCAACCCACCCCTAACCCTAATCTTAACCCAATCACAACCCTAACCCTAATTCCAACCCTAACCCTAATTCCAACCCTAACCCTAATTCCAACCCTAACCCTAATTCCAACCCTAACCCTAATTCCAACCCTAACCCTAATTCCAGCCCTAACCCTAATTCCAGCCCTAACCCTAATTCCAGCCCTAACCCTAATTCCAGCCCTAACCCTAATTCCAGCCCTAACCCTAATTCCAGCCCTAACCCTAATTCCAGCCCTAACCCTAATTCCAGCCCTAACCCTAATTCCAGCCCTAACCCTAATTCCAGCCCTAACCCTAATTCCAGCCCTAACCCTAATTCCAGCCCTAACCCTAATTCCAGCCCTAACCCTAATTCCAGCCCTAACCCTAATTCCAGCCCTAACCCTAATTCCAACCCTAACCCTAATTCCAACCCTAACCCTAATTCCAGCCCTTACCCTAACTCCAGCCCTAACCCTAATTCCAACCCTAGCCCTAATTCCAACCCTAAACCTCATTCCATCCCTAACTCTAATTCTAACCCTAACCCTCATTCCAACCCTAACCCTAATGGAAAACTAAAAATATTTTCTTTATTTTATTATATGTCCCTACCTATGGGGGTGATAAAGGGGGGGTTTATTTACTTTTTTTCTTATTTTGATCAAAATAAATGAATGAATCTGCAGCCGGTGCACTGCGCATGCGCCCGCCATTTTCCAAGTTGGCGGCACCCATGACGCAAGACACCGGGACGGCCAGAGGGACAGGAGGTACCGGGGCCGTGGGGGGGGGATCGGAAGGCTGGGGGGAGCGGAGGGCAGGGGGAGGGGTCCGACCTGATGATGACTGCAGTGTCCGATCGCTGCCGTCAGTCGGTGGCGGCAGCCGATCGGCGCCATCAGTCGGTGGGTGAGGGGTCTGATTGCTGTCTCCAGCCATGGCCGATGCTATTGCAGCATCGGCCATGGACCGATTGTAATATTTCACCAAATTTAATTGGTGAAATATTACAATCGTACTGCGCATTTTCAAAGATGGCGGCGCCCATGCAGGAGGGAAGCGGGACACCGGGAGCCGGAGCGGGACGTGACAGGTACCGGTGAGGGTGAGGGGGGATCGGACTGTGGGGGGGGATCAGAGGAAAGGGGAGCGGGGGCAGATCATGACAGCAGCGGCCCATCGCTGCTGTCAATCCATGGCGGGGGCCGATCGCCCCCGCCAGCCGGTGTAGGGGGGTTAAATTAGTGTCTCCAGCCATGTCCGATGCTACTGCAGCATCGGCCATGGCTGGATTGTAATATTTCATCAAATTTCATTGATGAAATATTACTATCGCTCTGATTGGTTGTTGAAAGTGAAACAGCCAATCAAAGCGATCGTAGCCACGTGGGGGCTAAGCCACCCCCTGTGGTGAAGCATAAAGGGTCCTTTGTGTGTGGGCCGGGTGACCTTTCATTGACCCCGGTCACCCGACCCACAGGAGCGCTATTTATAGCATGACGAATACGGGGGTGCCATGGGTCGTTTGGGCACGACTTTTCATGACGCCTACGTAGGCGTCATGGGTCGGGAAGGGATTAACTTTAGGCCTTTTAGAGATCATTTCATCTTCATCTTGCTTAACTTTTCACAATACATGCCACTGTATATACAGGCGCTTTTCACGAAATTAGAATATCATCAAAAAGTTAATTTATTTCAGTCCTTCAACACAGACAAGATAAAGTCTGCTGTCAATGCAACCTGGGCTTCCTTAACTCCTCAGCAGTGCCGCAGGCTTATCGCCTCCATGCCACGCCGCATTGATGCAGTAATTGATGCCAAAGGAGCCCCGACCAAGTATTGAGTGCATTTACTGAACATACATCTCAGTAGGCCAACATTTCAGATTTTAAAATCATTTTTCAAGCTGGTGTTTTAAAATATTCTAATTTACTGAGATCATGACTTTTGGGTTTTCATTGTCTGTAAGCCATAATCATAGTAACATTAACAGAAATAAACACGTGAAATAGATCACTCTGTTTGTAATGACTCTATACAGTATATGAGTTTCACTTTTTGTATTGAAGAACTGAAATAAATTAATTTTTTGATGATATTCTAATTAGTGAGAAGCAACTGTAATTTTTTGTAATTCTTTTCCAAATAATGGTATATATCTGAACACTGAATATGTCTGGACTCCACATTCATCAAACTGGAAACATGTCTGAAAAGAGCAGCTGTATTTACCAATGCCAGGTAGGAAAACTATTGCAAAACAGGATGCAGCCTGCATGATAAAGGTGGAGGCAGCACAGGTGCAATATACTGATGAAAACAACCAGTCACATGCCTAAAATTCATGGAGACAGTGGTCACCCAGTATTATGAAAGCACATGGATAAAGTTTGTATAGGGTGCCAATCACACAGATGTAGTGCACAGTGCCTGGCTTACAGCCAATTAATGATGCCCATACGATTAGAACAAGCTGCCAAGCACTATATAAGGCTTCATTCAAATGTCTATGTTTAACCCCTTAACGACCGCCGATACGCCTTTTAACGGCGGTAATTAAGGGTACTAAAACCACAGCGCCGTTAATTCACGGCGCTGTGATTTAAGTGAATAGCGCCCCCAGTGTCGGTTTTTACCGACCCCCGCTTTTGCGATCGCCGTTATTAACCCTATAACGGCGACCGCAAAAAAAAAAGCCGCGATTTTACATTTAATTTCTCTCTCCTCTGATGTGATCGCACATCAGAGGAGAGAGAAATAGGGTCCCCGATCCCCCCCCCCCCCGGTACCTCTCCGTGGCCCTCCGTCCCCTCCCGGTGGTCCCACGTCCCGCCGGCATCCTCCGATGGGCGCCGCCATCTAGAAAATGGCGGGCGCATGCGCAATGCGCCCGCCGGGAATCTGCCGCCTCCGGCTGGCAGATTCCATTCAGAATTTTGATCACTATGATAAACGATCATAGTGATCAAAATAAAAAAAATAGTACATAACCCACCCGTTTATCACTCCCTTATATAGGCCAATATAATGAAATAAAGAAAATATTTTTTTTTTCAGCTTTCCATTAGGGTTAGGGGTAGGGTTAGGGCTAGGGTTGGGGTACGGTTAGGGTTAGGGTTGGGCTAGGGTTAGGGTTGGGCTAGGGTTAGGGTTGGGCTAGGGTTAGGGTTGGGCTAGGGTTAGGGTTAGGGCTAGGGTTAGGGTTGTGCTAGGGCTAGAGCTGGGCTAGGGTTAGGGCTCGGGTCACGACTAGGGTTAGAATTAGGGTTAGGGCGAACTAGAATTAGGGTTAGAATTAGGATTAGGGTTGGGATTAGGGTTAGGGTTAGGGGTGTGTTGGGGTTAGGGTTGGAGCAAGAATTGAGGGGTTTCCACTATTTGCCAACTTTGGGGGTCTAAAAATTGGGGTCTAAAAAATCACTTTTGTGGAAATAAAAAAAGACTTTTTATTTTCACGGCTCTGCGTTTATAAACTTTTGTGAAGCGCTTGGGGGTTCAAAGTGCTCACCACACATCTAGATAAGTTCTTTAGGGGGTCTAATTTCCAAAATGGGGTCACTTGTGGGGGGTTTCCACTGTTTAGGCCCATCAGGGGCTCTGCAAGCGCAACATGATGCCCGCAGACCATTCCATCAAAGTCTGCATTCCAAAATGGCACTCCTTCCCTTCCGAGCTCTCCCATGCGCCCAAACAGTGGTTCCCCCCCCACATATGGGGTATCGGCGTACTCAGGACAAATCGCATAACAACTGTGCGGGTATGATTTCTCCTGTTACCCTTGTAGAAATAAAAATTTGGGGGCGAAAAGATCATTTTTGTGGAAAAAAATAGATTTCTTATTTTCACGGCTCTACGTTATAAACTTCTGTGAAGCCCTTGGGGGTTCAAAGTGCTCACCACACATCTAGATAAGTTCCTTAATGGGTCTAGTTTCCAAAATGGGGTCACTTGTTGGAGGTTTCAACTGTTTAGGCACATTAAGGGCACTCCAAACGCAACATGGCATCCGATCTCAATTCCAGCCAATTCTGCGTTGAAAAAGTCAAACGGCGCTCCATCCCTTGCGAGCTCTGCCGTGTGCTGAAAAAGTGGTTTACCCCCACATATAGGGTATCAGCGTATTCAGGAGAAATTGTACAACAAATTTTGTGGTTGATTTTCTCTTTTAACACTTGTGAAAATAAAAAAAATTGGTTTGGAAGTAAATTTTTTGCAAAAAAAAGTTAAATGTTAATTTTTTCCTTCCACATTGCTTTAGTTCCTGTGAAGCACTTAAAGGGTTAATAAACTTCTTGAATGTGGTTTTGAGCACCTTGAGGGGTCTAGTGTTTAGAATGGTGCCACTTTTGGGTATTTTCTGTCATGTACACCCCTCAAAATGACTTTAAATATGATGTGGTCCCTAAAAAAAATGGTTTTGTAAATTTTGTTGTAAAAATGAGAAATCGCTGGTCAACTTTTAACCCTTCTAACTTCCTAACAAAAAAAAATTTTGCTTACAAAAATTGTGCTGATGTAAAGTAGACATGTGAGAAATGTTATTTATTAAGAAATTTGTGTGACACATCTCTCTGATTTGAGGGCATAAAAATTTAAAGTTTTAAAATTGCAAAATTTTCAAAATTTTCGCCATATTTCCATTTTTTTCATAAATAAACACAAGACTTATCGAAGAAATTTTACCACTAACACGAAGTACAATATGTCACGAAAAAACAATCTTAGAATCAGCGGGATCCATTAAAGCGTTCCAGAGTTATAACCTCATAAAGGGACAGTGGTCAGAATTGTAAAAATTGGCCTGGTCATTAAGCTGCAAACTGGCTCTGTCGCTAAGGGGTTAAACACATGAAAACTTACATGAAAAAATGGTACTGGCGTCAATCTTTTTTTTTGCATCAGGGTGTCATCAGTGTGTCTGTTGTTAACATCAGTGTTTTTCCAGTATGGATAAGTAAATAAATTACAAAGACTTAAAGGCATGTCACACTAAGCGATATCGGTAGCTATAACTTGTGACATTATAGCGATATTGCTAGCGATATCGCTGTGTGTGATACTTACCTACAACCCGCTCCCCCGCTGGTTATCGCTGATCGCGCGAGAACAGGCTGGACTGTTTCTCGTCGTCAGCTTCCTGCGGCGCTTCCTGCTGTGACGACGAGTGACGCGTGGAGCCGGGCGGGAGGACGCAGGATCGCCTGGTGTGACAGGTAAGTAGCGACCCCCGTCCCCAGCGATGTCGCTAGTGAGATCTGCCTGTATGGCAGCTCACTAGCGACCACTTAGCGATATACCAGCGATCCTGACCGCGTCATATCGCTGGTCGGGATCGCTGGTACATCGCTAAGTGTGACAGTACCTTTAAAGACTTATTGGAGTTTTGTAATTTATTGTTCCCATTGGCAATATATTTTGATACCACTAGAGGGAAATATTTCCCAACAGTCATTCTTGAATGTACTCTATCCTAATTAGCTTTCGCTTCCGAATATTTGTGTCTATTTTGTTTGTTAAATTTATAAAATCAATAAAAATTACATTTATAAAAAAAGACCTAGTGGCCATAGATAGTGAATGAAGTAAGTACAAGCCATATTAAATGTCATATCATGCGCAAAAAGAGAAAGCAAAATAATAGGCACATGAAAGTTCAGTAAAATAAATGAGATAGACCTGGATGACAATAGTGTGAAATCCCAATGCGCATTTTGCGTTTAGCTTCTTCTTGGGGGGTTAGTCATGAAGCTACCATCATTTTATAGACAATCATCTTGTACATCTACATAAATGCGACTTGCAACTATTTAGCATATGATTAGTTATGCACATTCTTGCCATGTCACTGCATTGTTGCTGTTTTGCTCCTGGTGGTGGAAAAATATTTTTCTTCCTGAATGCTACAAAATACAACCTGATCTCATGTTCCCTATTAGCTCATTGTATTACTAGGTTGTTTCCCAAGTGAAACGTCACTGGTTTGAATCGAGGAGCAGCCATGAAGAAGATTTCCCAAGAAAAGAAAAATGTCATCATCTAGCTCATTGATGACGGTCTCTTGGCCAAGAAAATTGCCAAACTGTATCATGTAATAACCTCCCTCTCCAACATCACTGAAGGAGAGCTTACGCACCTCCTTTCCAAATCACACCTCACCACCTGTGCACTTGACCCCATCCCTTCCCACCTGCTCCCCACCTCACTCACGCTCATCCCAGCCCTAACCCATCTCTTCAACCTATTGCTATCTTCTGGTACTTTCCCCTCTGCCTTCAAACATGCCACCACCACACCCATCCTCAAAAAAACTTACCCTGACCCAACTGCTATGCCCAGCTATCGCCCCATATTACTTCTCCCGTTTGCTTCCAAACTCCTTGAGCAGCATGTCCATGCTCAACTTTCCTCCCACCTCTCATCTAACTCTCTCCTTGACAACCTCAAATCTGGCTTCTGAACCCCACGACTCCACCGAAACAGCCCTAACCAAAATTACTAATGACTTACTCACAGCCAAAGCTAACAGACAGTTCTCCATCCTCCTTCTCGACCTGTCCTCTGCCTTCAAGACAGTCGATCACTGCCTACTGCTACAGATTCTTTCTTCCCTTAGCATCAAAGACCTTGCCCTGTCCTGGATTGCCTCATAACTTTCCGACTGCACATTTAGAGTCTCCCACTCACACGCTACCTCCTCATCCTGCCCTCTCTCTGTTGGAGTCCCTCAAGGCTCTGTCCTGGGGCCCCTACATTTTTCCATCTATACCCTTGGCCTAGTACAACTCATAAAGTCCCATGGCTTCCAGTACCACCTGTATGCGGATGAGACTCAGATCTACTGTACCTCTCTGACCTAGATGTCACCTCTCTGCTGTCCAAAGTCCCAGAGTGTCTATCAGTGATATCCTCCTTCTTCACCTCTGGCTTCCTAAAACTCAATGTAGGCAAAACCAAACTCATCATCTTTCCTCCATCTCGTGTACCTCCCGTACCCGACCTATCTATTATGGTAAATGGCATCACGCTCTCTCCCACACCTGAAATCCGCTGCCTTGGAGTAACTCTCGACTATGCCCTGTCCTTAAAACCACATGTCCAAACTCTTGCCACCTCCTGTCGTCTCCAACTCAAAAATATTTATAGAATCCATCCCTTCCTCAGCCCTCAATCTACTAAAACTCTAAAAACTCTAAAACTCTTGGCATGCCCTCATCACCTCCTGCCTTGATTACTGCAACACCCTCCTCTGTGGCCTCCCCGCTAACTCTCTTGCACCACTCCAGTCTGTCCTCAACTCTGCTGCTGGACTAGTCCACCTCTCTCCTTGCTACTCCCTTGTTTCGCCCCTCTGCCAATCCTTCCACTGGCTCCAATTCCCCAATGAATCCAGTTCAAACTATTAACATTGACCTACAAAGCCATCCACAACCTGTCCCCTCCCTATATCTCTGAACTAATCTCCCAATATCTTCCCTCACGTAATCTTCGAACCTCCGAAGACCTCCTACTCTCCTCCATACTTATTCGTTCCTCACCCAACCGCCTCCAAGATTTCTTTCGAATATCCCCCATCCATCCGTTTATTCACCACCCTCGGATCCTTCAGACAGAACCTGAAAACCCATCTCTTCAGGAAAGCTTACAGCCTTTTCTATAAGTTTGTATGTAACTCCTTCTCATATACAGCACCATGGAATTCATGGTGCTATATAAATAATAATAATGTAAGTGCCATGATAGTCCATCCCTCCATTTAGAAGCCAAAAGGTGGACATCTAGGCAAAATATCAGAGTCAACATGTATGCTTCATAATAGTGAGATCACAAAAGACGTTACAACCATTAAGTGTTGCACGTTACACAAGTCTGGAATGATGGCCCGAAAAAAGTGGAAGAAGCCTTAATTTCAATATTATCATAAGAAGCGTTGGTTCAAATTTGTAAACAAGTACAAAAAGTAGATATTTAAAAATTTGAAATGGGTGATTTGGAGCGATGACATGAAAGCCAATAGACTAGGCTCTGATAGGTGCAAATGGGTCTGACAGAAACAAGGGAAAAAGGGGACAAAGGATTGAGAAATTAAAGGAAATGTCAAGTTCGGTGGATGAAGCCTCATGATATGGGGCTGTTTCACAGCCAAAGGCATTGGATACTCAACCAGGATTGATAGTGGGCTCAATACTGAGCTATTAGTGAGTATCCTACAAGATGGGTTAGTTCGTACACTCAAATACTATGGGTATGAAAGTACGACATAGTGTTCCAGCACGACCACAACACGAAGAAGTGGTTCAATGACAATGAAGTAAAGGTGCTGTATTGGCCCCAACAGTCCCCAGACATCAACCCAATCACTTGTGGGTAGAATTGAAGGAAAATCTGTATACAAACCCAAGTGAGTCGACCAGTATGCACCAACTTTGGAAACGTGTAGAAGAGCCTTGGGGTCAGATTTTGGTCGACACATATTGGAATCTGATTGTCCAGAAGGATTCAGGCAGTGTAGAAAGCCAAAGGAGGATTTACAAAATGCTAACAAAATAATAAAAAATAAAAATTTAGATCTTTAAAAACAAAAACAGTAACAATGCAGTGACATGACAAGAATTTGCATAATTAATAATATACTAAATATCTGCAAGTCAAATTTATGTGTGAGATAGCCAAGATGATTGTCTATAAAATGATGGTAGTCTCACGCAATTGTCCCCCATGAGTGATAGGTGTGAGTGAATACTCTTCAATATTTTGCACCTGTGCCGCCTCCGCCTTTATCATGGGGCCTGCTACATCCTGTAGTTCATTAATATTGTAATCTGGTTTTGGTAAATACAGCTGCCATTTTTCATGCTGTTCTTTCAATTTTACATCCTTTTAATTAATTGTAGCCTCTAACTAGAGTAACAGTTCTTAAATTATTAATTAGTGTGTCTCTTAATAAATTAGACACATCCTCAGAAAGCAGCCCCATTTATTAAGTTTGGTGTGCAAAGTGGTAGTCTTAAAAATTCAGGCCCATAAGGATTTGTTCACTTGACAATTCTAGTTTTAACTTCCAATTCATACATGATGTACTACATTTAGCATATTATAAAACCTAACAGGAAGATGAGAAAGAACAAGGAAGGCAGGAGACAGATTTATTTATTTGAAGTCTTATTTACTTTCTGGACCTGGCTACTGTAACAGATGTACCTTAAAGGGGTAGTCCACTGCAGACTAATCCATGCTTGAATGCTAAAGTGTCCATAATAAAATATAAATATATATATATATATATATATATATATATATATTCGCTCACTTTCTGGACTGGCACCATTCCAGTGATGTTTATGATTGGCTGCAGGGGTCCTGTGACATAATATCATGCGATTGCCTGGAGACACAGCGCTGACATTGCTAGCAGAAAACCCCATTAAAAAGCTGTTTGAAAATCTTTTCTTTATGTAGCATTAGAACCACACATCTACTGATCACTGTCTCTGTTATTTCAGGTTTTGAACTGGGTCCTCAGCCTCACGGGGTCGTCAGAAGTGACATATTGCAGAATATGAAGGCACTTGTTAAAGTAACTTTGGACTTTATCAACTTATTGAATCAAGGTACTGATAAGGAAAGGCAGAAACCTGTCAGAATTACAAAATATGATACTTTTAGGCTACATTAGGCTACATTCACTGTTTGTGGCAGCAGTGGGGTTTTTTTGCCGTGACTACAACAAAAACTGAACTTTTGCCATGATCTTGGAAAATTGTGGCAAAAAAGTTTTGGTTTTGCATCAACTGCAGCCTAATAATAATAATAATAATAATAATAATAATAAGTGCCCAGCATGTGAATGCAGCCTAAGTATATCAAAAACGTGCTATAAATTGGATTTAATTGACACCATACACCGTGTTACTTTAATCATAATCGGCCCGTCTACATGTGCAGTGGTATTTCAGAAGGTTGTTTTCCTTTGTAAAGTGGCATAAAGTACAATTCCCCCACAGTTCTCCCCTCACACACGGGTTATAAACCTCCATCTGTCCTGTGTGACACGACCCACAGGCCGGTAACTAAAACAACAAGACACGGGTGAAGAGGAAACAGTTACAATGGTGGGCCCTGCGATAAGGAACGGGGACGTGGAGACCTCCTGCACTCCCCTGAGTCAGTGTCCCTCCACTCCTAACGATCCCTAGGCCGGTTTCGCACCGGGCGCCGATCAGAATACCTGTCACCCTAGCACACCCTACACCTATCCCTTGCTAGGGAGCTGGGTGGTGCAGGCAGTGGCCCCACCGCTGTACTAATACACACCAGGGAAAAATACAAACAGGGGAAACACCAAAAAGACTTATCTTGCTCTGCTGCAGCACCAGGCAGCAGAGTGCATCACCGGATTAACTTTTCACAGTGGCTCGACACCTCAGAGCCAGCTGCCACCTTCACCATCTCACTCTGCTGTGGACACCGGGCAGCCAGAGTTCAACACCAATTTCAGCAGTGGCTCCAACCTTCAAGCCAGCTGCTAACTTCACCTGGTTTCTGCAGTGGCTTCACACCTCAGCCAGCTGCTCCCTTCACCGTGGTTGGAATCCCAAAAAGATGCTATCACCAACACCTGCTCATAGACCATGTAACCCTATAAAGAAAAAGGGAATGGCCAAATGATCAGGGGCCAAAAACTGCTATAACCCCAGTGACCACCGGGGGCAAAAGGCAAATCAAAGAAAACATCAAGTGCAATGACCCTAACGGCCACCGGGGGGGAAACTAGAACTGAAACCACACAGTGAGGAAAAATAAAGGTTACTAGTGCTTTTATCTGTCATGATCCAGCATGGATCATGACACAATGAGGTTGTTGATTAGTTGTTTTAGGTGTGCACCACATGTGATTTACAACTGTTCACCCATATGAGGGGTTCTATTCAGGGGATGAACAATTTAGAGACTGCTGTAGTCGTTAAAAGTGGCATCTTGTGTTACCCTTGTAGAAACCACTTGTTATATTAGTTGTATGGAGCTGTTTACATTGTTCTTCTTTGGTTTATTGCAGCACAAAGTTTGTATATTTTGTAAAAAAAAATCTAAATTGCAGTGGGTGTAAAATATTCTTACTTACACCTGCATAGAGTGAGGTTAGTTCTGTTGCTGAATTTGTGCAATGAGCTGTGTTCTGTCTCCGACATTTAATTAATAATCCCTGATTATCTGCTTGTTAATGTTTACAGTGTTTTCTGGCTCCATCTAGTGACCAGAGTCATAACCGCCATGTTATTGTGTGTTTTACTTTCACTTTGCTATTTCCCTGCATTTGCAGTGCATTCTGGTAAGGTTACAATGCATCCTGGTAGCCTTGTGCAAAGGATTATGGTGAGTTCAGCTCCCATTTTCCCTCCAGTCCACCATTTTCCTTCTGCCTGCATTCAGGAAGCATCTAATTTCTCTTCTCCCCTTGTGACAGCATCGCTGGTATGTATTTATGGTTCCTGTATCCAATTCCTGTCTCATACTAGCTTGCTTAGTTAGTTCCTTCTTGGTTAGCTATTAGTGCAGATGATGTATTATGTATATATGAATCCCTGATGAACCCAGTATTGATTGTATGCATATATGTTTTGTTTGTAGTTTCACTGTGCCAATATACCATCATGTTCAATAAAGCACAGACTCAACCTACAGTCTCCTTATTGGACCCCCGGTATAGCGGTTTTGCTGCCTGTATAGCTACATGAATTCTGCTTCATTTAGTAAGGACAGAACAGTGAAACAGTAGCCATCCAGCTAGTGGGAATTCAGAGAGAAGATTCTTCCATCCTGCAGGGGCCAGTAAAACAGCGGCCATCCAGCTAGTGGAATTCAGGGAAAAGACAGCCTTCAATCCAGCTTTCAGGAACTAGCCACCCACCAAGTGAGATTCAAGTCACCGGCTACACAGAGACTAATACAGCTACAGCAATCTCTGCACAGCCAAGCATCCCCCCAAGACACCATGTCCCACAAATCGCGCAGGACAAAATCTGTTACTTCCGTCTCCTCAAAGACTGTATCCATCAGCAGCGCGGTCGCCATTGCCCCCGCAAATGCTGAGGCTGCCAAAATACGAGCAAGCTTTGTTGTAGAAGAGATGGAATTCAAATTAGAGAAAGCATGCCTTGAAGACCAAGAGAGAAGGTCACGCATAGAAAGAGAGGATCAAGAGAGAAGGTTACGCTCAGAAAGAGATGACCAAGAGAGAAGGTTACGCTTAGAGAGAGATGAGCAAGAGAGAAAGACGCAGTTAGAGAAGGCACGCGTGGATGCAGCCTTAGGGAGCCTAGCAGCAAAAAGAGAAGCTGCCGCAGCCTTAGCTGAAGCAGAATCGCTAAAAGCCGCACAAAACCCTGAGCTGCATAGCCGAAGCAGTACATCAAGTCTGAAGTTGCCACTGCAAGATTCACCACAATGCACATCTCAGTATGTTAATGAACTTCCTGATCCAAACTATACCAAGAACACAAGCTCTCCAGTGAAGCAAGTGAGAGTCATCATGAGGCTCAGCTCCAGGAAAACGTGGAGCAAAACAATTCTGCTAATGACTACCTTGCCTCTCCCCAGGTAACCAACATGAATCACCTTGCTGACACACCGCATGTCAGACCGAAGCAATATGACACCAGCTGGTGTCCTGAGGATACTAACAGGTATGAACGCACCTCACACCACTATCAGACCCATCACCAGTATACTCTACTGACAACCGGTTCACAACAGAATTTGCTAAGTTATTCGCGCAACGTGAACTGGTTGCCAAGGGACTCATGAAATTCACTGACCACGCTGAAGGTTACAGAGCTTGGAAAGCTTCCTTCCAACATGTCACTAGAGACTTGGGGCTACAACACTTAGTTAAATACCTAGGAGAAGAGTCAGTCAAACACGCAGTAAGGATCAGAGACATTAATATAAACCACCCCGAGATCGGCATCAAAGAGATCTGGAAGAGGCTAGATGAGTGTTACGGCTCAGCGGAGGTAATAGAGAGAGCCTTGTTTAAAAGAATCGATGATTTTCCTAAAATATCTAACAAAGATCTCCAGAAACTTAGAGAACTAGGTGATCTGATAAAGGAAGTCCTAGTTGCCAAATGTGAAGGTGACCTACAAAGACTTGCATTCCTTGACACATCCAAAGGTGTTGACTAGAGTTGAGCGAAACGGGTCGAAAAAATTAAAAAGTCGCCGACTCTTGCCAAAGTCGGGTTTCATGAAACGAAACCTGACCTTAGCGTGAGGTCGGCCACGAGGTCGGCAACTTTAGCGCCAAAGTCGCGTTTCAAAAGATGCTTTAGCGCCCTTTTTCAGCCAATCAGGAAGAATGGACACTGTGGGCAACGTGATGACATAGGCAGCGGTCACCACCATCTTGGAGAAGGGCATGCAAGTGATTGGCTTGCTTTGTGTGGCGTCACAGGGGGGATAAAAGGGTGGGGACGCCGACCGCCATGTTACTCATGCTGATCTCAGAATAGGGAGAGCTGCTGCAGCTGCTGATTCTGTAGGGAGAGCGTTAGGAAGGCAAAAAGAAAAAAAAAACTGCTTCTGCTG
Source organism: Dendrobates tinctorius (assembly GCF_039654945.1). Classification (NCBI taxonomy): domain Eukaryota; kingdom Metazoa; phylum Chordata; class Amphibia; order Anura; family Dendrobatidae; genus Dendrobates; species Dendrobates tinctorius. Next base: position 1,792,009 of record NW_027362053.1, on the reverse strand, counting down.
CTAGCGCTTTTCACTGTAGTTACTGTGCGGTGAAAGGTGAAGATTTTTGCTTTTGTGCAGCAGCGCTGGTGGTGATTAGCCTGCCTTTTAAGGCTAGCTGCATTGCTGTGTGCACACTGGTGTTCCAACTGCCTTTTTAAAAGCAATCCAAATTGTATTGTTTTGTCCTGGTGAGGTAGTGAGCGTTCATTTTTTCACACACCGTACAGCGGTGTACGCTCCTCACACAGTACCGAGTAACAGCTGTTATCACGGCCAAATTGAAGCTATCTAAGTGTGTGACTCTGTAAGGAAAAGCTGAGGAGTTTGTCCGTTCTTATAGACCTACACCTTATAGTTTTGTCTGTTTTTCAAACAGTTTAGTATATTTGCTGTTTGATTACATTCAAAACTACAGAGAGACAGCGTGTGTCAGTCTGTATACAAAAACACGGAGCTTGACAATTTTACATACACCGTACAGCGGTGTACGTGTATGCTCCTCTCTCAGTACCGTGTAACGGCTGTTATCACGGCCAAATTGAAGCTATCTACGTGTATGACTCTGTAAGGAGAAGTCGAGGAGTTTGTCCGTTCTTACAGACCTACACCTTATTGTTTTGTCCGTTTCTCAAACAGTTTAGTATATTTGCTGTTTGATTACATTCGAAACTACAGAGAGACAGCGTGTGTCAGTCCGTATTCAAAAACACGGATCTTGACAATTTTACATACACCGTACAGTGGTGTACGTGCACGCTCCTCTCTCAGTACCATGTAACAGCTGTTATCACGGCCAAATTGAAGCTATCTACGTGTGTGACTCTGTAAGGAAAAGTCGAGGAGTTTGTCCGTTCTTACATACCTACACCTTATAGTTTTGTCCGTTTTTCAAACAGTTTAGTATATTTGCTGTTTGATTACATTCAAAACTACAGAGAGACAGCGTGTCAGTCCGTATACAAAAACACGGAGCTTGACAATTTTACATACACCGTACAGCAGTGTACGTGCACGCTCCTCTCTCAGTACCGTGTAATGGCTGTTATCACGGCCAAATTAAAGCTATCTATGTGTGTGACTCTGTAAGGAAAAGTCGAGGAGTTTGTCCGTTCTTACAGACCTACACTCTAGGGAGATTCCAGTTCTGCCCAATTCTATATACACATTGTAGTTTGTCATACACTAGGCAATTTCTACCGTCACATTGCGGTGTTATAGACACAGGGCCTGACAGAATCCAACTGTGTCCTGAAGTGTAGAGAGATTCCAGTTCTGCACAGTCCTCTATCCACCTTTCTTACAACATCCAGAATCTGCCTGTCACATTGCGGTGTAAAATAAACAGGGCCTGACAGAATCCAACTGTGTCCTGAAGTCTACAGAGATTCCAATTCTCCCCACTACTATATACACCTTGTACCTTGTTTTACAGTACCATATAGTTGGTGTTTTTGTGGGTACATTTTCCCCAAAAATGAGGAAGTGTGGTGGAAGAGTCCGTGGAAGTGGGCGGGGGTTGGCAGCTGGTAATGATGGTGTTGGTGTTGGTGGTGGATCTGCTGGTAGTGGCAAAAGCAAAATAGCACCTAATGCAGGAGGTGTTGAGCCTGCGTCATCGTCTGGCTCCACAAGGCCTCAAAGGCTCCCTTTTCTGGGAGTAGGTAAACCGCTTTTAAAGCCGGAGCTTCAAGAACAAGTTTTGGCTTACATTGCTGAATCAGCCTCCAGCTCTTTTGCCTCATCATTGGAGGCTCATGTTCATGAACCACACCTTTCCTTGTGTCCTTCACCCCATCCAAAATTGAAGGATGCAGCAGGCCACACTACAGATTACTCCATGGAGCTGTTTTCACATACCATGTGTTATGATCCAAGGTGGATCTGACAACTAAATGGAAAAAGTGAACTTTTTTTCCTTTGGCTTGGTGCCAAAATGGTGTGATTGCCCCCGGTGGCCATTAGAATTATTATACGTGGTGTCGTTCATTCTAAGTTGCCCCAATGGCGGTGAGCGGTAGTGCACTTTAGTTTCTTTGGTTTAATGTGCACGTAATTATAAATCAGGTGTGAGGCTCTATAAAAGAGAGTCAGGTGTCTTCAATCACTGTTGGTGATATTGTGAGTTCGTCATTTGGGAAGCAAGCCTGGGTGATGAAGGAGCTGAACAAGAGTCCTGGGCAGCCCAGCCAGAGGGGTTGAGTCAGCTATGGAGTCTGCAGGGAGTGCTGGCATGGATTGGAGGAGTTCTACGATGTGGTCTGCAAGAAGGGCTGGCATGGCATGGTGGAGTCGCAGTTTATGGTGTCAGCAGGAAGTGCTTGCATGGCTTGGTGGAGTGGCGACTTTGGTGAGAGTTGCACTCAGCATGCTGGACTTGGTTGTTGAAAACTGGACTCAAGCATGCTGGACTTATGGGCAGAAAAGTTGGACTCAAGCATGCTGGACTTTTTGGCAGAAGCTGGACTCATCTTTGGGACTCTGTTTACTGGGCAGCTGCAACTGGTGGTGGAGTCTGCTCCAAGTCTGCACTATGATAATAGATCCGGTTATGGTGATGGATCCGGGTGGAGGAGAAGATGCACGCAGGTGGTGGGCTCTGTTGCTAGGAGCGTACGCAACAGAGCAAAGCTAAGTGGTGTTCCCCTGTATTGTCATTTTCCCTTGTGTGTGTTTAGTGCAGTGGTGGGATTAGTTTCCGCACCAACCAATTCCCTACTGAGGGTTTAGGGTCAGGGTGAGTCAGGGTTTTAAGGTTCCTGTGCGTCACCCGGTGTGGAACCGGCATTGAGAACATTAAGAGTGCAGGGTCACTGGCTCAGGGGAGTACAGGAGGTCTCCACGTCTCTATTCCCTATCGCAGGGCCCACCATTGTTATTGTTACCCAGGTTTCCCCTTTATTATTTAAATTCGCCTTACTGGAGGCGGGGGTTTCCAGATTATTGTATAAATATGTGTAATACCTAAATTCGCCAGTTGGAGGCGGTGTATCCAGCTGCACGTCTTATTATTTAAATTCGCCCCACTGGAGGCGGTGTATCCAGGGTCACGTGTGTCATATGGGTTCGCCTTGCGGTACTCGCTGCGTCCAGACACACGTGACCGTGACACCATGCCTGGGTTATCAAGTCAAATCATGAATTACCCAGGCAAAGATGAATCTGACATGGAGTGTACTGATGCGCAGCCACTGATAGATGATTCTACTGGTACATTCACTCAGAGCACTACATTGTCCTTGCAGTGTACTGAGCCAGAATCTGACCCAGATGAAACTCAGGTGCCCCTTCCAACATACTATACCACCATACATGGTGACACAGAGGAAGGTGTACATGACATTGAAGAGGAGGTGATGGATGACCCAGTTGTTGACCCAGATTGGCATCCATTGGGGGTAGAGGGTGCCGCTGCCAATAGCTCAGAAGAGGAGGAGGAGCATCCGCAGTGGGCATCGACATCGCAACAGCTGTTATCTGGCAGGCCCGGAGCAGTCCAAAAACGGGTTACAAAAACCAAAAGAGTTGCAGGACATCTTGGCCAGACGGTCAAAATAGAACAGCGTGCAAGGCCTCAAAATGTCTTCCATAGTAGGAAGAGTGCAGTGTGGCACTTTTTTGAACAAAATCCTAATGATCAGGCAAAGGTTATCTGTAAGAAGTGCGCAAAGACCTTTAGCCGAGGGAAAAATCTGAGAAATTTGAATACCAGTTGCATGCTAAGACATTTAACGACCATGCACTTGCAAGTGTGGACGGACTACCAAAACTCACGTACCACATGTGCTACTGCTCCCAAAGAAGGTAGTCAGCAACGCTACATTGTTTCCCCAACTGTAAGTCCACCAGTTAGCACACCACCAGCAGCAAATGTTGAGTTGTCGTCGCAATGGCAAATCAGTCAGGGAATCACACTGTTATTGCAACTAGAGTTGAGCAAAACGGGTCGAAAAATTTCAAAAGTCGCCGACTTTTGGCAAAGTCGGGTTTCATGAAACGAAACCCGACCCCAGGATGAGGTCGGCCATGAGGTCGGCGACTTAAGCGCCAAAGTCGCGTTTCAAAAGTTTTTGTGCTCTTTTTCAGCCAATCAGGATCCACGGACACTGTGGGCAACGTGATGACATAGGCAGGGGTCACCACCATCTTTCAGAAGGGCATGCAAGTGATTGGCTTGCTTTGGTGGGCGTCACAGGGGGTATAAAAGGGCATGCACGCCGACCGCCATGTTACTCATGCTGATCTCAGAATAGGGAGAGCTGCTGCTGCTGCTGATTTTGTAGGGAGAGCGTTAGGCAGGGAAGAAGACACCAAAAACTGCTTCTGCTGCTAGCGATTTTGCCTGTACAACACACCAGTCACTGTGTGTGCAGTGCAAGTGGAGGCTATATTTTGCTGGATCAGCGGTGTTGGTTGTTAGGCTGCCTTCTAAGGCTTCCTGACGGCTGCATTGCTGTTTACCCACTGCTCTGCAAACTGCTTTTTTAAAAGCAATCCCAATTTTTTTTTTGTCCTTGTGAGGTACTGAGCATGCATTTTTTCACACTCCTCACACAGTACCGTGTAACGGCTGTTATCACGGCCACAGTGAAGCTATCTGTGAGTCACTCTGTAAGGATAAGTCGAGGACATGTTCCGTTCTTACAGACCTGCACCTTCTAGTTTTGTCTAGTTTTCAGTTAAGTATATCTGCTGTTTGATCACATTCAAAACTATAGAGAGACAGCGTGTGTCAGTCCGTATACTTAAAAAACACGGAGCTTGACAATTTTACGTACACCGGACAGCCGTGTACGTGCACGCTCCTCTCTCAGTACCGTGTAACGGCTGTTATCACGGCCACAGCGAAGCTATCTGTGTGTCGCTCTATAAGGATAAGTCGAGGACTTGTTCCTTTCTTACAGACCTACACTCTAGGGAGATTCCTATTCTGCCCAATTCTATACACACCTTGTAGTTTGTCATACACTAGACAATTTCTGCCTGTGACATAGCGCTGTGATATTCACTGGGCCTCACACAAGCCAAAAGTGTCCAGTGTCCACAAGTGTGTGCAGAAATTCAAAATCTCAGTTATCCTCTAGTCACATTTTTCACACCTGCGACATCAAGCCTGTGACATAGCGCTGTGATATTCAGTGGGCTTCACACAATCCAAAAGTGTCCAGTGTCCACAAGTGTGTGCAGAAATTCAAAATCTCCGTTATCCTCTAGTGACATTTTTCACACCTGCGACATCGAGCCTGTGACATAGCGCTGTGATATTCAGTGGGCCTCACACAATCCAAAAGTGTCCAGTGTCCACAAGTGTGTGCAGAAATTCAAAATCTCCGTTATCCTCTAGTGACATTTTTCACACCTGCGACATCGAGCCTGTGACATAGCGCTGTGATATTCAGTGGGCCTCACACAATCCAAAAGTGTCCAGTGTCCACAAGTGTGTGCAGAAATTCAAAACCTCCGTTATCCTCTAGTGACATTTTTTCACACCTGCGACATCGAGCCAGTGACATAGCGCTGTGATATTCAGTGGGCCTCACACAATCCAAAAGTGTCCAGTGTCCACAAGTGTGTGCAGAAATTCAAAATCTCCGTTATCCTCTAGTGACATTTTTCACACCTGCGACATCGAGCCTGTGACATAGCGCTGTGATATTCAGTGGGCCTCACACAATCCAAAAGTGTCCAGTGTCTACAAGTGTGTGCAGAAATTCAAAATCTCTGTTATCCTCTAGTGACATTTTTCACACCTGCGACATCGAGCCTGTGACATAGCGCTGTGATATTCAGTGGGCCTCACACAATCCAAAAGTGTCCAGTGTCCACAAGTGTGTGCGGAAATTCAAAATCTCCCCTGTCCTATAGACACCTTGTACCTTGTTTTACATTACTATATAGTTTGTTGGATTTTGTCTACATTTCTACCAAAAATGAGGAAGGCTGGTGGAAGAGGCCGTGGAATTGGGCGGGTGTTGCCAGCTGGTAATGATGGTGTTGGTGGTGGATCTGATGGTAGTGGCAAAAGCAAAATAGGACCAAATGCAGGAGGTGTTGAGCATTGCGTCATCGTCTGGCTCCACAAGGCCTCGAAGGCTTAGTTTTCTAGGAGTTGGCAAACCGCTTTTAAAGCCAGAGCTTCAGGAAAAAGTTTTGTCTTACATTGCTGACACAGCCTCCAGCTCTATCGCCTCCTCTTCTGAAGTTGTAAAAAATAAAAGCACTGAGTCGTCATTGGAGGCTCATGTTCATGAACCACACCTTTCCTTGTGTCCTTCACCCCAACCAAGATTGAAGGATGACGCAGGCCATACTACTGATTACTCCATGGAGCTGTTTTCACATACCATGCCTGGATTATCAAGTGAAATGGTGAATTACCCAGGCCAAGATGAATCTGACATGGAGTGCACTGATGCACAGCCACTGATAGATGATTCTGCTGGTACATTCACTCAGAGCACTACATTGTCCTTGCAGTGTACAGAGCCAGATTCTGACCCTGATGAGACTCAGGTGCCCCTTCCCGCACACTATACCACCATACACGGTGACACAGAGGAAGGTGCACATGACATTGAAGAGGAGGTGATGGATGACCCAGTTGTTGACCCAGATTGGCATCCATTTGGGGAAGAGGGTGCTGCTTCCAATAGCTCAGATGAGGAGGAGGAGCATCCACAGCAGACATCGACATCGCAACAGCTGTTATCTGGCAGGCCCGGAGCACTCCAAAGACAGGTTCCAAAAATCAAAAGAGTTGCTGGACAGCTTGTCCAGAGGGTCAAAATATCACAGCGTGCTAGGCTGCAAAATGTCTGCCAAAGTAGGAAGAGTGCAGTGTGGCACTTTTTTGAACAAAATCCTCATGATCAGGCCAAGGTTATCTGTAAGAAGTGCGCAAAGACCTTTAGCCGAGGGAAAAATCTGAAAAATTTGAATACCAGTTGCATGCTTAGACATTTAACCAGCATGCACTTGCAAGCGTGGACACAACACCAAAGCTCAAGTACCACATGTGCAACTGATCACAAAGAAGGTAGTCAGCAACGCTACATTGTTTCCCCCACTGTAAGCCCACAGGTTAGCACAGCAGCAAATGTTGAGGTGTCGTTGCAAGGCCACAGCAGTCAGGGAATCCCACTGTTATATCAACGAAAGACTGAATCAAGGCCATCAGAAAGAACACCAACTCCATCACCATCATCAACCATCTCTCAGTCCGCCCTGTCCACCGCTACTTCCACCATATGCAGCTCTCAAGTCCAGCTCACCCTCCCAGACACTATGAGTAGGTCAAGAAAGTACTCAGTCTCTCATCCGCGTACACTGGGTTTGAACGCCCACATTGCCAAACTAATCTTGTTAGAGATGATGCCCTTTCGGTTGGTGGAAAGCACAGCTTTCCGCGAACTCATGGCCTATGCAGTACCACGCTATGACCTACCCAGTCGCCACTTCTTCTCTCGCAAAGCCATCCCAGCCCTCCACCATCATGTGAAAGACCGCATTGTCCATGCACTCAAGCAGTCAGTGAGTGGAAAGGTGCACCTCACAACTGATGCATGGTCCAGTCGGCATGGCCAGGGCCGTTACGTGTCCATCACTGCGCACTGGGTTAATGTGGTGGATGCAGGGTCCACAGGGGACAGCGGTGGTGGGACAGTGCTGCCTAGCCCACGGTATAAGAAACAGTTGGCTGTAGGCGTTCAACCCTCCTCCTCCTCCTCCAGAAGCGATAGCTCATCCACAGAGCGCAGTCACACGAGCTCTCCATCCGCAGCTGCCAGTGTTGCAAACGAGGTATCCCCCTATCGATCAGCTAGTGGAAAGCGTCAGCAGGCTGTGTTGCAGATGATGTGTTTGGGCGACAGACTCAAGGCGGAGGTACTGGCCGACTACTTTCAGCGACAAACTGAGTCATGGCTAGGCAGTCTACATCTTGAGGCAGGCAAGGTAGTTAGTGATAACGGCCGGAATTTTGTGGCAGCCATAGCCCTTTCAAAACTCAGACACATACCTTGCTTGGCTCACACCTTGAACCTGGTGGTGCAGTGCTTCCTCACTAATTATCCGGAGTTAACAGGCCTGCTCCATAAGGTTCGAAGACTGTGCTCGCACATCCGCTGGTCGCCGGTACACTCCAGTCGTATGCAGAAGCTGCAGCGATTGCTCCACCTTCCCAAGCACCGCCTAATTATCGACGTTGCAACAAGGTGGAACTCCACCCTGCACATGGTTGAGTGGCTGTGCGAACAGAGGCATGCCGTAATGCATTTGTGGGAGGATACACGGGCAGGCACTTTGAGGGCAGATATGGAGTTGACAAGTGTGCAGTGGTCGAAGCTGAAAGACCTCTGTAGAGTCCTTCAATGTTTTGAGGAATGCACACGGTTGGTAAGCGCAGACGACGCCATCATAAGCATGAGCATCACACTTATGCGTCTGCTCATGCAAAGTTTGACGCACATCAAGGAGCAGGCGTCTGCAGCCGAGGATGATGAGGAAGAGGAGGAGGGAAGCCTTGATGACAGTCAGCCATTATCTGTTCAGGGAACTGTCGTGGACGAGGTGGAGGAAGAAGAGGAGGAGGAGGATGATGATGGGGATGATTATTTAGGGGAGGAGGATGCTTCTCGTGGGGCAAGAGAAAATGTTGGTGTGGCAAGGTCTGGTACTGGGTTTGTGTGTGACTGGAGGGATGTGGATTTGCCTGAAAGTGCTCCTCCATCCAGCACTCGTAGTGCATCATTGACACCGGAAACATTGGCCCACATGTCAGATTATGCCTTGCAGATCCTAAAAAGGGACCCCCGCATTGCCAAAATGATGAACGATGATGGCTACTGGTGGGCCAGCATCCTGGATCCAAGCTTTAAAGGCAAATTCCAAAACATCATGCCACAGGAGAACCTTGACCCAATATTGGCTAACAAACAAGCAACTCTGGTAAACCGGTTGGTTGAGGCATTCAGGCATTCCCAGCACACAGCAGCGGTGATGGTTGTCACACGAGCCATAGGGGCCGGGGGCAACTTGGAAGAGGTGTTGGTGGTGCACACATCAGAAGTGGCGTTGGAGACAGGGGTTTCATGACCATGTTGTGGACTGATTTTTCAAGTCCCGCTCACACGACTGGTAATACTGCATCAATTGAAAGTGACAGGAGGTAGCACTTGTCAACTATGGTTACAAACTACTTTTCCTCCCATATCGATGTTCTCCCTCACAGGTCATTCCCATTTGACTATTGGGCAGCTAAACTGGACACCTGGCCTGAATTGGCACAACATGCCTTACAGGAGCTCGCTTGCCCAGCTGCAAGTGTGCTATCCGAAAGTCTTCAGTGCTGCTGGATCAATCCTGACAGAAAAAAGGACCCGTCTGTCAACCCAAAATGTGGATGATCTAACCTTCATTAAAATGAACCATGCATGGGTTTCCAAGGATTTTGTCACACCTTACTCCGATGACACAAAGGATGACAGAAAAATGGCTTTCTTTGGTCCGCCTCTTCCTGGGACTTGACCAATTTCGCCTTTAGCAGCAGGTGAATGTCCCACATCAACATATGCAATTTTTTAAACCTCCCTAACTGGGCTGCCTCCTCCCCCCATGGCCGGGGTCACCACCTAGCGCACGCAACCGTGTGAGTGCCGTTGCCCTGGACAGGTGGGTGGGCCGACTCTTGGGCGCGGGCACTGGCACAGGGTCCCTCATAATGCAATCAAGTGTCTCTGACGGTGGGGGTGCACACCCGCCGTCAGACACACCGCCGTACTATGAGGGGCCCAGTGCCAGTACCGACGCCCACAAGTGGGCCCCCCTTGCTTAGGCAGGGCCCCAGCATTTGCTATGTTTACCTCCCTGCTCCTCCGCTGTGTAGTCTGGGCTGTCAAATCCTTCACTGGGACTGCCACTACAAATTTGGTGAACTGATAGAAGATGATGGTTAAGACGTAGCTATGCCCTGTCCCGCTGGCCGGGATCTAGCTTCAGATGATCAATGACTTCCATTTCTTATGGACGTCGACTCACAATGAGATGCAGTGGTGGTTTCTCATCAGCTTTCACAGTTTTCCTACCCACAGACGTGTGACATTCTAGCGCACATTTTTAAATGTGCCCTCTCATGCCAATCCAAATGAATCGCCTACGGCCTGTGGCTTCTGTCTTTTGCACTCCAAAGTTACGTGACAGAGCATGATGGGCAGTGAGCACCATGTTTACATCTCTCCCTGTGATCAAAATTATATGGATATGAGTAATGGCGATGGGATCAACGGTACTGCGATACAGCAACACTTTCTTCACAAAGAAAGGTTTTCGCTGTCTCCACACACTAATTAATTCAGGGTCTGCATCACCTCTGAGAATTGTGACAGAAGTTTATCCCGTGAATAGGAATTCCTAGATTTCTGCAATCACTAGAATTTTTGTCAGTAATTGTATGCATCTCATTTCCTATTGCGGAGAGTCTGGACTGTCTTACTGAGACAGAAATATATATGAAGATTTAAAAATACCACAAAAAGTGTATACTGGTGTACGCTTCAAATACATTTCCTTTTTTCTACTTTTTAGATTGTTGTCTAATCCATACTGAGAACATGGAGATTTTAAATATTTAAACTATGCTATATATACCTGCTATCCAGTGATAATGTACCCTTTCTCAACTTTGTACAAGCTGGTCAAATCCATACTGGGCCTGAGACCGTCTGAGCCTGCCTCCTGATCTGTAGACATAGGTTTTTAATGTGTAAACTATGCTATACATACCTGTAATCCGGTGATACCGTACCCTTTCTCACCTTTGTCCAATCACGTCTAATCCATACTGGGCCTGAGACCGTCTGAGCCTGCCTCCTGATATATAGACATAGGTTTTTAATGTGTAAACTATGCTACATATGTACGTGTTACCCGGTGAAACTTTACCCTTTATCAACTTTCTAGAATCTTGTCGAATCCATACTGGGCCTGAGAACGGCTGCCGAGCTGTTAAGCAAGCTACAGCAACTGTGGTTTGGACACGTAATTTTTTGCATTTTTTCAGGAATGCCGGTTAGGCCTAATTCAGGAATTGCGGTTGACCTGCACTTACTGGGAAATCATCGTTCACGGGGAATAATTGGAATCACAGATCCCCATGACTAACGGTGTTCTGCTGGCTATCTGCACCTGTAAGCGACAAAAGCTGGTCCTTCCAGTGTAGCGCACATGCAGCCCCAGACATGTAACGCCATGATAGACCATGATAGTGCCAGAGCCTCGCGTATCCCTCTAGTAAGCTTGACGCGTACCGCGGGGGCATGCCGGAGTCTCGTTCGTTAACGGAATAAAGCTGACAAATTGCTAGCACAACTACAAACGGACATACCACACCACACACACAATCGACAAAGCTTTCAATATGTGCATCTTTTCTTGAGGTGGCATGGCTGTGGTTTCCCAGGTGGAGTCCAATAAAGCCACAGGCTCCACTCCTGGTGATGCCCTTTTGGACATTCCTTTAAGGTTCAGCTTTGCAATCATACTGCCCCCCGGAAAGCAAACACTTTGCCTTCATGGATGCTGTTTGGAGGTTCGTGGGAATAACGCCGCCCGATCGCCAGTTGGCATAATTTATTGGTGGGAAGTCCAACGGTATATGATTGTGCTCGATTTCAGAATTTTTTTTTTTTTTGGTTGGTATTTTACATTTTTATTCCAGCCTTTCTTGACTTCATAAGGGAATGACAAGCCTATATCTGTGTCTCCTCCACCTCCTCCTTTTATTCCTCCACCTCTTTTCTAAACGTAGTTGCCCATTTCCATATGTAATTTTTGTCTTCTGAGCATTTTCTCTGCTTTGGGACACCTTTTAAGGTGTTTTGTAATTGTTTTCTATGTGTTTGTATGTGTTTGTGTTTGCCTGCCATTGTTTTCAATGGGGTTCGATGAACATTCGACGAACTTGCCTCCTGTGTGACGAACTAAAACACTACCGTGGTGGCTCAACACTACTTCTGATATATAGACGTACATTGTTAATGTTTAAACTATGCTATATATACCTGCTATCTGATGATACTGTACACTTTGTCTACTTTTTATAATCTTGTCTAATCCATACTGAGCCTGTGAGCGTCTCTGTGTGACTGATGGAATAAATATGGAGATTGACAATTATCCTTTGGCTGAATAGAGCTGTACATTTCTGATATAGTGCCATATATCTGATGTTATTTTGTGTCTATTTTGTGCAAAATTTTGAAGTTTGGTGGAAGAGGCCACCGACGTGGGCCCGGGGGGGGGCAGCTGGTGATGCTGGTAGTGGCAAAAGCACAATAGCAGCTAAGGCAGGAGGTGTTGAGCCTGCGTCATGGTCTGGCTCTGGAACGCCTGGAATGATACCTTTTCTGGGAGTAGGTTAACCGCTTTTAAAGGCGGAGCATGAGGAACTGGTTTTGGCTTACATTGCCGAAACAAACTCAAATATGCCCACCTCTTCTGAAGTTTCAAAAAATGCAAGCACTGAGTGGTCAAGTGCTGGCTCCTGGTCAGGAAGAACCCCTTTCCTTGTGTCCTGCACCCCCACCCAAACTGAATGAGGCAGCAGGCCACAATTCACATTAGTCCATGTAGCTCTTTCTATCATACCATCCTGGGTTATCAAGTCAAATCGTGAATTCCCCAGTCCAAGATGAATCTGACATGGAGTGTGGGTGGCCAGCCAGGGCAGTGGGGTTAATCGGTACCGGGCCGGTGTCTCACTGGGATGTGTCCCGGTGGTGGTGACCCGTTCCGTGGCCCTGGGCGTCCATGCAAAGGGGTGAATTATGTTTATTGGTGAATGATACGTGACGCCACCTCTGGTTTCTGATTAGACTGACCAGCGCTGCAGTGTCGCTTCTGTCGGACAGATGTTGTGGTGCAGCTAAGATGTAGAAGCCCTGCACAGGTAGGGCCGTAGTCGCAGGGCAGATGAAAGAGTTGGGCGATGGTGTGCAGTGCAGGATGCAGCTCAGCCGTGCGCCAGGCGCAGGAGAAAGATGACACACAGTCGTGCAGTTCTTTTACCTGTACTTGGTAGGTGCTGTGCAGGACCCATAGTACAGATGGAGAAGAAGTTGGTCAGCCTGGAAACCAATTTGGATTTCTCTCTCTGCATATAGGTAGTGTGGCCTCCGTTCTAGCACTTATCTGAGGTACTCGCAGTGCTGAGTTCAATTAAGTTTCCCCCTGTTGACTCTCTTTTGGAACTTTCTCGTATGGCTGGCAGCTGTAGCCTTTTCCTTCTGGCTCACACACGTCGATGCTGGGGCCTCCGAGCCTCAGTTGGGTACAGAGCATTTACAGCTGCTACTTCCTCCGGATTCTGCTGCAGGAACGTCAGTGTCCCTACAAACTCGGAGACCGGAATCCGGACCATGCGCTCCAGCTAGGAGTGAGCCTTAACTCTGCTCATCCTCCAGCTCCCCTTCACACGTCCACACACTTCCCCTTCCCTGCACAGAATGGCCTAACTTACCTCCTCCCGACCACTGAGAGCAGCTCCTCAGCAGTCATGTTCAGAGGTCTCCCTGCTGGCGTGGAGTGGGAAATGTGTTGTGTGTTGGTTTAACTGCTAGAAAGATCCTTCGTTGCTCCCAAGCATGACATCACACTCCCTAGGAGGAAGGTAATGCCAGTGTGGCGACGGTACTCCTGGGGACGCCACAAGTGCACTGATGCCCTGCCACTGCTAGTTGATTCTGCTGGTACATTGACCCAGACCACTACATTCCCCTCACACTCTACACAGCCAGAATCTGACCCAGAGGAAACTCAGGTTTCCCTTCCCGCATACTATACCACCTTACACGGTGACAAAGAGGAAGGTGCAGATGAAAGTGCAGGTTCCTTGAGCTGGTGGGGGGCATACTCATGGGCGACGGCACTGGCACAGGGCCCCTCATAGTACGCAAAAGTGTCTCTGCCGGTGGGAGGGTGTCTCTGCCGGTGGGAGGGCCCACCCGGGAGGGGGAGGGCCACCCGGGAGGGGGAGGGCCCAGGCCCACCCCACCCGCCGTCAGACACACCACCACACACCGCTGTACTATTAGAGGGGCCCTGTGTCACTGCCGTCGCCAACAAGTGGGCCCCCCCTGCTTGCTCAGGATCACAGCACTTGCAAAGTTGAAATACTTACCTCTCCCTGCTCCACCGCCATGACGTCTTCCGCGTTTCCTGACAGTGATAGTCTGATCAGAGAGCACAATGACATCACGTCAGTACGCCCTCTGCCTAAACAGCCAAGTGCAGTGAGATGGACGATGGGGACGACGAGGAGTCCAGACTAGTACAGGGATTCCATAGCGAGGAGACTTATTTAATTGTTTTCAATGTTGGGACAGCAATTTTTGGGGAGCACTATACTCTGGAGAATGATATATGGGGCCCACCATACACTGGAGCATTCCAAAGGTGGACATCAGACACTGGAGCAACATTTACAGGGCACATTATACACTAGAGCATTAGAAATGGGGCCCATTATGTATGGAGCATTATTTGGCCCATAAAACAGTGGAGCTTCATCCATGGGGACCAACTATACTGTAGCATTATGTGGAGCTCATCATATACTGTTTCAAACATTATATGGGACCAATGATTCTGTATGGAGAAATATATGGTCCTCATTACTCTGTATAGCGCACTATGCGGTGGCCATAATACTGTATGGAGTAATATACTGTCCGTTTTTTGAGCTGTTAAAAATGGATATCAGTCATGAAATGTAAAAAGTGAAGTATTTTTCATTGTACTATGCCACTATTTCTCTGCGGTATCGGAGCATCATGAGTTGTGGTATTTGTTAAAGGGGCGCTATTTGGCCCAGGGCACATGAAAACCTGGAGCCAGCCCTACCCCCCCACAAATTTAGCCAAATAACCCCCATTTTTCAGTGCGTAACTAGTATTATGAAGTAAATTAAGGTTGAAAAGCTTCAGTAATCAGAATTTATGTTTTTGGCATTCAAAAGGGCACTGTAGGTGTGTTTCCTGTCCTCCACTCCCTGCCGACTTTGCTTCCCCATTGACTTGCATTGGGTTTCTCCATCAGAAGCCTCATCCTGTACTGAAATGCAGAGGCTTCAGGGCAAAATCTATGCCAGATCGCAGAAGCTTCCTGAAAGAGAACGGTATCTGCTACAAGTGCTGCTCATCCACAACTCATCTCGCCAAGGATTGTAAGGTCAGGGTAAAATGCACAGAATGTGGCACCACAGATAATAACACTGCTCTACACCCTGGCCCAGCTCCATGGAGTGCACAAAACACGCTAGCTGACAGTGAGCATGGCGGGGAGGAAAGGAGCACTGATGCAGCTATGCCAGAGATCACTTCACAATGTACTGAAGTCTGTAAAGGGACAATAGACAGTAGGTCCTGTTCAAAAATATGCCTCGTCAGAGTGTACCCAAAGGGTCATAGAGACAAAGCCGTAAGACTGTATGCTATCTTGGATGATCAAAGTAATCGATCCTTGGCTAGATCAACATTCTTTGACCTATTCAACATCAAAGACCAAGCACTCCCTACTCATTAAAGACGTGTGCAGGTACTGTGACAACAGCAGGCAGGAAAGCCACTGACTACCAAATTGAGACCTTAGACGGACAATTCTGCCTACCACTACATACAATCATCGAGTGTAACCAGATCCCAGATAATAGATCTGAAATACCTACGCCAGATGTGGCAATCCATCGTGCTCACTTGAAACGCGTAGCACACCTTATACTGGAACTCGGCCATCAGGCCCAGATAATACTGCTATTGGTAAGAGATATCCTACAGGTTCATAAAGTGAGATGTCATATCAATGGACTCCACAATGCTCCGTATGCCCAAAAGCTAGTCCTAGGATGGGTCATAATAGGAAACGTATGCTTGGGACATATGCACGCCCCATCTTCTGTGACAAGTATGTTAACAAATACATTGGAGAAAGGATGCCCATCTCTGTTTCAACCTTGCAACAACGAGTTCCATGTCAAGGAACTACCACACAGCATCCAACTACCCAATCATTTAATAGACTTTACTCATGACAGCAGTATGGTGTCAGGAAGCTATGAGAATCAGTTGGGGTGCACAGTCTTCCAAAGAACTAAGCAAGACAACCAAGTGGCAATGTCGGTAAAGGACAAGTTGTTCTTAGAGGTAATGGACAAGGGACTTGTAAAAGATGAGATCAACAGCTGGGTCGCACCTCTTCCTTTCAGAACCCACAGACCACGTCTACCAAACAACAGAAATCAGGCATTAAAACGTTTCTCCTCTCTCAAACATAATCTGCAAAGGAAACCAGAGATGAGAGATCACTTTTTCTTCATGTTGAAGATTTTTGAGAACTGCCATGCAGAACTAGCTCCCACTCTCAAAGACTCTGAAGAATGCTGGTTCCTACCCATGTTTGGAGTATACCACCCCAAGAAACTGGGCCAGATTAGTGTGGTGTTTGACTCCAGTGCTAAGTTTGATGATGTCTCCCTGAATGATGTTCTACTGACAGAACCAGACCTCAATAACAAACTGCTGGGAGTACTTATGCGCTTCCGTAAGGATTCCATTGCCTTCATCGCTGACATCCAGCAAATGTTCCATTGTTTCCTTGTGAGAGCGAGAGACAGGAACTTCCTAAGATTCTTCTGGTACAGAGACAATGATCCTACTAAAGAGGTCACAGAGTACCGTATGAGAGTGCACATCTTTGGCAATAGTCCTTCACCTACAGTTGCCATTTATGGACTCAAAAGGTCAGCTCGAGAAGGAGGAGAAACAGATTATGGATCAGATGTCAGACAATTCATATAAAAGGACTTTTATGTTGATGAGTGTCTGAAAGCCATGCTTTCAAATGAGACTGCCATCAGTCTTCTCAGGAGAGCCCAAGAGATGCTTGCTTGCTCTAACTTCAGGCTTCACAAAATAGCCTCAAACAGCCAAGAACTCATAAAAGCATTCCCTTCACAAGACTTGTGTAATGGTCTCAGAGACCTGGACCTGCGGTCAGACCCCACACCAATGCAACGAAGCCTCGGGCTTCTCTGGAATCTACAGTCAGACACTTTCACCTTTCAGGTCAGCCAGGAAGAAAAGCCTTTCACACGCAGAGGTGTCCTTTCTACCATCAACAGCCTGTACGATCCCTTGGGTTTTGCAGCTCCTGTTACCATACAGGGCAAAGCCTTACTAAGAGACTTAACTAAGGAAACATCTGACTGGGATACACCTCTGCCACCTGATAAGAGAATCCAGTGGGAAGTATGGAAGACTCTTAAGCAGCCCTCTCCAACCTGAATGTGCCAAGACCATACACTCCTGTGCCGTCTACAGAAATACAAAGCCAAAGACTGTATGTATTTACAGATGCTTCTGTCAAAGCAATTGCTGCTGTTGCCTATCTCAAAACTGTAGACTCCAAATGTCAGAGCCACATCGGATTCATTATGGGGAAGGCCATACTTGCTCCACAACCAGAGCACACTATACCAAGGTTAGAGCTTTGTGCTGCAGTCTTAGCCGTCGAGTTGGCAGAGTTCATCGCATCCGAGATGGATATCGACCTGACACAAGCCAAGTTCCACTCAGACAGCAAAGTAGTCCTGGTATACATTGTGGTACAGTAAAGGGTGTTTTACTGGATGGAAGATATGTTTCTCCCAGCAGATTAATGTTTGGCCGGGTTTTACCTGCGATGATGTCAGGGTCACGTGATCAGCCCATGTGATGTCTACCTCACTGGTGAGAGGGGTTAGGCCTTATGTAATGGAGGTTAGTAATTGCCACAGTGTGAGTGTTTCTGGAAGCTACAGGAACTTGTGTGGACTCAGCCTGAAACTTGTATACAGGATTCCCGTGCTGCAGGACTATAGCAGCAAGACTCGGAAGAACCCCGGGAATGGCACCTGGCGGATGCCGCAGGACCTGGCAGCCGCTTAGTTACGCCCGTCCTGTGCAAGGGGTGAGTCTGGGACCAGTGGTTCTCCAAGCTGGAGTATGTGTTTGGTTTTCCTTATGTTCTGTTAAGCTGCTGGTTACTGAGTGACATTAAAACCACTGGAATTGGACTTTATGCCTGTGCGTTGCCTCGTTACTGCCGCCCGGCTATTGCCTACCAGAGCGAATCCCTACAATTGGTGGAGAATGCGGGCAGAATCAGTGAGGCCAGGCTGTTTTTATTTTTGATTTGTACCCCAGCTTATGTCCTGGGTGAAATGAGTGGCAGAGACCCAGGCGGGGAACTTTCCAGAAATGGAGGCTGTTATGAATGGGTCACCGAGGAGGAAAAAACAAAACAAGCTAAGTCCCAGAAAAACCAGAGAGGTTGGTAACTATGCAGATTGCAGATCCCTGATCCTAACCACACAACAGCAGCTGTGGAGCGTTCCTACGATGATCCTAGATGCCTCGTCACAGCCGGAGGACTAAATAAGCCTAAAGCAAGAAAGGGGAAAACTAACTGCCCCAGAGCAGACCCCAAAGGAAAGACAGCCCCCACACATGTATTGACGGTGGAACAAGATGAAAACACAAACACAGGCAGGAAAATAGGCTGAGCAAACGATGGGGCCCAAACTAACTAGAAAGGACAGGAAAGGAAAGACACTGTCTGCAATCTGCCAAAAACCCTACAAAAATAATGTCCAACACTTCTGATAACAAAATTAGCCCTGAAGTCACTAGACTTCTCCCACTATATCAGCACTCTGAAATATTCTGAGACAGAGCAAAAAGAGGCCAATCTAATAGGGGACAAAAAGCAAATTGGCAAATACAGATAAATAAGAGTGGAAATTCAGCACAGCCCCAGCCGGGGCTGGCTGACCACACAAAAAACTGAATAGACCAACAAAATCAAGTGTGAACATTACCAGAAAAACTTAGCTTGAAATGACTGGAACAGAGCTGAACACCAAGACCTGAAAAGCCAGAAGGAATCACCAGCAGCAGAATAGGGCGTCGGCTGACTTAAATCCAGTCTGAAATTCCAGAGGTCCAATCGTCATCCTCATTATCAGGTGGCAGATCTCTACTGATTAAATCAGCCTCACTACCTCCTGTTACCACCAGAGGGAGCCTGGAAGGAGAACTCACAACTGGTAGACCAGAAAATGAACTCACAACAGTAGGCCATGGTAAAAACGCTCATAGAGGCCATCCGACAGCAGCAGCAGGCTGTGCAGCAGCAGGCTACACAGCAACAGCAGGCTACACAGCAGCAGCAGGCTATGCAGCAGCAACAAGAGGCCATGCCGTAACAGCAACAGGAGGCCATGCGACAGGAGGCTATGCATCAGGAGGCTATGCAGCAGCAGGAAACCAATCAGCTGTTTATACAGCATATTACGAAAGCACAGGCAAAAGGAGCTGACCGAGGAATCCATGATATTCGGAAAGTCGTTCATACAGCGATTCCCAAAATGGAGAAATCGGACGATGTGGAGGTGTATCTGGAGATGTTCGAAGGAGTCGCTGAGCGAGAGAAGCTACCCCGGGACCATTGGGCAGATGTCCTTGCTCCGTTTCTGACCCCAGGACCGTTGAAAGTGTGTCAGGACCTACCCCCAGAGCAAAGGGTGGACTACACGGTCGTCAAGGGTGAGATATTGGCACGCCTTGGGGTAAATGTGTTAGTGCGGGCCCAGCGGGTACACCAGTGGGAGTTTACCCCCTCCAAGCCAGCCCGGTCCCAGTATTACGACCTGTTGCACCTGTTACAAAAGTGGTTGCAGCCTGAGGTGTTGTCCCCCACGGCCATGCTGGACCGCATAGTGACTGATAAATTTTGTTTGGCTTTGCCCCACTCCCTCCACACATGGGTCGGTCAGGCATCCCCTACTAATGCCATGCAGATGATAGACCTCATAGAAAGGTATGGGACTACCAAAGAGTTACAGGGAGGGACCCCTCGAAAGGTAACAGGAAGGTTCCCTAAGTCCCCGCCCCTGATTCGGCGAGCGGAGCCCAGGAAGGCCGCTCAGGACTTATCCAGGGAAGTAAGGAGCCCCATAATCTGCTAGCGGTGCCAGGAACCAGGTCATATGAGAGCTGATTGCCCCCACCTGACTGAGCCCATGGACACCAATTTTGGGTACCGCCAGTCCCATTATGCCGAACCAATGTGTGCAGTGGGCACCCCGAAAGGCCCCTATATGGAACATTTGTGTCGGGTGGAAGTGGAGGGCACCCCGGCCGGCTGTGGCCCTATTGGACTCAGGGAGTCTTGTAACCCTGGTACGAGCCAGCTGGATACACACCAGCGAGTATACGGGTCGGAACATTGGGGTGTTGTGTATACATGGAGACTTAAAAGACTATCCCACCGCACTAGTGGTAATCAGCACGCCAGCAGGGAGGCAGTGCCACGAGGTGGGGTGGTGACTAATTTACATTATGAAGTGATAATTGGAAGAGAATTGCCATTGTTTTCTGGGCTGTGGCCGTCTGTTGTCCCGTCCACTGAGCAACTGCCGGCACCAGAGGCAACCAGGTTACATTCTCCAGAAGGGGGGCATGAACCTGGTGGCCCAGAGGAAGAAGTGCTGGCAGTAGGAATAACCTTCCCTTCGGTGGAGGAGGGGGAGAGTTCTCCCATAGAAGTATTGGTTGGAGAGGTGGAAGACTTGCCGCTGGGACCCGAGTTGTCAGACTTGAATGTATCAGGTGACAATTTTGGTACAGCACAACTCCGAGACCTTACTTTAGCCCAGGCCAGAGAAAATGTACTGTTTGTCAATGGGGAACCCCAACAACCTGGGGCAGATACGGTGTTTCCACGCTTTGCGTTGAACCAGGATTTGTTGTACCGAGTGGAGAAAATACATGGGGAAATGGTAGAACAGTTACTGGTACCTCAGACGTATTAGAGGCTGGTAATGGATTTAGCGCATGCGCATGTACTTGGGGTCATTTGGGCCAAAAGAAGACCCTGGACTGAATTCTGCAGCGATTTTACTGGCCAGGGGTTCATGAAGAAGTTAAACGGTACTGTAGCTCCTGTCCAGTATGCCAGGTAACCAGTCCCCAGCCTCACTTTCGGAGCCCTTTGGTGCCTTTGCCAATTATAGAGGTACCCTTCGAGAGAGTGGCCTTGAACCTGGTGGGGCCTCTCAATAAGTTGGCAAGGGGACACCAACACATTCTTGTAGTTCTAGACTATGCTACCCGATATCCTGAGGCCATTCCTCTGCATCACACATCAGCTAAGCTTATAGCAAAGGAACTTATGGGTATGTTTTCAAGGGTGGGAATTCCGCAAGAGATTCTAACAGACCAGGGAACCCCCTTTATGTCAAAAATTATGAAGGAACTCTGCCGGTTGTTAAATGTTAAACAGTTGCGCACCTCGGTCTATCATCCCCAAACAGATGGTCTGGTAGAAAGGTTCAATAAGACACTGAGGAGCATGTTAAAAAAGGCAGTTTCCAAAGATGGGAAGGACTGGGATCTTTTATTGCCATATTTGTTATTTGCAGTGCGGGAGGTGCTTCAGGCATCTACGTGGTTCTCACCCTTTGAACTATTGTACGGCAGACGTCTGCGGGGCTTACTCGATATAGCCAAAGAGGCCTGGGAGAATCAACCTACCCCTCACAAAAGTGTGATAGAACATGTTGCAAAAATGCAAGAGAGAATGGAGACTGTCCTACCCTTGGTCCGGGAACATATGGAGGCAGCACAACGGTCACAGAGTCGGGTCTATAACTGGGAGGCTCGGGTAAGAACCTTTAGCCCTGGGGATCAGGTCTTGGTGCTTGTGCCTACCGTAGATAGCAAATTTCTTGCAAGGTGGCAGGGACACTACGAGATCATGGAAAAGGTGGGGCCAGTAGACTACAAGGTACACCAGCCAGGATGGAGAAAGCCAGAAAAGGTTTACCATATTAATTTGCTTAAACCCTGGAAAGATAGAGAGCACCTTGGTGGGGATAGTCCGCTGCCAGCATTTCAGATGGAAAAGGCTCCCTTACCTCGGGGCGAGGCAGGAGAAACCCAACCCGGGGTTAAAATTGCAGATACTGTACTTTGTCCACTAAACAGGTTCAGGAGGTCCGGGAGTTCATTAGCCGAAATACAGATATTTTTTCGAAGCTCCCGGGACGCACCTCCCTAATCCAACATGACATTGTCACAGAGCCACAGGCCAAGGTCCAACTAAAGCCATATCAGGTGCCTGAGGCCCGGCGACAAGCCATCTCGGAAGAGGTAAAAATGATGCTACAGTTAGGGGTCATAGAAGAGTCTCAGAGTGAGTGGGCCAGCCCAATAGTTCTAATACCCAAGCCTGATGGGTCTCTAAGATTCTGTAATGATTTTAGAAAACTCAATGACATTTCAAAGTTTGACGCCTACCCCATGCCCCGGGTTGACGAGTTGATAGAGCGCTTTGGGCAAGCACGGTATTTTACAACTCTGGACCTTACAAAAGGTTATTGGCAGGTACCCCTA
This sequence comes from Dendrobates tinctorius, assembly GCF_039654945.1. Taxonomy (NCBI): domain Eukaryota; kingdom Metazoa; phylum Chordata; class Amphibia; order Anura; family Dendrobatidae; genus Dendrobates; species Dendrobates tinctorius. The sequence goes on along the minus strand of NW_027362053.1, from coordinate 1,769,546 downwards.
ACAGAGGCGGCGAAGGTAAAAACGGCATTTATAACACCTGAGGTGCTGTTCCAGTATAAGGTGTTACCCTTTGGATTGCATGGCGCTCCAGCAACATTCCAGCGGTTAATGGATATTGTTCTCCGTCCCCATCGCCACTATGCCTCAGCCTATCTAGATGATATCATTGTGTTCAGCACCGATTGGGAAAGCCACTTAGCAAAAGCACAGGCAGTGGTAAACTCCCTGCGAGAAGCAGGGCTAACTACCAACCCAAAGAACTGTTTCATAGTGTTGGAGGAAGCCCGATACTTGGGTTATGTCATTAGGAGAGGAGTTCTCAAGCCCCAAGTAGACAAGGTGGAGGCAATTCAGAACTGGCCCCGTCCCCTCACAACAAAACATGTAAAGGCCTTTTTGGGTGTGGTGGGATATTACAGGCAATTCATTCCCAACTTTGCAACCCTGTCCGCGCCTTTAACAGATTGTTTAAAAGGAATAAAATCTGTGATGGTCCACTGGAATGATCAGTTAGGGGAGGCCTTTACAAAATTAAAAAAATTAAAAGGGGTACTGTGTGGTACACCAGTCCTGACCACTCCAAATTTCAAAAAAGAGTTTGTGGTGCAGACTGATGCCTCTGAGCTAGGCCTCGGTGCCGTGCTGTCTCAGGAAGTTAACGGGGAAGAGCATCCCGTTAGCTTCCTGAGCAGGAAGCTTACCCCAGCTGAAACCCGGTACAGTATTGTGGAGACAGAGTGCCTGGCTATCAAGTGGGCACTGGAATCATTGCGCCACTATTTGCTGGGGAGAACATTTCGGTTGGTGACAGATCATTCCCCTCTTATGTGTTTGAGTCAAGATAAGGAGAGGAATGCCCGAGTCACCAGGTGGTTCCTGTCCCTGCAAAATTTTACATTTTCAGTGGAACATCGTGCAGGCAGACTACAGGGGAATGCAGATTCCCTGTCCAGAGTTCACTGTATGTCATGTGTCCACCCCTCTAGGGTTGAACATAGGGGGGAGGTATGTGGTACAGTAAAGGGTGTTTTACTGGATGGAAGATATGTTTCTCCCAGCAGATTAATGTTTGGCCCGGTTTTTCCCTAAAGACGGGACCTGCGATGATGTCAGGGTCACGTGATCAGCCCATGCGATGTCTACCTCTCTGGTGGGAGGTGTTATGATGAGTCACCGAAGGAGGAAAAAACAAAATACCAGCTAAGTCCAGAAAAAACAGAGAGGTTGGCAGCTATCGTATTGCAGACCCCTGAACCTATCCACGACAACTAGCAGTAGCCGTGGAGGGTTCCTACGGTGCCCTAGACCCCTCGATCACAGCCGGAGAGCTACATAGCCTAAAGACAGAAAGGGGAAAAACTAAACTGCCCCAGAGCAGACCCCAAAGCAATACGCAGCCCCCAACATATAATGACGGTGAAGCAAGATGAAAACACTAACATAGATAGAAAGATAGGTTGAGCAAACGATGGGGCCCAAGCTGTCTGCCATCCGCAAAAACCCTATCAAAATGAGCCAACCGACTGATAGGAAAAACAGGCCCTTAAGTCGCTAGGCTTCAAAAGACTATATCAGCACTCAGGTATATTCTGAAGACAGAGCAAAAGATCAACAGATCAGAGACAAAAATGGAATTCAGCTCACCCCCGGCTGGGGATGGCAGAACTCCCAAAAAACAAGGCAAAACAAAAACATAACTTGGCGGCCAATGTGCTGTGTAGACAGCTCTGTCCCCGAGGCAAAAAGCTCCACCACGCATGCGTCCAGTGGAACGCATGGAGCTCTCCCATGGAGCGCAGCCGCCACGCATTGGCATGCTGCACTATACATGTCCATCCACAACGGCGCATAAGGCAATCAGCCCATTTAGTCTCGCCCACAAGGGTGCGCTCCATGGGAGAGCTCCATGCGTTCCACTGGACGCATGCGTGGTGGAGCTTTTTGCCTCGGGGACAGAGCTGTCTACACAGCACATAGCGCATGCGTGGCGGCCATGTTTTTTCATGTGACCGGGACGCCGGTCTCTTTTCTTACTGATTGGGATTGCCAGATGGAAGTGTTTGCTATGTTGCACGTGTGTATCCACCGGGACCTCGGTAAGGTATTTAAAGCGCTGGGACCTTGGTCAGTTACTTCCCCTGACGAAGCCGCACGGGTTGTGGCGATACGCGTGGGGTATGGTCCTGGGTGTAGTACCCACTTTATATATCTTTTGATTGCAGCCTTATTTTCCCATAGCGTTTTTGGAGACTGTCTGATGTGGCATATATGAGCATTGGGTTGGTTATTTTGGCCATCTTTTGCTGTGTGGCTTATTATGGCTTATATGCCTAATCCGGGCAGATTGTGGGGCTACATGCATCTTTATGCAGTTACTGTGCAATATTAGGCCTTGGTCCCCATGAGCCTAGCTATAGGGTGGTGGCTGTGATATTGTGCAGTAGGGTAGGATCGCACATGGATTACACATGGGTTATTATATCAGGTTTCATATGTTGTATGTGCCCTATTCTACTGTTATGTACTGTATTGTGGGATGCTCACCATATTTTTTTTTGTATTATGTTTTTAACAAATAACTCTTTTGTATCAATAAATATTTCTTTCTAATTGGTTTAGTGTGCGCTTGTTGCAGTGGTGTCTTTTTCTCCTCTTTTTTGATAGTTTATCCCACTGTTGCGGCACCTATTAACCCTTACCCATACATTTCTATTGTCACAGTTAGTTCGCCCTATTTTGTCTATTATGCAGGAATCAGACTGGTCTCCAAGAATCCAGTAGGAAACTCACCAGCCAGGAAGAAGGGCGTCGGAAGCCTTATATCCAGTCCTCAATTCCAGCCACCCAGTTATCATCTAGCTGCCCAGGTGTTTGGTAATCAGTCTCACTACCTTCCTTCACCAGAAGAGGGAGTTCATCAGACCTCAATGATGAAGGGAAAAATGAACTCAAAAAAGTACCTCCCCCTTGAGGAGGGGTCACCGAACCCTCATCCATGCCACCAGGGCGATTCGGGTGAGCCCGATGAAAGGCACGCACCAATCTTTCGGCATGAATATCAGAGGCAGAGACCCAGGAATTATCCTCCTGACCATAACCCTTCCACTTAACTAAATACTGGAGTCTCTGTATAGCTAGACGGGAATCCAGTATCTTCTCTACCTCATATTCCATGTTACCTTCAACCAATATAGGGTCAGGAGGTGCCACCACAGGAACTACTGGTTCAACAAACCTCTTCAACAAGGACTTATGAAACACATCATGAATTTTAAATGTGACAGGAAGAGCCAACCGAAAAGAGACCGGATTAATAATCTCCAAAATCTTGTAAGGTCCAATAAATCTAGGCTTAAACTTAGGAGAAGCCACCTTCATAGCGATATTTTTTGATGACAACCAAACCATATCACCCACCTTAAACTGGGGACCAACGGTCCTACGACGGTTGGAAAACCGCTGGGCCTTTTCCTGGGAGAGAGACAACTTATCCACTACTTGGTCCCAGATCTGGTGCATTCTCTCCACCACAGTGTCAACACCTGGGCAGGCAGAAGGCTCCACCTGCCCTGAAGAAAATCGAGGGTGAAAACCAAAGTTACAAAAAAAAGGTGACATCAAAGTGGCAGAACTAGCTCTATTATTTAAAGCAAATTCGGCCAAGGGCAAAAATGAAACCCAATCATCCTGATCGGCAGAAATAAAACATCTCAAATACGACTCCAAAGTCTGGTTTGTTCTCTCCGTCTGCCCATTGGTCTGAGGGTGAAACGCAGAGGAGAAGGACAACTGAATTCCCAGCTTGGAACAGAAAGTCCTCCAAAATCTAGACACAAACTGAACTCCTCTGTCAGATACAATGTTCTCAGGAATCCCGTGCAAGCGAACCACCTGTTGCAAAAACAAGGGCACCAACTCAGAGGAAGATGGCAACTTAGGGAGTGGTACAAGATGGACCATCTTAGAGAATCTTTCACAAATCACCCAAATAACAGTCATTCTCTGAGAGACAGGCATATCAGAGATAAAATCCATTGAAATATGGGTCCATGGCCTCCTGGGCACCGGCAAAGGCATCAACAAGCCACTAGAGCGAGAACAAGGTTTAGACCGGGAGCAAGTCCCACAGGACTGCACAAAATTCCTGACATCACGAGACAAGGCGGGCCACCAAAAAGACCGACTCACCAGATCTCTAGTACCAAAAATACCTGGATGACCAGCCAATGCAGAGCAATGAACTTCAGACATCACTCTCTTCCTCCACTGGTCAGGAACATACAACTTTCCACTGGGACAACGCTCAGGTTTGTCCTCCTGAAACTCTTCCAGAGCACGTCTCAAATCGGGCGAGATGACAGAAAGAACTACCCCCTCGCCTAAGATGGTAGCAGGCTTAGGCACAACAGGAGAATCAGCAAGGAAACTCCTAGAGAGGGCGTCTGCGTTGACATTCTTAGTGCCCAGAAGAAAAGAGACCACAAAATCAAAACCTGTGAAAAACAAGGCCCACCTAGCCTGTCTAGGATTCAAGCACTTGGCCGACTCCAGGTAAATCAAATTCTTGTGGTCAGTAAGGACCACGACTTGGTGTTTGGCTCCCTCCAACCAATGTCTCCACTCCTCAAATGACCATTTCATGGCCAACAGTTCCCGATTCCCCACATCATAGTTACGTTCGGATGGGGAGAACTTTCGGGAAAAGAAAGCACAAGGATTCATTTTAGATGTCACAGGATCTTTTTGGGACAACACCGCTCCTGCACCAATCTCAGAAGCGTCCACCTCCACCTGAAACGGGAGTGAGACATCAGGTTGCCGCAAAACCGGAGCAGAAGTGAATCTTCGCTTCAGCTCCTGAAAGGAAGAAACAGCCTCTGGAGACCAATTCAGCACATCAGCACCCTTCCTAGTCAAATCCGTCAATGGCTTGGCAATACCAGAAAAATTAGCTATAAATTTCCGATAAAAATTAGCAAAACCCAAAAACTTCTGGAGGGCCTTCAAAGAAGTGGGCTGAACCCAATCATAAATGGCCTGTACCTTGGCCGGGTCCATTTCAATAGTTGACGGAGACAAAATAAATCCCAAAAATGAAACCCTCTCTACCCCAAAAAGGCATTTCGATCCCTTGACATACAGGGAATTCTCCCTCAAAATCCGGATAACAGTCCGAACATGTTCCACATGAGAGTCCCAATTCTTGGAGATGATCAAAATATCATCCAGATAAATAATCAAAAATGTATCCACAAAGTCTCGGAATATATCGCTCACGAAGCACTGGAAGACAGAAGGGGCATTAGTGAGCCCAAAAGGCATCACCAGGTACTCAAAATGTCCCTCCGGAGTATTAAACGCCGTCTTCCATTCATCCCCATGCTTAATGCGAATATGATTATACGCCCCCCTGAGGTCAAGCTTGGTAAACCAGCAAGCACCTTTAACTCTGGAGAATAGATCAGAAATCAGGGGTAACGGATACTGATATTTAACAGTAATTTTGTTGAGGGCACGATAGTCAATACAAGGCCTTAATGAACCATCCTTTTTAGCCACGAAAAAAAACCCAGCACCTAAGGGTGAAGAGGATGGTCTAATATGACCCTTCTCCAATGCCTCCTTAATATAGGATCGCATAGCCTCGTGCTCGGGTACAGATAAATTGAAAAGCCGACCCTTGGGGAATTTACACCCCGGGTTCAGCTCAATTGCACAGTCATAACTCCTATGAGGAGGCAAAGACGCAGACTCATTCTCACTAAATACATCATAAAAGTCAGCCAAATAGTCAGGAACATCATGCGACTGGGGAGAGGTGGAGAAAACAGGAGCATCACTAAGGGCACACCGACAACCCCAACTCACCACAGACAAAGATTTCCAATCCAGAACTGGATTATGGATTTGCAACCAGGGAAACCCCAGAACAATGGTATCATGCAAATTATGCAACACCAAAAATCTGCAATTTTCTTGATGGTCTGGGGCGACCCGCATTACCACCTGGGTCCAAAACTGAGGTTTATTCTTCGCCAAATGAGTAGCATCAATACCCCTCAAAGGGATAGGCGTCTGCAGAGGTGTCATAGGAAATCCACAACGTTTAGCAAAATCCAAGTCCATCAGGTTCAGAGCTGCTCCTGAATCCACAAAAGCCTTGGCGGAAAATGTGGACAGGGAGCAGATCAGAGTAATTGCCAGAAGAAACTTAGGTTGAACACCACCCACAGAAAACGTGTGTGCACAACGTTTCTCTCATTTAGGGCAGACAGAAATAATATGCGAGGCATCTCCACAAAAAAAAACACAGCTTATTACGCCTTCTGAACTCCTGACGTTGCACCCTAGACAAAACTCTATCACATTGCATAGGTTCAGACATTTGTTCAACAGGTGGCAACATCTCTGGTGTAGTTTTGCGTTCATGTAAACGCTGATCAACCTGAATGGCTAATGACATAGAATCGTCAAGACCAGAGGGAACAGGAAATCCCACCATAGTATCTTTTACAGTTTCTGACAAACCCTTCCGAAAGAGGGCTGCCAAGGCACCATCATTCCAGGTAGTAAGGACCGCCCACTTTCGGAATTTTTGACAGTACAACTCTGCCGAATCCCGACCCTGGCTTAATGCCAACAGGGTCTTTTCAGCCTGATCAATAGCATTAGGTTCATCATACAACAACCCCAAGGCTTGAAAAAATGCGTTCACATTATTCAGAATAGGATCATCAGGTTTCAAAGAAAACGCCCAATCCTGGGGATCGCCGCGCAGCAAAGAGATGACAATTTTAACCTGCTGCGTGGAGTTCCCCGACGAGTTAGGCTTCAAGGCAAAAAATAATTTACAATTATTCTTGAAATTCAAGAATTTAGACCGATCCCCAAAAAACAGGAGTAGGAATCTTTGGTTCAGCAGCATGTGAATGAGCAAGATAGGCGGAAATTCCCCGCACTTCAGCAGCGAGCTGCTCCACACGATCAGACAATTGCTTCATCTCCATTGAGAGAAAAATTTCCCCTACGGCCTCAGAGATATAGAGGAAAAAATATGCACACAAAAAAAAAAATTCTGACACCTTTTTTTTTTTTCCCTACAATTCTCTCCTGCTATTGAGTACCCTAGGATCTGCGGTATGGCTGGTGATTCTGTTATGATGAGTCACCGAAGGAGAAAAAAACAAAATACCAGCTAAGTCCAGATAAACCAGAGAGGTTGGCAGCTATCGTATTGCAGACCCCTGAACCTATCCACGACAACTAGCAGTAGCGGTGGGGGGTTCCTACGGTGCCCTAGACCCCTTGATCACAGCCGGAGAGCTACATAGCCTAAAGACAGAAAGGGGAAAAACTAAACTGCCCCAGAGCAGACCCCAAAGCAATAGGCAGCCACCAACATATAATGACGGTGAAGCAAGATGAAAACACTAACACAGATAGAAAGATAGGTTGAGCAAACGATGGGGCCCAAGCTAACTACGTAGGACAGGATAGGAAAGCTGCTGTCTGCCATCCGCAAAAACCCTATCAAAATGAGCCAACCGACTGATAGGAAAAACAGGCCCTGAAATCGCTAGGCTTCAAAAGACTATATCAGCAGTCAGGTATATTCTGAAGACAGAGCAAAAGATCAACAGATCAGAGACAAAAATGGAATTCAGCTCACCCCCGGCCGGGGATGGCAGAACTCCCAAAAAACAAGGCAAAACAAAAACAAAACTGAAGAGTAAAAAGCAGAGCAGAAAAACTTAGCTTTGAGACGCAGGAATCAGACTGGTCTCCAAGAATCCAGCAGGAAAATCACCAGCCAGGAAGAAGGGCGTTGGCAGCCTTATATCCAGTCCTCAATTCCAGCCACCCAGTTATCATCTAGCTGCCCAGGTGTTTGGTAATCAGTCTCACTACCTTCCTTCACCAGAGGAGGGAGTTCATCAGACCTCAATGATGAAGGGAAAAATGAACTCACAACAGGGAGGGGTTAGGCCCTATGTAATGGAGGTTAGTAATTGCCACAGTGTGAGTGTGTTTCTAGAAGCTACAGGAACTTGTGTGGACTGAGCCTGAAACTTGTATACAGAATTCCCGTGCTGCAGGACTATAGCAGCAAGACTCGGTAGAACCCAGGAAATGGCACCTGGCGGATGCCGCAGGACCTGGCAGCCGCTTAGTTACGCCCGTCCCGTGAAAGGGGTGAGTCTGGGACCAGTGGTTCTCCAATCTGGAGTATGTGTTTGGTTTTCCTTATGTTCTCTTAAGCTGCTGGTTACTGAGTGACATTAAAACCACTGGAATTGGACTTTATGCCTGTGTGTTGCCTCGTTACTGCCGCCCGGCTATTGCCTACCAGAGCGAATCCCTACAACATCCACAATGAAACTAGACGATTCTATGTTTATGTGTACAACAGAGTGCTACGAATTAGGAGATCAGTTCATCCAAAACAGTGGCATTACATTCCTATGGACCAAAATCCTGCAGATCACGCAACTAGAGCAGTTGACGCAAGTCGACTGGGAAGCACAACATGGCTCTCAGGACCAAAACTATTGTACACTGAGACACCTTTGAACTAGTGGGAGAGGACTCAGATTCTGAAATTTTCCCTCAAGTGTCTACACTTCATACAATGACCTCTGCTATCCAGCTTGGATCTCACAGATTTGACAAGTTTTCAAGTTGGAAGTCACTCATTCGAGCCATTACCTGCCTGACTCAAATTGCTCACTCATTCAAGACCACCAGAGCTTGTGACGCAGAAAAATGTAATGGGTGGCATCTCTGTAAAAACACCTATGTTACCTCCGACTTGGAATTTTCCAGAAACCACGTCATCTTCACTGTTTAAAGAGAAACCTACTATGTGGAAATCCAATGTCTCATTAGCAAAGTAATAATAATAATAATCTTTATTTATATAGCGCCAACATATTCCGCAGCGCTTTACAGTTTAACAGTTTCAAAACACAAGACCTAAGTAACAACGTTAACAATACAATAATTAAAGCAAAATAAAACGACCCTGCTCGTGAGAGCTTATAATCTACAATGAGGTGGGGGAGATACAAAGTACAGGTGTGTATTTACAGTGATGTATTTGCAATGATGGTCCAGCCATCTTGAGGGAGTGAGGGATGGATGGAGATAGTGAATGGGTTACTCATGCACACTTACACATAGAATGATTTTGATTAGAGAACGTGATAGGCCACTCTGAACAAATGTGTTTTGAGGGAGCGCCTAAAACTATGCAAATTGTGGATAGTCCTAATTTCTTGGGGTAGAACATTCCAGAGGATTGGCGCAGTGCGGGAGAAGTCTTGGAGTCAGAAGTGGGTGGTACGGATTAGTGCAGAGGTTAGTCGAAAGTCGTTTGCAGAGCTCAGCGGTTGGTTAGGCCGATAGACAGAAACGAGGGAGGAGATGTAGGGGGGTGCTGCACTGTGGAGAGCTTTGTGGGTGAGAACAAGTACTTTGAATTGGATCCTATAATGAATGGGCAGCCCAAGTATGGACTGGCAAAGAGCAGACGCTTCCGAGTACTGATTAGCCAGATAGATGACCCTGGCTGCTGCATTAAGTATGGACTGGAGAGGGGATAGTCGAGTAACGGGGAGGCTAAAGCTCCAATACCAACGAGCAACGCATTAAGAAAACTCCACCCATTCATCGACAACAACGGCCTGCTGAGAGTATGAGGCCGACTCAAATAAGCTAAAATGGAATTTGAGGAGAAATTCCCTCTTATCATTCCTGGAAAATGTCACGTTGCTTACTTAATCGTACAACACTACCACAATCTGGTCAAACACCAAGGAAGACTATTTACAGAAGGAACCATCAGAACTGCCGGCCTGTGGATTGTCGGTGCAAAGAGACTCATCAGTAGTGTCATCAACAAATGCATTACTTGCCGTAAGCTTCGTGGTTAGACTCAGACCCAAAAGATGGCTGACCTACCAGCAGATAGACTCAGCCCGGACCCTCCTTTTACCAGCGTTGGTCTCGATGTGTTTGGGTCTTGGTCAATTGGTACACGTCACACGAGAGTCGGACAAGCTAATAGTAAACGTTGGGCTGTCATGTTTACCTGTCTGTCTATCAGAGCTGTCCACATAGAGCTCATTGAGTCACTTGACACTTCAAGCTTCATCAATGCTTTGAGACGTTTCATTGCCATCCGTGGTCCTATCAAACATATACGTTCAGACAGAGGTACCAACTTCATTGGTGCAGCAAAGGAATTGGGAATACCTTCAAATCTAGACCATAAGACTCTCGAGAGGTTCCTCAGTGACCAAAGTTGCACATGGCCATTCAACCTGCCTCACTCTTCACACATGGGTGGATCTTGGGAATGTATGATTGGTCTAGTATGGAGAATTCTTGACTCCACTTTTCTTCAGGAAGAAGCAGCGGAACTTACCCACAAAAGCCTAACTACCTTCATGGCAGAACCCGCAGCTATAATCAACGCAAGACCCTTGGTTCCAGTCCCTAATGACCCCGAGAAACCCTTGTTATTGTCTCCAGCTACTCTCCTAACCTAGAAAACAGGATTATCCAGTGCCCCTCCAGGAGGATTCGATGTTAAGGACCTCTACAAGCGCCAATGGAGACAGGTACAAAAGTCTTGCAAACACATTCTGGGACAGGTGGCGCAAACAATATTTGTCTACCCTGCAGCCACGGACGAAGTGGCAATCTAAGAGGCCTAATCTGAGGATTGGTGACCTCGTCCTTGTGAAAGACTGTCAAGCCCATCGGTACCAGTGGCCACTTGGTCTAGTGACCACGACATTCCCGAGTAAAGATGGCAATGTCCGCAAAGTCGAATTGAGGATGGCCAAAGGGAATTGAACTTAAGACATTCTCCAGACCAGTAACTGAGCTGGTCCTATTGTTGTCTTCAGAGAAAAAGAATAGTGACATCCGTTTGATGCCAGATGGGGAGTGTTTTGTCTCCAACATTTAAATAAAAATCCTTGATTATCTGCTTGTTAATGTTTACAGTTTTTTCTGGCTCCATCTAGTGACCAGAGTCATAACTGCAGTGTTATTGTGTGTTTTACTTTCACTTTGCTATTTCCCTCCATTTGCAGTGCATTCTGTTAAGGTTGCAATGCATCCTGGTAGCCTTTTTCAAAGGATTATGGTTAGTTCAGCCCCCATTTTCCCTCCAGTCCACCATTTTCCTTCTGCCTTCTTTCAAGAAGCATCTCATTTCTCTTCTCCCCTTGTGACATCATTGCTAGTATGTATTTATGTTTCCTGTATCCAATTCCTGTCTCATACTAGCCTGCTTAGTTAGTTCCCTCTTGGTTAGCTGTTAGTGCAGATGATGTACTATGTATAAATGAATCCCTGATGAACCCAGTATTGATTGTATTCCTATTATTTACTCTTTTTTAGTTTCACCGTGCCAATATGTCATCACGTTCAGTAAAGCACAGTCTTCTTATTGGACCCCCGGTATAGCGGTTTAGCTTCCTGTATAGCTACATGAATTCTGCTTCATTTAGTGAAGACAGAACAAGCTAGTTATGTTTTGTTATATGCCCTTGGTGCATTGAACTTGATGCTGTATTTTAGCTTTGCATTAAAGGGAACCTGCAGATATGGGGTTAATCTACAGGTTAATAGCATTTGAACCTGCCCAGCGCCTACACTTAAACACCCACTCCTGGAAGGAAATTAACTTTATTCCTCCAGACAGAGTTCAGGTCGTAGTCATGGGGGTGTGCAGGTCTGGCTTCAGTCATCGCTGTGTGTATAGAGAACACTATTAACATGCAGATTAACCCCATTTCTGCAGGTTAATAGTGTTTTTTTCACATGGCAGATTTCCTTTAAGAGGCTTTTTATAAAGATGGGAGGCAGCTGTCCTGTTTTTGCCTGGAATATCCACATATAGGTCCATAAGTACAGGATGAGTCTCATGAAGTGTGTTTAAGTGGGTATGTATGAATTCATGGTGTGGCAAAGTGGTATAACATTTTACTTTGGAGGTGGGGGTACACAGGTTGGGATATTATAATATTTAACATTCCCCATTATTATATGGAACATAAGAACTGTTTTTTGTTTTTAGTTTAGCCCCTTAAAGACAGCTGATTTGCCTTTTCATAGCAGCCATAACAGTGCTGTCATGATCTCAGTGCGGGTTTGACTCGCACATGTGGGATTAATGTCTGGAACCAGTGCTGATGACTGGCACTTCTGAGGTTAAAGGTTATGATCCCAGTGCAGGCTTATCTGCACACCTGGGGTCATTATTGTGGCATCTCCCTGGTTCTGGGAAGGCTTCTTATGGCCTCAGGAAGCTCCTATCCCCGTAAGTTATACTTTCGCCCTTGGCAGAGTGTGTTGACCCCTGAGTGTGTTTGTGCTGTGTTCTTGTTTGCCTGATAACTTGGTGTACGACTCGGCCTGTTCTCTGGATACTGCTTGTTGGATTCTGTTTGGTACCTTCTATGTCTGTTTGGCTTTCACCACTGCCTGTCCCCGACTATCTGTTCTGTCTCATCCCTGGTACTTTACTGTTATCTCTGTGTATGACCCGGTTTGTCTGACTTTGAGTATTCCTGTATAGTATTTTGCCTATCTCTGGCAGCAGGACGCTAAGCCCCGCCCCCTTGCAGTCACATGACCGTGGGTCCTTCACTGCTCACTGACTTCAGCTTCTCCAGGTCCTGTTTGCCTGAACTATCCGGCCATGTCTGACCCCGGGCCCCTCTGCAGTGTGGGTGAGTCCTTGCTCAGCGGTGACTGCACGCCGACCCTAACAGGACTGTGACAATTGCCTTATTTCTCAGCTCCGCTTTTTTACAGCTGAGAAACAAGTGAATAGCTGTATATGACAGCTGACACCCTGCGGCATCGGCCTTGACCGGTTTTGGAACCGATTAACCTCTTAAATACTGTTGTCAATTGCAACAGCAGCATTTAAGTTGTTAAAGGGGTTAAAAGACCCTCCGTACGGGAAATTAGGATTCCCCCGTTTTCCCCCTCCCAGAGTGAACAGCACAGAGGGAGGGATAAAACTCAGCAGAGAAGTGATGATGCCAGCACAGCCCCCAGCTCCTTGAACATGATGGATGAAATAAAAGACCTGCGGGCCCAAATGTCAGAGTTCCCCACAAAAACTGATATGGAAGGATGTATTGCAAGGTTGGAGAACCTATACAAAGCGGAGATTCACTCAATTAATGCCACTGTGTCCCAAGTCACTGACAGAGTATCACAGCTGGAATCAGCCTCCACTGTACTGACATCTGAGCAAGCTGCCCAAAAGACTCTCATTGACCAACATACTCAGCAGGTAAATGCCCTGTTTGACGTGGAGAAAGGTGAGGGACAATACTATTAAGACACTCCTTCTTATGTCCCACAGTAAAACGACAAAGTCATCTACATGTATTCTATCGGTCGATGCTGAAAAGACATTTGCCCGGGTGAAATGGTCCTTTCTCCATAGTGCACTCCGTCAGATTAATATGGGACCTAACCTACAGAAGATAATGGCTCTATATCATAACCCCACAGCTAAAGTAAAATGCAATGGTGCGTTTTCAGATTATTTTAAGATATCAAATGGAACGATACAGAGCTGCCTGCTGTCACCGCTGCTGTATATTATAGTGATGGAGCACCTAGCGATAGCCATTAGAAACAACCCTAATATTACTGGCATACAGGTTGGGCCTAGAGTACATAAACTCTCTATATATGCAGATGACTTATTGCTGTATATTACGAACCTGAGACTCAGGGCTGCCACTAGGAATTTTAGGCCCCTTACTGGTAAAATTTTGGGGGCCCTGAGACTCCGCCCAGGCTCCACCCCAGCCCCGCCCTCCACCCCTCCAACTGTCCACAGGCCCACCGCTCTCTCTTGGAAAAACTCCACTTCTCACCAATCACACATTAACAGTTCCCAAAAGATTTTTTAAATCTGCCACCACGACAAGGTAGACTCTTTTGGCCGAGCCCTACACTACTCTAACCTATTAAACATTTGCTAAAATATCCAATACAATTTAGGTATATTTGTTATTTATTTTTCAATTTTTAAAATGACCAATAATATCACATCCAAAGGGACAAATACCAATGCACCATGTGCAGACCACATATTACCACCACATAGTGACCTATAATACCACATACAAGGAACAAATACAGCCACACCATGACAAAACCACATATTACCACCACAGAGACAGAATAATAACACATAGAAGGGACAAATACCACCGCACCTTGCCCAGACCACATATTACCAGCACATGGTGACTGGATACTACAATACTGATCATTAATAAAAAAAATAATACTATCACCATAAGTGCCATTATACACAGGAGATCTGTACTTAGTATGTAGTGTCTGTGTACAGGTAATAGTGATCACCAGTGACATTATACACAGGAACTCTGTATATAGTGTCAGTGTACAGGTAATACAGTGATCACCGGTGACATTATGCACAGGACCTCTGTATATAGTGCCAGTGTGCAGGTAATACAGTGATCACTGGTGACATTGTACACAGGAACTCTGTATATAGTGTGTAGTGTACAGGGATCACTGGTGACATTTTACACAGGAACTCTGTATATAGTGTCAGTGCACAGGTAATACAGTGATCACTGGTGACATTGTGCAAAGGCACTCTGTATATAGTGTAAGTGTACAGGTAACACACTCACTCACCAGTGACATCTCTAGGTAAAGTCCTTCATCTTTGCTTTTCATCTTTCATCCAGCACAGACCGCCATCACGTCTTCCAGCCAGGGCTTCTCTCTGCAGGAAATAACACAGTTATCTAGAGCTCCACTTGCAGAACACATTACTTAATTTTTTCCCAACTTCTACACTACACCAGATGAAGAAAAACAGGTGACATAGGGTCGCTCTGCACAGTATCAGAACCTCCCCCCCATTTAAAACAGTATCCTCAAAAAAATAAAATAAACACATCACTACAGTAATTTCCCTTAATTAGCCCCTATGGTAATAATATCCCCCATCCTGGCCCCCGTGTGTCTCATTCCTGGCTCCAGCCATATTTTCTCTCATCCTGCCCTCATGAGTGTCCATTCTGCCCCCATATGATCTCCCGATCCTGCTCCATCTGTCTACATCATATCCATCCTGCCCCATGAGCCTGCACCATGTGTCTCCCATCCTACCCCCTGGGTCTCACATTCTGCCC
Source organism: Dendrobates tinctorius (assembly GCF_039654945.1). NCBI lineage: Eukaryota > Metazoa > Chordata > Amphibia > Anura > Dendrobatidae > Dendrobates > Dendrobates tinctorius. The sequence goes on along the minus strand of NW_027362053.1, from coordinate 1,754,328 downwards.
CGTCCTGTGTCTCACTGTCACATTCTGCCCCCTTTTGTGTCTCACTGTCACATTCTGCCCCCTCCTCTGTCTTACTGTCACATTCTGCCCCCCGTGCCTCACATTCTGCCTCCTCCTGTGTCTCACTGTCACATTCTGCCCCCTCCTGTTACTTACTGTCATACTCTGCCCCCCTCCTGTGTCTCACTGTCACATTCTGCCCTCTCCTGTGTCTCACTGTCACATTCTGTCCCATCCTGTGTCTTACTGTCACATTCTGCCCCATGTCCTTTCTGCCCCCTTGTCTCATGTTCTTCCCCATGTCCATTCTGCCCCATGTCTCACATTCTGCCCCCGTGTCTCGCACTCTGCCTCCTCCTGTGTCTCACTGTCACATTCTGCTCCCTCCTGTGTCTCACTGTCACATTCTGCCACCTCCTGTATCTTACTGTCACATTCTGCCCCAAAGTCTTGCATTCTGCCCCCATGTCTCACATTCTGCCCCTCCTGTGTTTCACTGTCACATTCTGCCCCCTCCTGTGTCTTACTGTCACATTCTGCCCCATTTCTGCATTCTGCCCCATGTCTTACATTCTGTCCCCATGTCTTGTATTCTGCCGCCGCGTCCTGCATTCTGCCCCCAAGTCTCACATTCTGCCCCATGACTCACATTCTGTCCCCATGTCCATTCTGCCCTTGTGTCTCACATTCTGCTCCCGTGTCCATTCTGCCCCCATGTCTTGCATTCTGCCGCCATGTCTTGCATTCTGCCCCATGTCCATTCTGCCCACATGTCTTGCATTCTGCCCCCCATGTCTTGTATTCTGCCCTCATATTTTGTATTCTGCCCCCATGTCTTGTATTCTGCCCCCCATGTCTTGCATTTTGCCCCATGTCCATTCTGCCCCCATGTCTTGCATTCTGCCCCCATGTCTTGCATTCTAACCCCATATCTCGTATTCTGCGCCCGTGTCTTCATATTTGCCCCTGCGTGCCTCCAATCCTGCCCCCGAGTCTCCATTCTGTCTCTGTGTGTCTCGATCCTGCCAGGGAAACATTGCCCCTTTCAATAATAAAATAAAAGCTTTCTTCTTACCTGACCGTGCTCTCGCGGTGAAGATGGAGCTGCTGCTGTGTGAGCTGAAAGGACGTGTGGTGACGTCATCGTCATTTGATCAGGGGGCGGAGCTGATCAATGGTTAAGGCCTGTGGTAATGATGACGTCACCACAGGTCCTTCAGCACTTCTGTAGCTTTCGGATGTCGGCCGCTGTGGCGGCTCTGCTGATGTGTGTTCTGCAGGCCCGGCCGCAGCGCACACTTGGGGCCTGACCGCAGCGCACACTTGGGGCCCACCCCGTGCTCGATGACGCACAGCACTTTGGGCCCGATAACTAGAAGCACAGGAGCGGGGCCCCTGATCTGTGTGCACCGTTCTGCACTGCTGTTCACTGGGCCCCATACAGCAGTAAGGGCTGTCATGTCCTGATGGCGGCCCTTTTTTCACTACCCATGGTCATGAGGGAGTTTGATAGGTATAGCAGGGTAACTAACTTTAAAATCAATCCATCTCAGTCTGAGATACTTAATATTACGGTGCCAGGTCGGGAGAGGGTGGTGCTACAAAACTCACTTCCCTTTCAGTCTTGTTCCACATCAATGCAATATCTGGGGGTACAGTTGACACTAAAGACTTCACAATTTTATGAGGCCAACTCGCCCCTCTTTTAACACATATTACAGCCGATTTTCAAAGATATGAGAGAGCTAGGTTGTCCTGTTTGGTTGAATAAATGTCATCAAAATGGATATTCTCCCCATACTGTTGTATCTGTTCCAGGCAGTCCCGGTGATACAGGTAAATTTTTTAAGCATCTAGATACAGTCTGCAGTAAGTTAATATGGGGATTGAAGAGACCTCGACTTGCTCGCTCACTGCTTAGCAAACCCAAATCAGAGGGCAGTACGGGCATGCCGAACTTGAGAAACTACAATTGGGCAGCCATAGTGATACGGGCCTTGGACTGGTTTCATGATCAGGGAGGAAAACAATGGCTCTCAATAGAAAGGTCTCTTTCACCACTAGCATTGACTTCGCTTACTTGGACCCCTACTGTACCAACTCCCTACCATTTCTGACACGTGATCTACTTAAAATATGGGACTCCTCTATTTTGGCACGGAGTTTCTCAAACAGCCCCAGTCCCATGACCCCAATATTTGACAATTCTGAGTTTCTTCCGGGTGTTGGAGTAGGGTCGTTTATGGTGTGGTCCAACACACCTAAACTCTGAGTGATGCACAGCTCTAGGACGTTAGAGAGGCGGCAATCACTGGCGGGACTGAGGGAGGAATTTCCAGAACTCCACATCTCATGGTTTGCATATTTGCAACTACTTTCCTTTGTGTCGTCACTAGAGTTGAGCGAAACGGGTCGAAAAATTTCAAATGTCACCGACTTTTGGCAAAGTCGGGTTTCATGAAACGAAACCCGACCCTAGGATAAGGTCGACCACGAGGTCTTACGCGCCAAAGTCGCGTTTCAAAAGTTTGTTTTGCGCTCTTTTTCAGCCAATCAGGATCCACGGACACTGTGGGCAACGTGATGACATAGGCACGGGTCACCACCATCTTTCAGAAGGGCATGCAAGTGATTGGCTTGCTTTGGTGGGCGTCACAGGGGGTATAAAAGGGCGTGCACGCCGACCGCCATCTTACTTCTGCCGATCTCAGTATAGGGAGAGGTTGCTGCTGATTCTGTAGGGAGAGCGTTAGGCAGGGAAGAAGACAAAAAAACTGCTTCTGCTGCTAGCGATTTGGCCTGCACAACACACCAGTCACTGTGTGTGCAGTGCAAGGGGAGGCTATATTGTGGTGTATCAGTGGTGTTGGTTGTTGGGCTGCCTTTTAAGGCTTCCTGACAGGCTGGCATTGCTGTTTACCCACTGCTCTGCAAACTGCTTTTTTAAAAGCAATCCAATCTCCCTTATCCTCTGGTCACTTTTGTCACAGCTGTGCCATCGAGCCTGTGACATAGCGCTCAGATATCAGTGGGCCTCACACAATCCAAAAGTGTCCAGTGTCCACAAGTGTCTGCAGAAATTCAAAATCTCCCTTATCCTCTAGTCACTTTGGTCACAGCTGTGCCATCGAGCCTGTCACATAGCGCTCAGATATTCATTGGGCCTCACACAGTCCAAAAGTGTCCAGTGTCCACTAGTGTGAGAAGAAATTCAAAATCTCACTTATCCTCTAGTCACTTTGCTCACAGCAGTGCCATCGAGCCTGTCACATAGCACTCAGATATTCATTGGGCCTCACACAATCCAAAAGTGTCCAGTGTCCACAAGTGTCTGCTGAAATTCAAAATCTCACTTATCCTCTAGTCACTTTGGTCACAGCTGTGCCATCGAGCCTGTCACATAGCGCTCAGATATTCATTGGGCCTCACACAATCCAAAAGTGTCCAGTGTCCACTAGTGTGAGAAGAAATTCAAAATCTCACTTATCCTCTAGTCACTTTGCTCACAGCAGTGCCATCGAGCCTGTCACATAGCGCTCAGATATTCATTGGGCCTCACACAATCCAAAAGTGTCCAGTGTCCACTAGTGTGAGAAGAAATTCAAAATCTCACTTATCCTCTAGTCACTTTGCTCACAGCTGTGCCATCGAGCCTGTCATATAGCGCTCAGATATTCATTGGGCCTCACACAATCCAGAAGTGTCCAGTGTCCACTAGTGTGAGAAGAAATTCAAAATCTCACTTATCCTCTAGTCACTTTGCTCACAGCAGTGCCATCGAGCCTGTCACATAGCGCTCAGATATTCATTGGGCCTCACACAATCCAAAAGTGTCCAGTGTCCACTAGTGTGAGAAGAAATTCAAAATCTCACTTATCCTCTAGTCACTTTGGTCACAGCAGTGCCATCGAGCCTGTCACATAGCGCTCAGATATTCATTGGGCCTCACACAATCCAAAAGTGTCCAGTGTCCACTAGTGTGAGAAGAAATTCAAAATCTCCCCTGTCCTATAGACAGCTTGTACCTTGTTTTACATTACTATATAGTTTGTTGGATTTTGTCTACATTTTTACCAAAAATGAGGAAGGCTGGTGGAAGAGGCCGTGGAATTGGGCGGGGGTTGCCAGCTGGTAATGATGGTGTTGGTGGTGGATCTGATGGTAGTGGCAAGAGCAAAATGGGACCGAATGCAGGAGGTGTTGAGCCTGCGTCATCGTCTGGCTCCATAAGGCTTCGAAGGCTTAGTTTTCTAGGAGTTGGCAAACCGCTTTTAAAGCCAGAGCATCAGGAAAAAGTTTTGTCTTACATTGCTGACTCAGCCTCCAGCTCTATCGCCTCCTCTTCTTCAGTTGTAAAAAGTAAAAGCACTGAGTCGTCATTGGAGGCTCATGTTCATGAACCACACCTTTCCTTGTGTCCTTCACCCCAACCAAGATTGAAGGATGACGCAGGCCATACTACTGATTACTCCATGGAGCTGTTTTCACATACCATGCCTGGATTATCAAGTGAAATGGTGAATTACCCAGGCCAAGATGAATCTGACATGGAGTGCACTGATGCACAGCCGCTGATGGATGATTCTGCTGGTACATTCACTCAGAGCACTACATTGTCCTCGCAGTGTACAGAGCCAGATTCTGACCCTGATGAGACTCAGGTGCCCCTTCCCGCACACTATACCACCATACACGGTGACACAGAGGAAGGTGCACATGACATTGAAGAGGAGGTGATGGATGACCCAGTTGTTGACCCAGATTGGCATCCATTGGGGGAAGAGGGTGCTGCTTCCAATAGCTCAGATGAGGAGCATCCACAGCAGACATCGACATCGCAACAGCTGTTATCCGGCAGGTCTGGAGCACTCCAAAGACAGGTTCCAAAAATCAAAAGAGTTGCTGGACAGCTTGTCCAGAGGGTCAAAACATCACAGCGTGCTAGGCCGCAAAATGTCTGCCAAAGTAGGAAGAGTGCAGTGTGGCACTTTTTTGAACAAAATCCTCATGATCAGGCCAAGGTTATCTGTAAGAAGTGCGCAAAGACCTTTAGCCGAGGGAAAAATCTGAAAAATTTGAATACCAGTTGCATGCTTAGACATTTAACCAGCATGCACTTGCAAGCGTGGACACAACACCAAACCTCAAGTGCCACATGTGCAACTGATCACAACGAAGGTAGTCAGCAACGCTACATTGTTTCCCCCACTGTAAGCCCACCGGTTAGCACAGCAGCAAATGTTGAGGTGTCGTTGCAAGGCCACAGCAGTCAGGGAATCGCACTGTTAAATCAACAAAAGACTGATTCTAGGCCATCAGAAAGAACACCAACTCCATCACCATCATCAACCCTCTCTCAGTCCACCCTGTCCACCGCTACTTCCACCATATGCAGCTCTCAAGTCCAGCTCACCCTCCCAGACACTATCAGTAGGTCAAGAAAGTACTCAGTCTCTCATCCGCGTACACTGGGTTTGAACGCACACATTGCCAAACTAATCTCGTTTGAGATGATGCCCTTTCGGTTGGTGGAAAGCGCAGCTTTCCGCGAACTCATGGCCTATGCAGTACCACGCTATGACCTACCCAGTCACCACTTCTTCTCTCGCAAAGCCATCCCAGCCCTCCACCATCATGTGAAAGACCGCATTGTCCATGCACTCAAGCAGTCAGTGAGCGGAAAGGTGCACCTCACAATTCATGCATGGTCCAGTCGCCATGGCCAGGGCCGTTACGTGTCCATCACTGCGCACTGGGTTAATGTGGTGGATGCAGGGTCCACAGGGGACAGCGGTGGTGGGACAGTGCTGCCTAGCCCACGGTATAGTAAACAGTTGGCTGTAGGCGTTCGACCCTCCTCCTCCTCCTCCTCCTCCTCCAGAAGCGAAAGCTCGTCCACAGAGCGCAGTCGTACGAGCACTCCATCTGCAGCTGCCACTGTTGCACACGAGGTGTCCCCCTATCGAGCAGCTAGTGGAAAGCGTCAGCAGGCTGTGTTGCAGATGATGTATTTGGGCGACAGACACACCGCCGAGGTGCTGGCCGAGTACTTTCAGCGACAAACTGAGTCATGGCTGGGCAGTGTACATCTTGAGGCAGGCAAGGTAGTTAGTGATAACGGCCGTAATTTTGTGGCAGCCATAGCCCTTTCAAAACTCAGCCATATACCTTGCTTGGCTCACACCTTGAACCTGGTGCAATGCTTCCTCAAAAATTATCCGGAGTTAACAGCCCTGCTCCAGAAGGTGCGAAGACTGTGCGCGCACATCCGCCGGTCGCCTGTACACTCCGTTCGTATGCAGAAGCTGCAGCGATTGCTCCACCTTCCCAACCACCGCCTCATTATCGACATTGCAACAAGGTGGAACTCCACCCTGCACATGGTGGAGCGGCTGTGCGAGCAGAGGCAGGCCATAATGCATTTGTGGGAGGATACACGGCCAGGCACTTTGAGAGCAGACATGGAGTTGACCGGAGTGCAGTGGTCGAAGCTGAAAGACCTCTGTAAAGTCCTTCAGTGTTTTGAGGAATGCACACGGCTGGTAAGTGTAGACGACGCCTACCTAAGCATGAGCATCCCACTTATGCGTCTGCTCATGCAAACTTTGACGCACCTTAAGGAGCAGGCTTCTGCAGCCAATGTTGATGAGGAGGAAGAGGAGGAGGGAATCCTTGATGACATTCAGCCATTGTCTGCTCAGGGACCTCTCCTGGACGAGGTGGAGGAAGAAGAGGAGGAGGAGGAGGATGATGGAGATGATTACTTAGGGGAGGAGGATGCATCTCGTGGGGCAAGTGAAAATGTTGGCGTGGCAAGGTCTGGTACAGGGTTTGTGCGTGACTGGAGGGATGTGGTTTTGCCAGAAAGTGCTCCTCCAACCAGCACTCGCAGTGCAAGATTGACACCGGGAACATTGGCCCACATGTCAGATTATGCCTTGCAGATCCTAAAAAGGGACCCCCGCATTGCCAAAATGATGAACGATGACGACTACTGGTTGGCCAGCATCCTGGATCCACGCTATAAAGGCAAATTACAAAACATCATGCCACAGAAGAACCTTGACCTAATATTGGCTAATAAACAAGCAACTCTGGTAAATCGGTTGCTTGAGGCATTCCCAGCACACAGCAGCGGTGATGGTTCTCACACGAGCCGTACGGGCCGGGGGCAGCTTGGCAGAGGTGTTCGTGGTGCACACAGCAGAAGTGGCGTTGGAGACAGGGGTTTCATGACAATGTTGTGGACTGATTTTTCAAGTACCGCTCACACAACTGGTAATACTGCATCGATGGAAAGTGACATGAGACAACAGTTGTCAACTATGGTTACAAACTACTTTTCCTCCCATATAGATGTTCTCCCACACAGGTCATTCCCCTTTGACTATTGGGCCGCTAAACTGGACACCTGGCCTGAATTGGCACAATATGCCTTACAGGAGCTCGCTTGCCCAGCTGCAAGTGTGCTATCGGAAAGAGTCTTCAGTGCAGCTGGATCAATCCTGACAGAAAAAAGGACCCGTCTGTCAACCCAAAATGTGGATGATCTAACCTTCATTAAAATGAACCACGCATGGGTTTCCAAGGATTTTGTCCCACCTTCCCCTGATGACACATAGGGTGACAGAAAAATGGCTTTCTTTGGTCCACCTCTTCCTGCGACTTGACCTATTTCACCTTTTGCATCAGCTGAATGTCCAACATCAACATATGCCACTTTCTAAAACTCCCTAACTGTGCTGCCTCCCCCCCCCCCATGGCCGGGGTCACCACCTAGCGCACGACACCGTGCGAGTGCCGTTGCCCTGGACAGGTGGGTAGGCCGACTCTTGGGCGCGGGCACTGGCACAGGGTCCCTCATAGTGCAATCAAGTGTCTCTGACGGTGGTGGTGCACACCCGCCGTCAGACACACCGCCGTACTATGAGGGGCCCAGTGCCAGTACCGACGCCCACGAGTGGGCCCCCCTTGCTTGGGCAGGGCCCCAGCATTTGCAATCTTTACCTCTCCCTGCTCCTCCGCTGTGTAGTCTGGGCCGTCAAATCCATACTGGGCCTGACACCGTTTGAGCCTGCCTCCTGATGTATAGACATATATTTTGAATGTGTACGCTATCCATACATGTTATCTGGGGATACGGAACCCTTTCTCACCTTTGTGCAATCACGTGCAATCCATACTGGGCCTGACACCGTCTGAGCCTGCCTCCTGATGTATAGACATATATTTTGAATGTGTACGCTATCCATACATGTTATCTGGGGATACGGAACCCTTTCTCACCTTTGTGCAATCACGTGCAATCCATACTGGGCCTGACACCGTCTGAGCCTGCCTCCTGATGTATAGACATATATTTTGAATGTGTACGCTATCCATACATGTTATCTGGGGATACGGAACCCTTTCTCACCTTTGTGCAATCACGTGCAATCCATACTGGGCCTGACACCGTCTGAGCCTGCCTCCTGATGTATAGACATATATTTTGAATGTGTACACTATGCTATCCATACATGTTATCCGGGGATACGGTACCCTTTCTCACCTTTGTGCAATCACGTGTAATCCATACTGGGCCTGAGAACAGATGGCGAGCTGTTAAGCAAGCTACAGCACCTGTGGTTTGCACACGTAAGTTTTTCATTTTTTCAGGAATGACGGTTAGCCCTAATTCCGGAACTGCGGTTGACCTGCACTTACTGGGAAATCATCATTCGCGGGTAATAATTGTAATCACAGATCCCCATCACTAACGTTGTTCAGCGGGTTATCTGCACCTGTAAGCGACAAACGCTGGCCTTTTCAGTGTAGCGCACATGCAGCCACGGACATGTAAGGGCATGACACACCAGTTATTGGCCAATCTCATGTGCCAGAGCCTCACGTGTCCCTCTAGTAAGCCAGACTCGGACCGCGGGGCATGACGGAGTCTCGTTCGTTAACGGAATTAAGCTTGCAATGTGTGCATCTGTTCTGTAGCTTGCATGGTTGAGGTTTCCCAGGTGGAGTCGAATTAAACCGTAGGCTCCACTCCTGGTGGTGCCCTTCTGGACATTCCTTTAAGGTTCAGCTTTGCAACCATACTGCCCACGTAAAACAAACACTTGACCCTCCAAACAGCGTTCATGAAGGCAATGACTCATGGGAATAACGCCGCCCAATCAGTTAACCTGCTAGAGAGATCCTTCGTTGCTCCCAAGCATGACATCACACTCCCTAGGAGGAAGGTAATGCCACTGTGGCGACCGTACTCCTGGGGGCGACACAAGTGCACTGATGCCCAGCCACTGCTCAATGAATCTGCTGGTACATTGACCCAGCCCACTACATTCCCCTCGCACGCTACACGGCCTGAATCTGACCCTGATGAAACTCAGGTTACCCTTCCCATATACAGTTCCATCTTACACAGTGACAAAGAGGAAGCTGCAGATGAAAGTGCAGGTTTGGACCACCCACCATCAGACACACCACCGTACTATCAGGGGCCCTGTGCCAGTGCCGTCGCCAACGAGTGGGCCCCCCCTGCTTGCTCAGGATCACAGCACTTGCAAGGTTGAAATACTGTGCAGTGAGATGGAAGATGGGAACGACGAGGAGTCCAGACTAGTACAGGGATTCCCTAGCGAGGAGACTTATTTGATTGTTTTCAATGTTGGGACAGCAATTTTTGGGGAGCACTATACTCTGGAGAATGATAGATGGGGCCCACTATACACTGGAACATTCCAAAGGTGGACATCAGACACTGGAGCAGCATTTACAGGGCCCATTATACACTAGAGCATTAGAAATGGGGCACATTATGTTTGGAGCATTATTTGGGCCCATAAGACAGTAGAGCTTCATCCATGGGGACCAACATATACTGTAGCATTATGTGGAGCTCATCATATACTGTTTCAAACATTATATGGGACCAATGATTCTGTATGGAGAAATAGATGGGCCTTGTCATGAGATGTAAAAAGTGAGGTATTTTTCATTGTACTATACCGCTATTTCTCTGCCGTATCGGAGCATGATGAGTTGTGGTATGTGTTAAAGGGGCGCTCTTTCGCCCAGGGCACATGAAAACCTGGAGCCAGCCCTCCTCCCCCCCACAACTTTAGCCAAATAACCCCCATTTTTCAGTGCGTAACTTGTATTATGAAGTTAATTAAGGTTGACAAGCTTAAGTAAGAAGAATTGATGCTTTTGGCATTCAAATGGGCACTGTTGGTGTGTTTCCTGTCCTCCTGTCACTGCCGACTTTTATTCCCCATTGACTTACATTGGGTTTCGTGTTTCGGGACGACCCCGACTTTTCCCTATAATCGGACGATCTTGCTCGACCCGACTTTTGGAAAAGTCGGGTTTCACGAAACGAAACGCGACCCTAAAAAACCAAAAGTCGCTCAACTCTAGTCGTCACTCCAGCTGGCTTCATTAAACGAGACAGATCTGACACCACTGGAATCATTGATGATGCAAGAGACAAACCCAGCACACTCTGTCTCACAAGTATACTCAATTATTATGTCAGAGAGCGCTCAGAATAAGTCATGGTTTGCTTTGGATTGTGAACGGGAGATTGGGCAAGAGTTTTCTTTTAAGCAATGGAAAAAGCTTTTTTGTTCACACAGGCTCCTTTTGGCTTTTAGGGCTCAGAAAACGAACTTCAAACTTATAACTAGGTGGTACAGATGTACAGCCCAAGTTCATAAGATATATCCACTGGTATATGACCTCTGCTGGAGATGCGAGGCATTTGAAGCTACCATGCTCCACATCTGGTGGGATTGTCCGCCAATTAAAAGACTTTGGAATAAGTTCTTTGAAATTTATTCAAAGGTTTCTGGTGATTTCATTCAAAATAACCCACAGCTGGGCCTACTGTCAATGATCGCAGGCTCCTGAAGGAGCATCAAGGTAGGACTCCTAAAACATTGCATAACGGCCACTCATACTATCATTCCGAGGAAGTGGCATTCTAAGACAGCCCCCAATATAGGGGATTGGATAGTTGAAATGGATTTGCTATGTAGGATGGAGAGGCTATCCACTGTTACGACACAGCGTGAGGATATGTTTTACAAAACATGGCAGGAATGGATTATGTTTCACGAATCGCCTGAATTCCTAACACTTGTGGAGACAAATTAGCAGAGTAGGGTAGAACAGAGAGGCAGTTAACATAAACAGGAGAGATTCAGCTCTCCTCATGCTTCACCCCTCAATTCCCTTCCCTCCCCCCACTTTCTTCCATCCTCTTAATCAGACCCCCCTATTTCCTCCTTTCTCTTTTTTCTGTACTTTCTATTTCCTACTCTACACTCTTTTCTTCTGTTCATTCTGTGATGTTTATCGTATGTTTATGATGATAAGGCATATGATACTCAAGACAGCGTTATGGCAACGCTCTGGACAATCAATTAATGGTTAATGAGTGAAGAATGGATTGTCATCAGGCAGGATCTGGCCCAAAAGCTGATATCCAGCTGCCAGGGCGAAGAGCAGAAATCTTGTAAAATAAGGGACAACACTGGAAATATTGAGTCTTTACATAAACTTGATGTAAAAGTATAAAATCTGATGAAATAATAATTGTTCTTCAGTAACCATAGAAACATCTGATTAAAAGATTGAAAACCGCTCAAGTAGGAACTTTGTGATAACAAGAAAAACTTGTGTCAGCCTCAAAACTTTGGCCACTACTATCTATCTATAATCCTTTCCTATATAATGCACATTTATCTACCTCCCTATTCATCTTAATATTAAGATCAGGTAGATTGACAGTGGAAGGAGAATCAGCTTTTTATTGTAGGGCTGAGGTAAATAATAAGCCTAAGTGCTGCCCAATGTTTCTAATGTAATGCTGTTGGCCACGTTAGTAGAATGATTTGCAGGATCCTGGGTGTTCACACTCACCTGGTCTCTTAGGGTACCGTTACACTTAGAGATGCACCAGCGATCCCGACAACGATATGGATCGCTGGTGCATCGCTAAGTGGTCGCTAGTGAGCTGCCACACAGGCAGATCTCACCAGCGACATAGCAGGGGTCGGGGTCGTTACTTACCTGTCAGACGAGGCGATCCTGATGACCTCCCCCCCGCGTCCACACGTCGCTCGTCGGCGCCACAGGAAGCCCAGCAGGAAGCTGATGACGAAAAATGATCCAGGACGTTCTCACACGACCAGCGATGAGCAGCGGGGGGAGGCGGTCAGAGGTAAGTATCAGACATAGCGATATCGCTAGCAATATTGCTGCTACGTCACAAAATTGGTGACGTTACAGCGATATTGCTAGCGATATCGCTATGTGTAACGGGAGCTTTAGATGCAGATCTGCCTAGCTCTAGGTATAGACTGAACTCTCCTCCTTTTTCCCACATTGCAGACTGTTCCTGGTCACCTCACTGAGTGGGCAACACATGTGCAGTATGATAGCCAGGCACATACGCTTTATAGGAATATACCTCCTGGCAGATTCACTTTATTGCTAAAGGAATGAAATGTGTGAAACAAATTAGAGAATATTTAAAATGGCAATCCAGCCTTTTTACAAAGATGACTATCCCTTAAGTATACCATGGATATTAGATTGATGGTATTTTAGAGCAAACAAATGCCCTACCCTCCTAGGGTCGATATTTTTTTTAGGAGTTTGTTTTTGACTAGACGTTTTATGTTGGTGAATGTCCACAGGCCCTAATAGGGTGGCTGTCTTTCGGGGTTTCTGACGCCACAGTTCATTTGAAAGTGTCTTGTGCCACCAAGAATAGCTGAAGATTCCTGAACAATTGCTATCATTACAAATGAGTGTTCAGAGGAAGTTGCTGTTCGTGCACATGAAAACTTTTATATGGCATTTTTAATGACATAAGTGGAGAAAGAAGCTTCTTGATTGGCTTAAGGGGGTTTTACACTAAGCAATATCGCTAGCAATATCGCTAAAACGTCACTGGTTTTGTGACGTTATAGCGATATTGCTAGCGATATCGCTATGTGTGATACTTACCAGCGACCGGCTCCCCCGCTGTCCATCGCTGATCGCGCGAGAATGTCCGGCTCCATTTCTCGTCGGGCGCTTCCTGCTGGGCTTCCTGCTGTGACGACGAGCAACGCGTGGACGCGGGCGGGAGGACGCAGGATCGCTGTGTGTGAAAGGTGAGTATCGTGCGCTGCGTCGCTGCTGCATCGCTGTGAGATCTTTCTGTATGAAAGCTCACTAGCGATCATTTAGCGATGCACCAGCGATCCTGACCGGGTCAGATCGCTGGTTGGATCGCTGGTGCATCGCTAAATGTAAAAGGGCCTTTAGATCTATGAAATTAAGAGGCCAAGTAAACTTCTTGAATTTCATTGTCATGTTCCTCAATCTATTCCAGAGCAGTGTGGTAGGCCATACCATCCTGCTGAAAGAAGCCACTGCTACTAGGATCACAGATTTCATAAAGGGGTGTGCTTAGTTGGCAACAATGTTTAAGGAGGTGGTTTTAAAGAAACTTTCACTAGATTCCATGGTTTCCCAACAGGAAGTTACCCATAGGATCACACTGCCTCCGCTGGTTTCATTTTTTCCTTGTGAAAGCAAAACACAAGCACATGTTTCTTTGTTTGTGTTCTGACAACTTTCTATCATAGTCAACATTATATTTTTCACCAATTTCTGCTAATGTACCTTTTGTGTGGGATGACATCAGATGACTTATGGCACATTACAGCAGGATGATGTTACCTTAAGTCAGTGATATTACCTCGAACACTGACACCATCCGTTTGAATCAGTGTTCTGCACAGAATGGTCTAACTGTTCACAAATGACTGAAAGGTTAATTTTTGGACATGTGCAGAGTGCTGGTGCCAAGTTTTCGTGTCTCTCTCTGTCTCCAGTATTGAGTATGAGCACCATATGCAAAAATCCCAGCACTTAAAGCCTTGGCTGTTATCAATGATGGTGTTATGATTAAACCCTTCATGACAAATGACGTATATATACAGCATATGCTGTTTCTCTCCCTTTGATGCAGGCTCCGTCTCTGAGCTTGTTTTCCGGCACATGAAATGTCATGTGTCCTTAACAGCCATGGGTGGAATCACGATTCAACCGTGGCTGTTAACTGTTAATCCACCACCCTCAGATCCTTCAGACGGAACCTGAAAACCCCTCTCTTCAGGAAAGCTTACAGCCTGCAATAACCATTCTGCCGCCTCACCACCATCAGAGCTGCTGCACCCCCAACCTTCTGTCTCTTCCCCATTATCCCATAGAATGTAAGTCCGCAAGGACAGGGATCTCTCCCCTCTGTACCAGTCTGTCATTGTAAATTTGTTTAATGTTAGCGATATCTATAACTTTGTATGTAACCCCTTCTCATGTACAGCAGCATGGAATTAATGGTGCTATATAAATAAATAATAATAATAATAATAATCTCTGACAGCTGCATTTAACATGATCACGCCAGAAGCACGTCACTAACTCCACCCATTGGTGACCCTGTCACATGATCGTGGGGCACCAATGTGTTGGCATGACAACCTGGGGTTTTCAGAAGACCCCTGTGGTTGTCATTGCCGATCTGCTATGAGCGCTGCCCGGTGGTCAACATTCATAGTAGTCAAACATTTCTGCTACACATAGCAGGGCAGAAGACCTACTATGTCCTGCACAAGTGATCAGATGACTGCAGCTTCAAGTCTGAGAAAACTACTGAAGCATCAAAAAATATAAAATTTCAAATGCCCGATCTATCAAAATATAAAAAGAATTAATCTGATCAGCAAACAGCATAACGAGAAAAAAATTAGAAACATCAGAATTACATTTTTTGGTCGCTGCAGAACTACAATAAAATGCAATAACATCAAAAGAGTGTATCTACCCCAAAATTGTATCAATAAAATCACCAGCTCGGTGTGCAAAAAATAATTTCTGACCTAGCCCAAGATCCGGAAAAATGGAGATGCTACGGGTCTTGGAAAATGGCGCCTTTTTAGCAAACTTTGGATTTTTTTTCACTACTTAAATAAAAAATAAACTAGACATGTTTGTGACCTATGAGGTTATAGTAACCTGGAGAATCTTAATGGCAGGTCACTTTTAGCATTTAGTGAACAATGGACATGGTAAAAAAAAAACAATTGCAGAATTGCACTTTTTTTGCAATTTCACGGAACTTAGAATTTTTTCCTGTTTTCCAATACATTATATGGTAAAATCAGTGGTGTCGTTCAAAAGTACAACTCATCCTGCAAAAAAACAAGCCTTAACACGACAGTATTAACAGAAGAGTAAAAAAGTTATGCCACTGGGAAAAAGGAGAGCGATAAACAAAAACAATAAAACAGATAATGGCCCAGGGGCAAAGGGGTTAATGTTCTGCCATGCTGAATACACTTGGGAAAAACATAACGATCTGCTGCTGACAGCTCCCTTTGCAGTTGCTGACCAATGAGGTCCCATATGTTCAAGTTTAGGCCATGCAAGCAACTTTTCACAATAGCACAAACAACACGCGGTAATGGCTTTCTTGTATTGAAAAACGACTCCTAGGACACTTTAGACAATTAGCTGTGCCCCTGGTTCCATGACCAAATCTATGCAAAGCCGAGCTGTTAGCGTACCTGGAATTAAGACAGGGTGGGGGGAAAACTGCTGTACATTATGCCACCCCACACCATAATCTAAGGGTACGTGCACACGCTGCGGATTGCTCTGTGGATTTGGCCGCGTGGATTTTGTAAAATCCGCAGGTAAATCTGCAGGTCAAAAGACCTGCGGTTTTGCCTGCGGTTTTTCATCTCCACAATGGAGGAGATGGTAAACCGCAGCGGAATCCGCAGAAAGAATTGACATGTCATTTCTTTTTGCGGTTTTGAAACCGCAGTAAAACCGCGCGGAAAAATCCGCACCGTCTGCACTGTGGTTTTTAATATCCATAGGATATTATGGTACTGTATGGAGTAGGACTGATGTGACTTTCACTCATGAAGATTTTTTTGTGGTCTCCAAATGGAGACTGAAGGATAGAATGCAGCAATGGAGTCTTTAAGGCTATGAGCTAGATGTCCGTGGCGCCCCTGAGGGTGCAGTCGCCACAGAGGTACTGCACCTCCTCCTGAGGTGTGGTGCCCCACCATTCAGGTAAGGTGGAGACACCTGACCACACTCGACCACCTGCATCCCACACAACATAGTAGTGTAGCAAAGCACCTTTGGTGGCTCTCTGCTTGGAACACGAAGAGTGCTGGAGGTGGGTGGAGCTTAGTCTGCACAAGAGAGCAGGAGCTCATTAGGACTAGGTCAGTCTGACTAGGTCAGTCTGTGAGAGAAGATCCCCTGAGTGGGATGGATTGAAGGAAGTGCTGCAGCCGACCTCAGTGACCTGGGTGTGCTGGCACAGGAAAGAGATATTTAGAAAGCCTAATTCTCCATAAGAAAGATAGTTTTGTACGGAACGTGAGGAGAAGAAGAGAACTAAGGACTAGGTTTAGGGCAGAGCCCTTCCTCGTGTTCTAAGCGCATGGCCGGGGTCTGGTCCCCGAGGTTGTATGGATACTAATGGTCCTGCAACAGACACCGGAGGAATAGAAGTTGTCACCACTTTATTCCCACACAAGACTTGGGGGCACAACAGCAACGAAAGTGAGCCGGGACTTGGTAGGAAGGAGTCCCCGAAGCAGGCTACAGCTGTCTGCCGTACAAGTAGAGTTCTAAGAACATCTGAAAGGAGGAACTCCGGTGTAACTCAGTACTGGGAGTACTTTAAATAGGCGCTAGAAGGGAGACGTTCAGAAATGGCACATATGTTGGCGGAGTGTGGGAACAGAGTACTTCATCTTGCCTGGAGGTTGTCTGAGCCCCTGACCTAGAGGACACAGCACCGAGGTGGGCACCTGTATGCACAGCAGACTGTGAGTAAAGCTTTGGAACTACATGCCCTGGTGTCCTCCGCTTATTCCTGCGCCAACCCACTCAGCACCGCTACATCTCTGTGCTTAACACTACACTGTTCTCCTCTCCTCATGACCTCTCCATCTACCCTGCCCTGGAACTACAGCCCTACCTGTGGAGGGCCACAACATCATTGCTGCACAACACCATCTGTCCCAGAGGATCTGTCTGCAGCGTCGGCTTAACATCTTCATTGCCGAACACCACAGGTGGCATCACGAATCATCCACTTATAAACTTTAATCATCAGCCACTCTATTCCCCTTTTACAATGGACACCCAGGGCCACGGACCGGGTCACAGCTACCGGGACAACTCCCATTGAAATCCACGGGCCCGGTACCGTGTACCCCCGCTGCCCTGGGAGGGCGATCCATGTCCAGCTTCAGGTGTTCCATTGACCTCATGCCACCTCTCTCAAAGGTTATCTTGGTGCAGAGCAAAACTGCAATGAAGGCTAGAATGGAGGTATATCCTCTTCAGCAATGAGTTCCGCTTTTGTCCATGTGGGCAATGCCATGAAGAGGCCTTTATTACAGGTAAATTTACAGCTCGGTGTTACATTGATTGGTCACGTAACCAGTGGTATGAATTTTTCTCTAAAATGTCTGAGGAGCCATTATTCAACATGACAACATCAGGCTACTTGACCGTTCTACTGTGAGCACTGCAGCCTATGTGAACTAAACATGCTACTATGGCATGCAATGTCTCCAGAATTGCATCCCATTGAGGACATCTGGGACGTCATTGGTCGACAATTGAAAAGGAAGCTGTCAGCAGTCTTATTATTTCCTCATCCAATTGCATTCAGCGTAGCAGAACATTCCTCAGATAACCAGCAATAATGGCATTGATAGCAGCCAAGGAGTGTAAGTGCATTTATGCGCGAGGCGCTCATACGTGATACTGAACAAATTATCAAATAGAATGTTATGCTTCATGTACATACACATGACAGCTTATTCTGAAAAGTCACCTGAAGTAACATTTACCCTTTAAGGTCAAACTCTGTGGCCCATAATAGTACCCCCAGTTATCTCAGTAGCCTTCATATACCTGTTATCTTTTTATCTATGGCTAATATATTTATTATTCCGCAAGTCTCTATTCAAGCAAACCTAGTTGTGTGTGGTATTCTTGTAGTTAGAGGATGCGGTTACTCTAGGCTCTTTGGCTCCTTTATGGTTGTTCCACACTACTTACGAGAAAAATCAAGGTAATTCTCAAATCAGAGAGGAAGAGGACTAGAACTCTAACACCACCTATAGGAAGTAGCAATCCTAAAAGTCAATGTCGACCCTTTAACGAGCCTTGTCACATGACTTAGGATAAAAGCCAAACCAGAATCTCAATTTGCAGACATGGTGTTTCAGGCTATATACCCTCATCAGTGCAAAAGTGTGAGATCTGTTTTGGCTGTGTGAGAGGCGTCTGACCGGGATCCAAGTGATAATGTTTCTCCTTGCGGAGAGTGACATATTAAGCATTGCAGCTTAAAAGTCTCCTCATCTTAGCATGCTTAACATGTCACTATCCGCAAGGAGAAATGTTATCACTTGGATCCTGGTCAGACGCCTCTCAGTCAAATCAGATCTCACACTTTGCACTGACGAGGGGCAGTACCCCGAAACATAGTATCTGCAAATTGAGATTGTGGTTTTGACTTTTCATAAGTCATGTGACAAGGCTCGTTAAAGGGTCAATATTGACTCTTAGGATTGCTACTTCCTATAGGTGGTGCTAGAGTTCTAGTCCTCTTCCTCTCTAAAGAGATTTTTGCATATTTTCCAGAGGAGCATTGCAGCTTAAAAGTCTCCTCATCCTGGCATGCTTAACATGTCACTCTCTGCAAGGAGAAACATTATCACTCGAATCCCATGAAAAATTAGGCAAATCTTAAAGTGAACCTGTCATGTTGAAAACAGTCAGATCTACATTGTGCTATAGCTGACCAGAATGGTAAATAATTTTGTGGAAAAAGAGTCAGTATACCTTGTATTTTAATTATTTATATCTATGCTCATTCTGGGCTTTTCAGACAACAGGGCGGTCCTATTCAGAGAATGAAAGAATACCTTGTGTAAGTGTACAGTACATGTATAGATAATGGTGTCACTTTGTATAACTGCCCACTTGTCTAAAAAGCAAAGAATAAATAATAACAAACCATCCAAAGGACAATGTATGATAGAACACCCACTCGACCCATATCAGTGATAGGTAATAGAGGGCTTCCACAAGACACTCCACATTAGAACTTGATGACCAAAGACACCATAAGGAGTACAAAGTCCAAAGAATATAAAATATACATAATTTTATTAGACATAATTGTCACAAACATGAAAACATACAAAAGGATCAAGGTGCACCTTGAAAAAGAGCAGCGAAACGCGTGTCGGTGGCGTGGGACTTTGGTCTTGATTCATATCGCTAATGGGTAAGCACTTGGGGCATTTATTTATGATGTATATTTAATTGTATTTTGGCCAGTTCCAATAGTGGGGGATTTAGTACATATACTGGCCAGTACTTTTATAATCTATTCCCATGGTGGTATAATGCACTTTGGCATTTTTTACATGCTATTTAATCTGTGACCTTGCCTTCATTACCTGATCCTTTTGTATGTATTCATGTTTGTGACAATTATGTCTAATAAAATTATATATATTTTATATTCTTTGGACTTTGTACTCCTTATGGTGTCTTTGGTTATCAGAGCAAAGAATAAGCTGAAATACACATTAATAAAATAGAAATTATACTTTAATATTTTTCCTACAAATACACAGTATATGCCCCTGTGGCTCAGTTCTTCTTGCACTATAGACGATGCCTGCAGATTGGACTGCATTGTCAGTGTGACAGTTTTTCTTTAACTGAGTTAATTTATTAACCTAGCATTTTTGGCAAACTGGCATGAAACGCCTTATAGGAACATAATAAACATTTGTTTCATCAATGACTACTCAGCCACAATTGTATTTACTGGACAATAGTGATAATTTTCACTTTCTTTTCCATTCAAGGAACTGAATTTCCAGCTTTTGAAGTTGATGTTTATCAGCGCGTTGGTCACGTACAATTTCCTCTTTCACCCGATGGAGAAGTGTCTGCAGTCATACACCCTTCCCTACAGGTAATCATCAGATCCAGCAACAGCAAAGAAATGAGCTTGGATATTTGTTAAAGGGAATCTGTCACCCCTTTTTTGAGGTATCATATAATGATATCATTCAATTGTTTGTCACATAAGGATTCTCTTAGTACTTTTGCTTCCCCCTGACCCCGCACCTTTCATGCATAAATACCTTTTTTATATCGGTTCAGATGTATGTAAACTGTCGCTGTCCGGTCCGCTGGGCGGGGCTTATTCACCTGCTCCCCCCTCCCTGTCTTGCTCTACGCATTTCTTCTTGTGTAGACAGGGAGGGGGGTAGCAGTTGAATAAGCCCCGCCCAGCGGACCGGACAGCTGCAGTTTACATACATCTGAACCGATATAAAAAGGTATTTATGCATGAAAGGTGCGGGGTCAGGGGGAAGCAAAAGTACTAAGAGAATCCTTATGTGACACACAATTGAATGATATCATTATATGATATCTCAAAAAAGGGGTGACAGATTCCCTTTAATATAAATGTAATGTGTAGGAGCACATTCACACTGTGGCCAATGACAAAACAAATAAATACCCTGCAGTAAGTAAATAGTAATAGTAAACGGCTTACAAATACAGTGGATTGTGAAAGTATTCACCCCTTGGCATTTTCCTTGTATTGTTACCTCACAACCTGGAATTTCAATGTTTTTTGAGGGTGTGCATCAGTTCATGTAAAGAACATGCCTACAACTGTTAACATTTGTTCTGTGTTATTGTGAAGCAAAGAACAAATAGGACAAAATAACTGAAAACTTTGGTGTGCATAATTACTTGCCCCCTAAAGTCAGCACTTTGCAGAGCCTCCTTTTGCAGCAACTACAGTTGCAAGTCGCTTTGGATAAGTCTCTAAGATTTCCACATCTTACCACTGTGATTTATTCCCATTTCTCAAGGCAAAACTGCTGGAGGTCCTTCAAGTTAGATGTTTTCCTCTGGTGAACAGCAATTTTCACGTCTGACCACAGATTCTCAATTGGATTAAGGTCTGTGCTTTGACTAAGGCTAGTTTCACACTAGCGTTTATGAGCGCAGCGACGGCCTGCGCACGGCCGCCGTTAAGCCCCGCCCCTGCCGCGCCTCCGCCAGTAGCTCCGCCCACCGGCGCATGACGCTGCATGCGCCCTGCGTCCCCTATCTTTATCACTGGGGGCGCAGCCCGTGCGCAGTATGCGTTTGGCGGCGCATGCGTCCTTTTGACGGTGCGCCGACCTGCGCCAAACGCAACCTGCTGCAGTTTGGTTGCGTCGGCACACCGTCAAAAAGGCGCATGCGCCGCCAAAAACGCATACTGCGCACGGACTGCGCCCCCTGTGATAAAGATAGGGGACGCAGGGCGCATGCAGCGTCATGTGCCGGTGGGCGGAGCTACTGGCGGGGCACGGCAGGGGGCGGGGCTTAGCGGCGGCCGTGCGCAGGCCGTCGCTGCGCTCATAAACGCTAGTGTGAAACTAGCCTAAGTCACTCCAAAACATTAACACAATTCTCCCTAAACCACTCGAGTGTTACTTTAGCAGTATGCTTTGGGTGATTGTCTTCTTGGAAAGTGAACCTCCGTCCCAGTGTGAAATTATTGACAGACTGAAATAGGTTATGCTCAAGAATATCCCTATATTTCGCACCATCCATCTTTCCCTGGACTCAAACCATTTTCCCGTTCTCTGCTGCCAAAAACATCCCCACAGCATGAACTGCCACCACCATGTTTCACTGTATGGATGGTGTTCTTGAATTGATGAGCTTTGTTAGTTTGGCAGCAGACATAGCCTTTACCTTAGACACCAAAAAGTTCAATTTTAGTTTCATCTGACCACAGCACCTTTCTCCATACTTTTGGGGAGTCTCCCACATGTACTGTATATCTCTGAGGCATTTACACAATAGCTGTAGTTATACCAAGAATAAATTACACACAAGTTTGCTACTCATGGGTCTTCTGAAAGCAATTAATTACTCAGGATTTTATTTAGAGGTATCAGACTACAGGTGGCTGAATACCAACGCACGTCACAATTTTCAGATTTATATTTTTTAAATATTTAGGAAGCCATGAATAATTTCCTTTATACTTCACAAATACTTGCTACTTCGGGTTGTGGTATATCACAAAAAAGCCGAATAAAAAACATTTTGTTTGTGGGTGTAACATGAAACAATGTGGAAAAGTTCACGGGCGATGAATACTTTTTCAGGACACTGTAACTGCAATACAGCAGAGATGAGCATTTTACCACTGGAGTGTCACTAGTTGCATGGGTGACCAAAGTGTTCCCACTTCGGACAGTGATTGGCTGCATTTAGATTAAGCAGATTTTCAAGTAATGGTTTTCAAATGTGGGACTTGAAATACAATATTTCCTATCGTATATTATTCAGGGCTTTTTAGAGTCCTGCTCCTTGTGTCTTATGATCCATTTAAAGGGGTTGTCCTCTTTTTGGCGTCTTCCTTTCATAGGCTGTAGTACCAATAAAAAAAACCAGTGTATAACTTAAATTCCCCATGTCCAGCACCAATTCTCTGCTGCTGCCCTGGCCTCCGTTGGTTGTCTGCAGCACTAACATCATGTCGACAGCGCTGCAGCCAATCATTGAGCTCAGTTGCTCCTGCCATCTACACTATCACAGCAATTCAGCTAAAAAAAAAGCTGGTTGCAACACTGTCTATGTGACATCAGCAAGGCAGACAAAAAACATAAAGCAAGGCAGCGACGGAGAGCTGGCGGTAGACATGTATGGGGAGGGTGAGTAATATTTGGTTTGTTTTGTTTATAGGGACTCCAGCTTATGAAGGTAAGTTTTCTTAAAGGGGACAACTACTTTAACGTGAGACAAATTCCTACTTCATTTGTTCATTGCCTTTTGGAGATGTTATACACTCCTCAATATTGAAATTGCAATGAAATTGCAACACCAAAAATGTTGTGGCATTATAGAAATCACAGGATAGATATACATATCAACGATATGCAAATAATAAAAAAATTGAAACAAAATTTTCAATATATTTCGATTTATTCAGTATTGATTATGAGAGGCATGTGCAGAAATACTACACACCTTGGCTGCTGTCAGGGAGGTTAATAATGGTTGTCTGAGAAATGTTCTGCCACACTAAATGCACACAAATCATCAACATCCGCTGCTGGCAGCTTTCTTTGCTATTATCGACAAACAGCATCCTAGATGTGCTCATTGGGAGACAAGTCCAGACTCTGCTTAAAGGGAACCTGGCACCAATTTTTGAGCCTACGAACAAATACCACCTCCTTTAACTGCTCCTGTGCTGCATTCCACAAACATGTCTGTCAGATCCTGACTCCCCCCTGCATGCCCCCAAAAATACCATTTGATATGCTCCCACGATGTATGTAAATAAAGTGGTCCAGTCTGATGGGCATCTTTGCTGCGGCGTACGTCCCTCCTCTCTGCTCCTAATCACATCCTCCTGCTTTGATTGATATGATGCGCCATCCATATAGCAAACCTAGAGCTCGCGCCTGCGTAGTAGCCTCACAGGACCGTGCAGGCGCCCTCTGCTCTACCCTACTGTGAACCGAGCATAAGATAGCAATGTGCAAGTGCATAGTTGTGATTAATGCGAATGGAGAACCGAGATCTTGCGCCTATGCAGTAGCCTCATTCAAATGACGTTGCAATGCCCTTGCACAGTGCTGTTTAATGCTCTGCTCACAGTAGGGCAGAGCAGAGTGCGCCTGTGCGGTCCTGGAAGGCTACTGTGCAAGCTTCTCAGTTCGTCATGTGGATGACGCATAACATCAATCAAAGCAGGAGGACGCGATTAGGAGCAGAGACGACGGACGTACGCTGAAAGGCGCCCATCGGACCACTCTTATTTACATACAGGGCAGGAGCATATGAAATGGTATTTTTGGGGCATACAGAGGGAGTCAGGAGCAGACAGATACAATTGTGGAATGCAGCACAGGAGCAGTTAAAGGTGGTGGCATTTATTCATAGGCTCAAAAACTGGTGACAGGTTCCCTTTAAAGGGGTTCTCCAAGAAATGTGATAAATAAAATACTTTTAGATATTAAACATTTTTCTAAATACCTTTATTTAGCAAAAAGGTACGCTTTATCTATTCCACTCTGTCAGGATTATAAAGATGACATCTTCCATCTAGCCGTGTGCAGCCGACTTAGGGCGGACTGCATGAAGAGCAAGACAGAAACCCACTCAGCACTGCAGTAAAACTGACTTAAAGACATGTTCATTCTCAGATGAAGAAAGGTGTTGTCATGGGTTTACCATGAAAGAGAGGAGCTAGAAGACCGCAGCATCTGATTTTTGCTACTCCTGCGCTGGTTAAAAGCACTTCACTTTTGAAATAAACGGTGTAAATTTCTTTTGGCGGTGCAGGGCTGAGGCTATGTGCCCACGTAGCGTTTCCATGCAGAATATTCCTGAGCGGAAACGCACACCCTCTTCCCAGGAAAACGCATGCGTTTATGTAAGTGTTTTTGATGCTTTTGTTAAGCATTTTTGCATGCGTTTTCCTATGCGTTTTTGCAATACAATTGAATGTATGCGGAAACGCGTGTGTTCCCGCAAAATTAATGAACATGCTGTGTTTTCTTAAGCTTAGCGTTTCCGCAGCAGAAAAAACGCACCATTAGCACAACATGTGCGGATTCCATTATGATTCCATTGGATGCTTTTCTTAAGCATTTCCACAGCAGAAACGTGCGTCTAAAAGCGCTGCGGAAACGCTTAAAAAGCGCAACGTGGGCACACAGCCTTAATCTGCTCAGATGAGAGTTCCTGGAGAGTTTAGGCTCTCAGCTGTGCACTGTTAGCCACTCTCATCACCTATATGAACTGCCTCCTGGCTGGCCCTCATTGTCGGAGTAGCTTATGCAGCATGGCTGGAGGATGTTGGTGGTGGTTATTATTAGAGTAGGTGGTTGGTGGATTTATCTGTAACAGTTGCTAGATTTTTAGAGTGTGATAATTCCCTTTCTTCTCCTACTCTGGTTTAACCCCATCCTCCACTCCCCGGTGCATCAATTTGTATGTATATTTGTATATTTGGTGTTTTTCGTTACTCCTGTTCGTATTACCTTGTTAGTCTGGTGGGTGTAATACAGTACACTACTACTCCATGTTCTGTCCCCACATGAGGAGAATGAAGATGTAGCTGATGAATAGGGGTTGGGAGAGGTCCTACCTTTGTTTCCTCAATGCAGGGCAGACAGGACCATATCTTCCTCAGCGTCTGGAGAGATGATGCACACCAGGGATTGTACAGTCCAGACTTGCTTAATCGGAAATCTGGACATACAGCGTATGATTGGTAATACAATAAGTTCTCCAGAAATGCAGAGTGTTAACAACAAGGTGTGAGCAACGAAATGTGGTCAAAAGACTGATGCCTTTCACAGCTTGCTACAAGCATGTCTCTCCCAGGAGAAAGTGAAACTAACAATGGCTGGAAGGAGGAAGAGGAGAGCTGAACTTTGAACTGGAAGTGGAAGGCATGCATGAGGATTAATTAGCTGCAGGCTGCTATATAGAAAAAGACCAGCAGGTGGCAGCAGAGCAAATGCAAGACCATTATACACAGCATGGAAGTAATACAATCTATATAAACCATAGAAGCATAACTTACAAGGAACAGCACACTCCCCTCTTCCATGGGTGAGGGAAGGGTACAGTCTAAGTGTCACGGCCATGCGCGACTGGACACAGCGCCTCCAGCAGGGCGGATTTAGATGACACGCGTGACCCTGGATACACCGCCTCCAGTTGGGCGAATTTAAACAATAAAAGGGAAAACCTGGGTAACAATAACAATGGTGGCCCTGTGATAGGGAAACGGGGAAGTTGAGACCTCCTGCACTCCCCTGTGTCAGTGTCTCTACACTCCTAACGTTCCCTAGGCCGGTTCCGCACCGGGCGACGATCAGGAACCTAAAAACCCTGACTCGCCCTGCACCTAAACCCTCACTAGTGAAGTGGACGGTGCGGAAACTAATCCCACCACTGCACTAAAACACACATAAGGAAAAGAGACAAAACAGGGGAACACCACTTAGCTTTGCTCTGTTGCTTATGCTCCCAGCAACAGAGCCCACCACCTGCGTGCAGCTGTCCAGAAACAGAGTCCAGCATTTGAGTCCAGCTTTCCAGCAAAAGAGTCCAGCATCTTGAGTCCAGCTTTCCAGCAACCGAGTCCAGCATCATGAGTGCAGCTCTACACCATAGCTGCCACTCCATCAAGCCATGCAAGAACTCCTTGCTGACACCATAGCTGCAACTCCACCAAGCCATGCCAGCCCTCCTCGCAGACACCATAGCTGCCACTCCAGGACTCTCACTGAGCTGCCCGGGACTCTCCTTCAGCTCCATCCTTCACCCAGGCTTGCTTGTAACTGAGGACTATCACCAACAGTGATTACCACACCTGATACTCTTTTATAGAGCTATCACACCTGTTTTATAATTATGTGCACAAAACTAAAGTAACCCAAGTGCAATGACCCTAATGGCCACCGGAGGGAAACTGGAACTGAAACCACAGACAAAGGGGAAAAAAAAGGTTACTTGTGCATTTTCTCTGTCATCCAACCTGGATCATGACACTATGGGCAGATGCAGGAGCTAAGTCAAGGTACGTGGCCCCGGCGCCTTCATCATCAGAAGTAATCCGGGGAACAGGGCGAGCTATGGCAACCCTAGGGTTAGGAACAGGGAAGGAGCCCCTGGTTCCAGGACACCCGACAACAGAGTTGTGACATTAGCTCTGACTGAAACCATTTTTTGATCCATTATGGATCCTATCACTGCACTGACAGGGCAACTGCAGCAGCTCAACCTGGAGGTGGTAGAACTACGCCCTATAGTTTTGCAGGACCCTAACACATCAGGTTTGGGAATCATGACTCCCAGGCAAGCCTTACTGGAGCCCAGTATGGCTCTGCCCGGCAGGTTCTCTGGGGGGCATGACAAGTTTGTTTTCAAAGAGGCCTGTAAACTATACTTCAGGTTACGTCCTTGTTCCTCAGGAACCGAGGAGCAACGGGTGGGGATAATAATCTCACTCCTTCAGGGTGATCCCCAAGCATGGGCATTCTCTCTCCCATCTGACTCCCAGTCGCTCCAGACAGTGGAGGAATTATTTCTGGTGCTGGGTAATGTATATGATGACCCCGACCGCGTCTCCCTGGCTAAGTCCTCACAACGTTAGTTTCAGCTGGGAGACTGGCTGGCGGAGGAATATTGCTCTGAGATTCACTGGTGGTTACTAAGTGGAATAACTCCACACTCCGTAGCCAGTTCTGTGAAGGGTGAAATATGCCTTAGCCCTGTATGAGACTACAGTATTCTTTGAGGTGGCCATGTCTCTGGCTATCCGGGTGGATCGCTGTCTTCACCAGAGACATAAAGAGACAACCCAAGATGTGGGAGGTCCAGGGCCAAAGGAAACCTGGTCAGAGTCATTTGAGGAACCCATGCAGTTGGGAGGGGCAACTCATTCTGGAAAGCAGTCTGTTGTTCAGCGCAAAGGGGAGTATGCTTTTACTGTGGTAGAAAGAGCCATTTCGTGGGCACGTGTCCTTCCCTATCTCATGGTAACAGCCGACAGAAAACTAAGGAGCCAGGGTTGTGGGGAGGTTAGAAACCAGACTGTACATATCTCCTCCGTGGGTAGGGCACAATTTTTTCTGCCAGCTGAAATCCATATGGGCAAAAATAAGGTGGTTATTTCTGCATTTCTGGACAGTGGGGTAGAGGGCCTCAAACCACATACACTGTCCAGACCTATACACATAATCACTATCGACTCCCCATCCTTGAGACAGAGGTATTTTACTCAAGCCATCTGAGGGTTACATCTACAGATCTGCCCTCTTCTGTGGTTCTTGGAGTTCCTTGGCTCACTCTGCACAACCCTGTGGAAGATTGCCAGGCTCGGGAAGTGGTAAAGTGAAATGAGTAATGTCAAGGACATTGCTTGGGCACCCGGCTTGCAAGGGTGGATACCCATTCTGTGCTTAAATATCTGTCTTACTTTGGGGATGTGTTCTCGGAGCAGGGGTGCCAAGAACTTTATCCCCATTGTCTTTATGACTGTGCCGTTAATGTTGTCCCAGGGGCAACGCTGCCTAAAAGCAGACTATATAATATCTGTGGTTCAGAGAAGCAGGCCATGATGACTATATCGCAAAAAGTTTTGCAAAGGGTCATATCAAAACATTCTCATCCCCCACTTCTGCAAGGTTTTTCTTTGTAAAGAAGAAAGATGGGTGGTTACGCACCTGCCTAGATTTCTGCAAAGTCAATCAGATCACTGTCCGGGTTTCATATCCGCTCCCTCTCATCCCGGACCTCTTTAATCAGATTGTAGGAGCAAAATGGTTTTCTAAACTGGATCTCAGAGGGGACAAATAATCTCATTCATATTAAAGAGGGTGATGAGTGGAAAACGGCTTTCAATATGCCTGAGGGACACTATGAGAACCTTGTGATGCCATTTGGGTTGACGAATGCTCCTGCCATCTTGCAGCACTTTGTAAATGACATCTTTAGTCACTTGGTAGGTAGATGTGTGGTAATCTATCTTGATGACATATTAATTCATGCACCTGACCTTGAGTCACATCAGGTAGATGTCAAGCAGGTCTTACAGATATTCAGAGACAATAATTTATTTGTCAACCAGAGAAATGTATGTTCTCGGTTGAGGAGATCCCTTTTTCTAGGATATGTGTTATCATGCACCAGTTTTCACAAGGATCCGTGGAAAGTCCGGGTGGTACTGGATTGGGATCGTACTGAGAATTTGAAGGCATTACAAAGGCTTTTGTGTTTTGCCAACTACTACTGTAAGTTCATCAAAAAAACTTTTTGGTAGTGGCCAAACCTCAGACGGAAATGACCAGGAAAGGGACAGACTTTTCCAAGTGGTCCAGTCTGGCAAGGGAGGAATTCAATACCTTGAAGGAGTGTTTTGCATCTGCGCTGATTCTCATAAAGCCTGTCATCACACAACCTTTTATTGTAGAAGTTAACGCATCTGAAGTGGAGGTGGGGGATGTTCATACTTTTCTAAAAAAAATGTCATCTTCGGAGAGAAATTATGACATTGGTAACAAGGAACTCTTGGCAATCAAGTGGGCCTTTGAAGAGTGGCGTCTTTTTCTGGAGGGAACAGTTCATCCGGTTACAGTAATCACGGATAATAAGAATCTCGTATATTTAGATAATGTAATAAGACTTGGCACTCAGCTTAATGTTCAAAAGACTTAATGTGGTCCACGGATAGTACATCAATTTCACAAACATTTCGGTCATACGGCGACCTTCTTCAGTTTAACCGACTGCTTATGAAAAGGAACCGGTGTGGACACATAAGAAAACCTCAAGGGTATAGTTGCTGATGTATGGCACCTAATAACACGTATTGCTGAGGACAAAAAATTGTGGGATTGTGAGACCTTAGTCCTAGGTCTAAGAGATGTAGCAGAGTTGCTGCTGTTTTGACTCAAGTCGACCTGGGATCCACTGGGAGTCGTTAAGATGGACAGGCAGTGGTGTCCAGTGGGGATGCGTGTCCTTATGACCACAGTGTCCGTGGTTGTCAGGCTCTTAGACCGATGACTAAGGTCTCACAATCCCCCCCTTTTTCTTACACGCTGCACGCTTTGGTGCAAATTTTCATCAGAGAGATTGTAATATTACATGGAATCCCTACCTTTATTGTTTTTGACCAGGGGGTGCAGTTTGTTTCCAAACTTTGGAAAGCATTTTGCACTCGTTTGGGGATCCATCTGTCGT
Source organism: Dendrobates tinctorius (assembly GCF_039654945.1). Lineage (NCBI taxonomy): Eukaryota > Metazoa > Chordata > Amphibia > Anura > Dendrobatidae > Dendrobates > Dendrobates tinctorius. The sequence continues at coordinate 1,724,415 of NW_027362053.1, read as the reverse complement.
TCTCTTCTGCAATCTAATAGGCAAACTGAACGAGTTAACTAGAATCTTACGACTTATTTTAGGCGTTTTGTGTCTGAGAATCAGGGGGATTGGGTTACCTGCTTACCTCTAGCTGAATTCACTATAAATAATTGTTGTCTTGAGTCTACTGGTAAGTCCTCATTTTTTTGGGCCATTCGAGTTTCATCCTCAGTTCCGCTCATTTAATAGAAAACGTTCTTTTGGAATACCTGATGAGGAACGGTTTTCATCATCAATTATGTCTGTGTGGCAAGGAGTTATTGATAATTTGAGAAAGATGAGGTCCAAATTTAAGATTGTGGCTGATCGGATTTGTTGTTCCGGATCTGTGTGTTGGTGACTTGGTGTGGTTGTCCTCAAGGAACATTAAGTTGGAGTGTTCCCTCTTGGAAACTGGGCCCAGGTTCATCGGTCCTTATGAGATCGTGGCCCTCGTCAATCCTGTAGCATTCCGCCTTGCTTTGCCGCCCACCTTTAGGATCCATAATGCGTCTCATCGATCTCTATTCAAAAAATACATTGCATCCTCTGAACCATCACCGCTACTGCCATCTCCTGTCATTGTGGATGGAAATTTAGAATTTCAGATAGCAAAGATCGCTGATTCTCGCTTAGTTTGTCGGTCGCTTCAGTATCTGGTACACTTGGAAGGGATAAGGTCCTGAGGAGTGGATGTGGGTACAAGCATCTGACGTCCATGTGGCCAGGATGATCACCTGTCTTTTTACGTGGCACAACCTGATAAACCAGGATCTGAGGTTCTGCGGTTTACTGCGACATCGAGTAGCCAGAAGACCGCAGCGTTTGATTTTTCCTACTCCTGCACTGGTTAGAAGCTCTTCACCTTCTAATAATACTAATAATTTATTACTATTATATATTTTTATATACATACAAATATATTACATATCATATATAATACTATATCTGGTGTTCGTGTATTTTTTACATACCTTGGTAGTAAATGGTATAATTTTTTTTTTGCAGTGCAGGAGTTAATTTGCTCAGTTGAGAGCACCTGGAGAGTTTAGGCTCTCAGATGTGTACTGTTAGCCACTCCCATCTCCTATATAAACTGGGTCCTGGCTAGTTCTCATTGTCAAAGATAGCTTTTGCTGCATGGCTGGAGGTTGTGGGTGGTTATTAGAGTAGGCGGTTGGTGGATTTATCTGTGATAGTTGCTAGGGTTTGCGTGTGTGATAATTCCCTTTCTTCTCCTACTTTGATTTAACCCCATCCTACACTCACTGATGCATCCCTCTGTTATTTGTGTGTGTATATTTGTATGTTTGGTATATTTCATAACCCCTGTTAATATTACCTTGTTAGTCTGGTAAGTGTATTACGGTGCGCTACTACTCCCCTCTTCCCTGGGTGGTGGAAGGGTACAGACTCAGACTGAGGGCGGATTCAGGAGCTAAGGCAAGGTACATGGCCCCGGCGTCTTAACCATCAGAAGTAATCCGGGGAACAGGGTGAGCTATGGCGCCCCTAGTGTTAGGGACAGGGAAGGAGCCCCTGGTCCCGGGTCACCCAGCAACAGAGTTGTGACAGGTGTTTATCTTCAACTGTACTCCTGCTCCACTCAGTATCCTGTCAGGTTGACTGAACAGAGGAGTGCGACTTCACGATGCCTGACAGATGCTGCTCTGAGCTGACATATGTCTCGAGCAGATGTTCTTTATGCAGTCCATTCTGTCCTACTCCATGTCCTCTGAAAGCTAGGACAGGTGTTCACTGATTTATCGCAGCTGCCATCTCTAAAATCCTTACAGCGTGCATGAGATAAAGAATATCTTTTTGATAAATAAAGGTCTGTAGAAAAAATTTTAATATTTAAATGTGTATTATTTATAACAATTCTTGGAGAAGCCCTTTAAGATCGTCTGATAGAATGCTATGCGTGTTCTGCATTTTTATACTCAGCTCTCTGACTTTTAAACTCCAAATAATCTTCTTTCCTTAGGATCAAGATTTCTCTCTTCTGCACCCTGGTGATCCTGCATTTCTGAGCTTGGATAACAAGATAATCCCTTATACTGGAGAACGACCAGTTTACCCTGTGTTTATTAATGAGGCTGCTTATTACGAGAAGAATATTGCTTTCATAGTGGCTAACAAGCTCCAAGTATCTGTTCCCGCCCTTTCCTCCACAAGAGGGAAGAAAGCTTAAAAAACAATGTGGATGCATATTCAAAAGCCTGCCTGAAAAAAACAGATTATCCAAAGAATACAGAGCAATCGATATATTCAAAACATTCAAAAATAACATCCAAAAATACATAGCTTACTGTATATCACAAACTTCAGAGATATAAAATGCACCTTAACTAATATTCCAAAATGGCATATACTGTATAAATACTATACAACAGGGATCCCCAACCTGTAGCACGGGAGTCACATGTGGCTCGGGATCTCATGAATTGTGGCTCGCGACTGTCTGCCAGCTTGGTGCATTATCTCCAGGTCTAGCAAAGAGCTATGAAGAGCGCATCTCAAAATGGTGAATTTTGTGCGTAGTCCAGCAAAGAAGAGCAGATCTGGATGCACATATACTGGTCTTAGGGGTTTAGAGATAATCTAAGGATGTATGCTGGAGAGAGGATGATACTACCCGACAGAGGAGATGCTTGAAGCTGGATATGACAGTGTGGTGGGAGTGCTTGATGGGAGAATACTGAAGGGGGGATTGTGGGAACCCTTGGATCTTGGTATACTGCTTTTCTGGAAAAGCTTTGGCTGTTATTATACCCATAATAGGGGCTTTGGTTGCCACTAATGTGAGGGAGTGTGGGAGCCGGATGTGGCTTGCGACCATCTCTCAGAGCTGGATGTGGCTCGCGACCCTCTCTCAGAGCTGGATGTGGCTCTCAAGGTCAGAAAGGTTGGGGACCACTGCTATACAGGGTGGGCCATTTATATGGATACACCTAAATGAAATGGGAATGGTTGGTGATATCAACTTCCTATTTGTGGTACATTAGTATATGGGAGGGGGGAAACTTTTCATGATGGGTGGTGACTATGGTGGCCATTTTGAAGTCGGACATTTTGGATCCAACTTTATTTTTTTCAATGGAAACAGGGTCATGTGACACATCAAACTTATTAAGAATTTCACAAGAAAAACAATGGTGTTGAGTTATTTACAACTTTATGTTCTTTTAATGAAAAGAAATAAAGGAATATTTTTTATCTTCAAAAGTTTCCCCCTCCCATATACTAATGTGCCACAAACAGGAAGTTAATGTCACCAACCATTCCCATTTTATTTAGGTGTATCCATATAAATGGCCCACCCTGTATATACACTATATATACACTGCTCTGGCAAAAATTAGGAGACCACTGCAGTCTGTCTGATTTTTCTCTTTATAGGTATATTTTGGAGTAAAATGTAAATTGCTCTTTTATTCTATAAACTACTGACAACATGTTTTCGAATTTCCAAGCACCTAATTTTGTATTTATTTTCAGAAAATTATAAATGGTCAAAATAACAAAAAATGCAGTGCTTACAGACCTCAAATACTGCTAAGAAAACAAGTTCATAATCTTTTAGAATCAACAATACTAATATTTTAACTCAGGAGGAGTTCAGAAATCAATATTTTGTGGAATAACCATGACTTTTAATCACAGCTTTCATGCGTCTGGGCATGCTTTCCACCAGTCTTTCACACTGCTTTTGGGAGACCTTATGTTATTCCTGGTACAAAAATTTAAGCAGTTCTTCTTTGTTTGATGGCTTGTGACTATCCCTCTTCCTCTTGATTACATTCCAGAGGTTTTCAATGGGGTTTAGGTCTGGAGATTGGGCTGGCCATGCCAGGGATTTGATGTGGTGGTCATTCATCCACACATTGATTGACCTAGCTGTGTGGCATGGTGCATTGTCCTGCTGGAAAAAAACAGTCCTCAGAGTTGGGAAACATTGCCTGAGCAGAAGGAATCAACTGTTTTTCCAGGATAACCTTGTATGCAGCTTGATTCATACGTCCTTCACAAAGATTAACCTGCCTAATTTCAACCTTGCTGAAGCATCCCAAGATCATCACCGATCCTCTCCAGGTCTCCGTCTAACCATTAGATGACCAGGTGTTGGGAAAAGATGAAAATTAGACTCAATAGAGAATATTACCTTACTCCAGTCCTCTGTGGTCCAATCCTTATGGTCTATGGCAAGCTTCAGCCAGGCTCTTCTTTGCTTCTCATTGATGAAAAGCTTTTTCCTACCTTTACATGTCTTGAGCCCTGCCTCTAGGAGCCTGTTACAAACTGTTCTTGCCGTGCACTTCACCCCAGCTGCCATTTGCCATTCCTTTTGTAGGTTACTTCATGTCATCCTGTGGTTGCTGAGTAACATTCGAATAAGATGATGGTCATCCCGGGCAGTGGAAAGTCGTTTTTGCCCTCTGTCGGTCTGTAGCTTTGTTGTCCCTAATATCTGCAGCTTGACCTTGTTGTAATGGAATGCGGTCTTAGAAATTTTAAGGATGGAGGCAACATGAGGTTCACTGTATCCCTCTGCTAGTAAAGCCACAATTGAGCCCTTCTTTTCCTCACTCAAGACTTTTCTTTTCAACTCCTTTGGCATGGTTAAAAGTTAATTTTTCATTCCTATTACTTTTGGGATATTACTAGCACTTGTTTTGCCATCCAGCTTGCCCTTTTGCAAGGGGATTGTGAACACCACAGCTTGGATTTTTATAATTTCCTTCATTAAATAAGATTTGTTTCAGGTGATCACATAATCAGAAGCACATTAAGTAGAATGAGGTGTACTCTGGTTGGAATGCAACTGACACTGGAATGGAATGGCAGACATGTAGAGAAGCTGATTTTTATATGGAAAATAAAGAGATCACCACATCAAAACCCTGTTATGGGTAGCCCATTCTCCAGACCTGAACCCCATTGAAAACCTCTGGAATGTAATCAAGAGGATGATGGATAGTCACAAGCCATCAAACAAAGAAGAACTGCTTAAATTTTTGCACCAGAAGAAATGTGAAAAACTGGTGGCAAGCATGCCAAGACGCATGAAAGCTGTTTTTAAAAATCATGGTTATTCCACAAAATATTGATTTCAGAACTCTTCCTGAGTTAAAACATTAGTATTGTTGTTTCTAAATGATTATAAACTTGTTTTCGTTACATTATTTGTAAGGTATTAGCAGGAACGCAGGATGCAGTGATGAGCAGGAGGCAGAGCAAGAGTTAACAGGTTCATTATGCAAAGAGAACTTATCAATAACTACTCCACGCAGGTAGTATGAGGATATGGAAGTATACAAAAGCATGAGGGGTCAAACGGTAGTCGGGTACAAAGTTAACAACTGTTAAAACAAATCAAGTAGTCGGGTACAAAGTTAACAACTGTTAAAACAAATCAACTTATCAGTCTGCTCCCGGACGGAAGAGGTTGAAAGATCCCATGATGGCAGCGCAGGTGGCGCGAAATGTCTCTAAAGTGAATGAAATTGAAGCACTGTCTCTTTACCGAAACGGTGTATCCTGGCCTTTCCAGACATGGTCTCCCAATCCTGGAACACGGTGTCGAACAAGAGGTTGTAGATGGCACAGCAAGTGCGACACAAAGTCTCGAGGTGGAGCCAACAGCAGAGCCCCCCGAATCAGCGTGTAACACGAGGTCAATACTGTTAAGCTTGTCAGTCACTGTGAGGGGTGCCGACCGGTCAGGGCTCTCAGGTACAGGAATCTGTAATATGCTCGGCTCTGTCTGTGCACAGGTTGTGCGTGCAGGTGAGGAGAGGCGGCCGAATAGGCCTCCTGGTTGGCATGGAATAGCGGCGATGGAGTCAACCTTCTCTTTGTAAGTACACTGTCTTCCCGCCAGAAGTCCCGTTTTCATGTGCTCAGCCCCTTTTATGTCCACCCCGCCTCCTACAGTCAGGTACAAAGGTCTGCTCTGTTCAGAAAGTCCTTCCCCCCGGCACCAATGGTGACAGCCCCGAGATTGCTAGCAAAGAAAAAATGTGGTTTTTAAAACTTAACTTTTACTTGTTAGTTTCTTGACAGTTCCAGCCCGGGTGTTAGAATCTGTTTAGTTTGTGACTATCCGCCATTTTCTTGTTGTGTTCTGGTTGCTGGTCTTTTCCTCTGGTGCTGGGTTTGTCTTAGGTCAGGTGATTGTATCACTCTTTAATACCCAGCACCTGCCTCCCAGTCCTTGCTGAACAACAGTGTTAATCCGCTTGAGTTCTGGCTTGGTGCTTTGCTTTGCCTTCTGTGTGTGTAATTTGTGCAGTGCTGGGACCTTTGGTTCTGCAAGTCTTTGTTTCTGTATTCTGTTGGTTTCTGCAGCCTTCTCTGTGTTTTCTATTAGGAGGTGACCCGCTTTTGTGCCCAGTCCTTAGATCTTTCAAGGACCCCCCTCCCCCTATCTACAGGTCTTCGCTTGAGATTAACATAGGATCGTCGGTGGGTCTATTCGCAAGGAATGGGTCACCCACTACATCGTAGGATGTCAGCCTAGTCATAGTGCAGGGTCAGTTTTCCCCCTTCTACCTTAGCCCTGTGTTGCAGATCTGTAACATCGGGCGCACAAGAAGCCGCCCTAGCCTGGTCCATCTCTCTACATATTTGAGGTCTGAAAGCATTAATTTTTTTTAAATTTTGACCATTTTTTTTTGTCAGAAAAAAAATGCAAAATTTATTGCTTGGAAATTCGGAGACATGTTGTCAGAAGTTTATAGATTAAAAGAACAATTTACATTTCACTAAAAAATATACCTATAAAGAGAAAAATCAGACAAACTGAACATTTGGAAGTGGTCTCTTAATTTTTGTCAGAGCTGTATATATTTCAAAATGCCAGCACAATGTAAATGCATAGTAACAAATAGTCATGGTGTTTATGATCCCAAGTGGGAATTGTAAACTAAAAATGGCTCCATACAAAAGCAGTGATAAAGAAAATCAAAGCATATAATCCAATCCCTAAAATATCATTACATTCCTAAATACCAATCTTAAGGGGCATTTACACTGTCAGATAATCATGTATAAGCGTTGCTAAAAACACCCGTTTCACAATTATTTTGCCATGTAAACAGACTGCCTATCCCCCCAATGAGTGTGCAAAACGTTGTATTATTGAGCTCTCAGTGCTGATTATTTTCTTTGCACTGCCTGTTCTTACAGATATTTAAAAACCCACAAATTGGTAAAAGTTTAGTGATCAGTGGCCGTATAACACTGGCAGTTGTTCCATTTTAGCCCTTACTGTGGAATATTGGTCAAAGGCCCATTACAGATTATTAAAACCTGAGATCCTATCTGTAATGAACTTCGCTCACTGCAGATCAGTGGTGTCCAATGATCCATCTCCTTGCCTCATTTGCTGACTTTGGTGACAATGGTTACACCTTGCATTGTACTTACCTTTTTTGCTGCCCAGCCAGTATAATGATTGAGGCTAGAAACTTCTCAAGTGCTAGACAGTGTTTCCGCCACTCAGCCAGTTTGACAAACAGGGCTGGCAGCAACTATTATCTATTTATCTAAAAAAATAGGAAAAACACCCCAAATTGTTGTTTTTGTTCATCCCACATCACAAGAAAGATATAAAAAGTGATCAAAAAGTTGTTCATACCCCAAAGAAATATGAATACATAGTAATCTTCATTCTGCAAGAAGCAAGATTTAGAATATATTGAAAAAAGAAATAAGCTATGTCTCTGAAAAAATGATGACACGAAGTATAAATTTTTAAGTGAGTTTTTTGTGCAAAAGTAATAAAAAATAAACTATATAATTGAGAAATTTTTATAATTGTATCAAATTACAGAATAAAGTTATCAATTGTATGGTGAACGCAATTAAAAATAAAAAAAAAAAATCAAAATTTATTGTTTTTTTTTGTTTTTTTCTCCTTCCAAAAATGGAAAAAAATTCATCAAAAGATCATATGTAACCCAAAGTGAAAATGACAGTTCTGGATTTTATGAGCAAGAAAAGATTTCTATTCAAAAGTAGTAAAAAAAATGTTAATTTCGTATCATTGTATCAACCTGCTGGATAAGGACAACATGTTATGTATAACGACTAGAGATAAACAAATATTTCAATCTTTGGTTCGAATTACGATTGCCGAATTTGCATTATTTGCCAATTTATTCAACGAATATTCGCCGAACATAACCGAACGCCGTTACAGTCAAAGGGAGGCAAAAACAAATGCATTCACAACACCTTATAATGGCCCCAAAAGCTGCCAAAACACATCAAATGAGGGACAGACTCCAGGAAAGTGGTGTCAATTCACCCACAGTACAAATTGTAGCATGGCACAGCAGCAATCAGCCAGGCATGAGGTATCGGTGTCTGGGACAGCATTTACAGCTTCCAAGTTGAATGCGAGGTGGGTGAGGGATCGGTATAGGCCTCCTGTGCTGGGAGCCCTGATACCACATGCAACAGCTCAACCTGCTTTCATGCTCAGCCACACTTAGGTGGCACAAATATCATATAAATTTTGTAGACTACTATTGTCAGAAAAATCTAAGGATAGTAACACAGGTAGTTGACTCCAAGAAAGTGGAGGCCTGGCGGCAACACGCATGAAGGAGACCAAATAAGGAGTCTGCACAGTTACAAAAATTAAACAAAATCAAAGGAAAAAACAATGTGTGCATATCCCCTAATGAAAATAAAGAATTTAAGAAGCAAGTGCATTAAATAATTAACATAGGGTACTTAGTAAACACCGTTTTGATCAAAAAAGTATAAAGTTGTCTCACCACGGCAAGGTGTACCCATTTGGGACAGTAACTACACTCTCTAACATTAAAACCTACCTAGTCCCTCTTAAGCTGGGTGTCCGTTTGGGACCCGGAGACTCTCTGCCACTATTCACACTAGGTAGGCTTTAACGTTAGAGAGTGTAGTTACTGTCCCAAATGGGCATTGTCTAGAGATAGAAGCTGGGATGCAGTTGGGGAGATGGGGCTGTTGAAGTTTCCCAGCATAATGGTTGTCAATTCTGAGAACATGAAGTGTGGCAGCAACCAGGGGTGGATTAAGGGTAGCCAGGGTCCCGGGCTGTTCAGACTCTGTGGGCCCCTCAGTCATGTGACGGGGACACGTGATGGGGTCGGGAAGTCACTAGTTTTCAGGACGCATACGGTGCATCAAAGAGCGGGAAGGGGTTAAATACTGAGGTAAAAAACTCAGTAAATTCACAATGTGTGCACGAGGCCTCACAAATACTGAGGTAAAAAGCACAAAATACTCAGTGTGTCCATGAGGCCTTACAAATACTGAGTGAAAAACTCACCAAATACTCAGCGTGTGCATGAGGCCTTATAAATACTGAGGTAAAAACTCACCAAATACTCAGCATGTGCACGAGGCCTTATAAATACTGAGGTAAAAACTCACCAAATACTCAACGTGTGCACGAGGCCTAAAAATACTGAGGTAAAAACTCACCAAATACTCAGCGTGTGCACGAGGCGTTATAAATACTGAGGTAAAACTCGCCAAATACTCAGCGTGTGCACGAGGCCTTATAAATACTGAGGTAAAAACTCACCAAATACTCAGCATGTACACGAGGCCTTACAAATACTGGAAGGCTTCCACCCAACATCTAGTCCTGACTCACCTGTACCTAACATTGAAAACAGCTAATAGTCTGCAATCACCTGCTGACCTTGACCCATGACCTGTCAGACAAGTTACTTCACATGAGTCACACAGAGGCTTCTGCTTCATGAACTTCCCCAGATAGAAGAAGCAGCCTCCGGTGTTCAGCCTGTGGCCGGATACACAGGAAGAGACACTACTCGTCACAGGCTGTGCCCAACATGGCAGCAGAGGGGTTAACGCCACAGACAAGTCGCCGTCACCTCACACACTGGACACGACGCTGCATCTGGCGACGAACAAGCGCACATTGCGCAATGTTAGTCATGTCCCAGATGTTCAGCATGTAGAGGACCAAGGGGGGACCAAAAAAGACCTCAGGATTGGAACAGGAGCATGGGAAAGTGGATGGCGGTCGGAGGAGCAGGGTTTATATAGGGGTCGGAGTAAGTATATATATATATATATATATATATATATATATATATACACACACATATTACTACATGCGGGCAGCGCACACATGCACAATCCTCAGGTTGTATAACTTTCAACTGGTCAAAACATTTCTCTCAGTAGGCCAAGAAAAAAATGTGGCAGGAATAAAGTACACCTCATAGTAACCTATGTGTGAGGCAGAGGTGACAAGACCCGCCATCTCGTGCCCACCTTACTAGAGGTGCCCACCGCCCACTATAACAAAGTTGATGGAAGCAGACGACTTCCACTATGATGATTGGTTACCAGTCGCCCGACCACACCCATTTCACAACTAGTCACACCCATGTCCACGACCCAACCATATCCATTTAGCACTGCTGATCACACTGACTGGTATTGAGGGCACAGTGGCTGGCATTATGGGTACAGTGGCTGGCATTATGGGCACAGTGGCTGGCATTGTGGGCACAGTGGCTGGTACTGTGGGCACACTGACTGGTACTGAGGAAAAGAAAGAAAGAACAGAGAGATAGAAAAAAGAAAACAGAGAAAGAAAGAAAGAAAGGAGAGAGAAAGAAAGGAGAGAAAAAAAGAAAGAGAGAAACAGAGAAAGAAAGAACAGAGAGAAAGAAAGAGGGGAAAGAAAGAACATAGAGAAAGAAAGAAAGAGAGGGGAAAGAAATAAGAACAGAGAGAAAGAAAGAGGGGAAAGAAAGAGAAAAGAGAGAGAAAGAATGAACAGAGGGGGAAAGAAAGAGGGGACAGAAAAAAAGAACAGAGAGAGAGAAAAAGAAAGAGGGGAAATAAAGAACAGAGAGGGAGAGAGAAAGAAAGAGGGGAAAGAAATAATAGAGAGAAAGAAAGAGAAAGAAAGAGGAAAGAAAGAGAGAGAAAGAAAGAGGGGAAGGAAAGAGAACAGAGAGAGAAAAAGAAAGAAAGAGAAAGAAAGGAAGAACAGAGAGAGACAGAAAGAAAGATTAGAGAGAGAAAGAAAGAGGGGAAAGAAAGAAAGAACAGAGTGAAAGAAAGAACAGAGAAAGAGAAAGAAAGAGGGGAAGAAAGAAAGAACAGAGAGAAAGAAAGAACAGAGACAGCGAGAAAGAAAGAACAGAGACAGAAAGAAAGAAAGAACAGAGAGAGAGAGAAAGAAACAGAGAGAGAAAGAAAGATTCTATAAAAATACTAACCAGTACGGTTCACATTGTAGTGCCCACCTGAGCCTCCTGGTGCAGGACATATCATGATCCACTCACATGGCCAACATCCCCGAGTCCAAGGCGATCCCACTGTCCACGCTGTCGGAGGAGGACATGGTGATGATCTGAAGCATTCCCTGAAGTGCCCCCATTCCGTCACAATCTCCTCCCGAAATGGAACGTCACGTGCGAGTTTTCAAGTGCTCCTCGGAGCTCCACCGTGTACTCCTGTGTCCGCAGGAAAAGTAAGCTCCCGGTCGGGGCAGTGGGGCCGACTCTCAAAATCTGGGACGGTTGGGAGGTATGAATGCTCCCCATCATTCACCTTGGACACGCATGGCTCCGCACACCTCATACACACACGGTTCCGCTTTGTATGCCTCGTACACACATGGCTCCGCTTCATACACCTCGCATACACGGCTCCATTCAGTACACACATGGCTCTGCTCTATAAACCTCGTACACACACGGCTCTGCTCCGTACACCTTGTACACACGCGGCCACACTCTGTAAACCTTGTACACATGCGGCTTTGCTCCATACACCTCGTACACACGCAGCTTCACTCCGTACACTTTGTACACACAGGCTCCGCTCCGTACACCTCGTACACACACGCGGCTCTGTTCCATACACCTCGTACACACACGCGGCTCCGCTCCATACACCTCACACACGCGTGGCTCTGCTCCGTACACCTCGCACAGGCGGCCACGATCTGTAAACCTTGTACACATGCGGCTTTGCTCCATACACCTCGTACACACGCGGCTTCGCTCCACTCCATAAACACACAGCTCAGCTCCATACGCTTTGTACCCACAGGGCTCTGCACCGTACACCTCGTACACGCGCAGCTTTGCACACATGCGGCTCTGCTCCATACACCTCGCGCACACACAGGGTTCCGCTCCGTACACCTCGTACACACAGGGCTCCGCTCCGTACACCTCGTACACACACGCTCCACTCCGTACACCTCGTACACACACGGCTCCGCTCTGTACACCTCATACACACACAGCTACATCCACCCTGTAAACCCCTCCTGACCCCACACATACTTCCCTCATTCAGCACGATGACAACCAGCACAGCAGAGTCCTGCATACATCAAGGGCTCACTGTGCGCACAGGACCTGTGATGAAGTCACAGGAGCGGAGGAGACAGGGGTCACATGATCAAGGGCATTCCACCGAGACCCTTGATCATGTGACCCCTGACTCCTCCCCTCTTGTGACCACATCACATGTCCTGTGCGCATAGAGCAGGGATTTATAAGTGAGGGGCTGCAGTGGCCGTTGGTCTGTCTGGGAGTGCGAGGATGGGGTCGATACATGGGGGGGTGTGGCGCTATGGCGGCGGATTATAATGGGTCAACTTACCCTGGGTCGGTGGGCCCCCCACACCGCTGGGCCCTGGGCTACCGCCCAGATTGACCTCATTATAATCCGCCACTGGCAGCAACGCATAAATGTGGTCGGGGAAGTGGGTGGGTGAGCCTGGGGGCTGGTATATGACTGCTACTCTGAGTGAGAGGGGATGGAACACCCTGAAGGTGTGAACCTCAAAGGAAGAATGGCGTCCAATCGGCCTGTATTTATTTATCTGGTTAAAAACAGGAATGTTGTTGGCAGCAAGGAGTGTAGAGTTATCGTGGAGTTAACAGTGATCGTACTGTGGGATATACACATATTCCATGTGTTCTAATCTGGACGTGGATAAGCCGTATGCTCACTATTACTTTTCTGAAAGCTAATTATTGAGAACATCCAGCGGCCTCCTCAGATGATTCATCACCCAATCGTGTCATTGTCTGGCCGATAGGGGCCAGCTGAGAGCTATTCGCTACAAAGATCACAGCGCTTGTTTCTGTATGACTCATGGCTTGTGATCTCTGTGATTATTGCATGGCCAATCCAATCTGTTGGCCATGGAAATGCAGCCTTTCCGTCTTGTGGATACAGATGGTTTTCAATTGCTGATGGCCATCACAGTCCCCCAATACCAGTTGCCCAGTCACCATAACTTCTCTCAGAAAGATGTGCCTGTGCTACAGCAACAAGTCAACACAACACAAAATTCTATATCTGCCAGGGTGCATTACAACAATGACACCTGGATGAGCAAACATGGACAGGGGCGTTACATCTCGATGACTGGGCACTGGGTGACTCAGGTGGCTGTGGGGGCAGTCGGTGAAGGGGCTCCTGCCCAAGTCTTGCAATCCCGAAGGCTTACAGGGCGCTTGGGGATGGAGAAATAAACCACTACACATCATAAGTTGGATAACTAAACTAATAGGCAAGAGGGGTTGAATAAACTACTAAACAGCTATAATTGCAGAAGGAAAGAATTACACACCAAACATGTAGAACTAAACTAATAGACAACGTGGGTTGGAGAACTAAACTACTAAACAGCTTGGTTTGGAGAACTAAACTAGAATACACCAGGGGATGGGGAACTAAATCAGTAGACGCTAAGGTGTCACTAGACACCAAGTCTTGGCATCCCCATAGATTGCAGAACAAACCTCTGTATGTAACAGCTCCTCCACCTCTTCTAGGCCCTCCAACTGCACCTTCAACTGCTGCCTTAATTAAACACACATTAAAACATTGCAGAGAGGATCCCCCCACCTCCTACTGCACAGCCACTGTAATCAGGCAGTGTTTACATTAATATGCCTTGGAGATCGCAGTCATACAGATCAATAGTTGTGGACAGCTATCCATGCTGAGTTTGAGCAATGGCTGTCTACACTAAACTTGGAGCTAGGGAAGGCCATGTGCAAAAACGGTGCAACCTGGTGGCAGCCCTACGCTGGGCCAGCTTTAAACACGTGCCTGAGCATGGCTCGCATCCTCAACCTGATGGTACAGCAATTCCTCCGCCATTGTCCCAGACTGGATGCGCTGCTGCAGAAACCACTGTTATGTGCTGACTTCCACCATTCCACTTCAGTTCACATAGAGATCTTTCCGACTACCGGTTAATCGGTTGATACACGATATGACCACACCATGGAATTAAGCTCTGCACACGTTGCAGCGACTCTGGCAGCAGCGCCGAGACCTGGTGCAGTATGACATTTTTCATAGCCTGGAAAAACGCAGTACGGACGTGGTGCAAATCAGACTTGTGTGGTGGACACAGATGAAGGACCTCTGCACCCTTGTGCTTGTTTTCTTAATGGCTACTACGATGGTTAGCGAGCGGTGACGATGCCATCATCAGCATTGCTATTACTGTCATCTATATGCACTTTAAATAGTCTAGGTGAGGAAGTGATGGTGGTGGTGGTGGTCCCGGGCGGAAGAGGAGGAAGCAGAGGAGGATTCTTTTAGGGTTAACAATATCTATAAGTTCAGGTCTGTCATCTCACAGGCAGTTGCCATGGGAGGACCAAATAGAGAAGGTCCATGAAAAGGACGAGAAGGAAGAGGTGATGAACACACAACAGATAGGAGATGAAGACGATAATGATTCCCTCTATGTTGTCCATGGTGGTTAGGAGGGGATGGAGGAAGAAAGCTTGAGTGTTATCCCACCACCAACACACTGTGAAGCTGGACCTCATGAAAGAGACCGACCCATGAGCACCTTCTTTCAGCACTATCTGCAATGTGATTGTTATTGTTACCCGTATAGTTATGATTCGAAATAGTGCTGCCTACTAGGTTGCCAGGTTGTTCTATCCACAATACAAAAGTTAATTTTGCCAGTTGCTTCCGACCCTGGAAAGGGACGCACCCCTGCTGCAGTATCAAGACATGCATGAAGACAATGGTTTTTCCCAAGAGAGCAGAGAGGCACACAGTTTGCATCTCAGTGATAGCCTCCCAACCACAGAAATGTTCTGTTGTCAATGCAAAAACATTACAAAGGAAAAACAAGGGAGGGGGCGCAGACATAGGGCTTCACCTGGTATAAATCAATGAAAATGAAAGAAGTACTCTGAAGTACTCACCCTTTGTGGGTTGTGTTCAGACACAACCACTCACAACATTTTTTGCAGTTGTATAGCTGCTGCAGAGCTCGTGCAGGTGGAAACGTCCACTAAGAATCACAAGTTGAGGATCAGGAAAAGCACTTCTGAGCAACCGCGCTACTACAGTGACACGAATTCTTCAGAATTCCATATAAATATTTCAAGTTCTTGAGTTGACAACTCTGTACTGTAACCTGAAGAAGAGGTGCGGTTTGTCTCCTCGAAACGCGTAGTTTTTGTAGCACATTTAATAAAGAACTTGAAATATTTATATGGATTTCTGAAGAATTCGTGTCACTGTAGCAGCGCGGTTGCTCAGAAGTGCTTTTCTTGATCCTCAACTTGTGAATGCAAAAACATTAGCAGCCTTGCAACGCTGTAGTCCTATGTTCCAACCCCACCAAGGACAGCATCTGGAAACAGTTTGTATATTCTACACGTGTTTGCGAGGGTTACTCCCAGTAATTATTTTTCTACCCACACTACAAAGACATACAATTAGTAAATTTAGAGTGTGAGTCCAAATGGTGACAGTGCCAGTAATGTCTGTTAGGCTACTTTCACACAAAGCGGAACTCTTGCGGAAATTACTGCGAGAATTCCAGATTCCATTCCGCGGGAAAATCGCATTTTAAATTCCAGCCAAAAAACTAGCATTTTGCAAGCGTAATTAGCTTGCAGAATGCTAGCGTTTTCCAAGCGATCTGGAGCATCGCTTGGAGAACTGATTGACAGGTTGGTCACACTCGTCAAACATAGTGTTTGACGAGTGTGATCAACTTTTTACTACTGATGCTGCCTATGCAGCATCAGTAGTAAAAGATAGGATGTAAAAAATAATAAAAAAAAATAAAAATTATTGTTATTCTTACCTTCCGGCGTCCCGCGCAGCCTTCCCGCCTCTCTCCACGCTCCCAGTAATCCTTTGCGAGAATGACCGCGATGGCGTCCGTTCTCGCGGGATCGGGACGTCTTGCGGTCATTCGTGATGACGTTGCGCTCCGACGTCATCGCGAATGACCGTGAGACGTCGCAATCCCGAGAGAATGGACGCCATCGCGGTCATTCTCGCAAAGGATTACTGGGTCCGGGAGCGTGGAGAGAGGCAGAAAGGCTGCGCGGGACGCTGGAAGGTAAGAATAACAATATTTTTTATTTTCAATTCTATTTTTTACAGGGAGATGGTGCCCAGAGCCCGGAGGACAGTTTCCTCTCCTCCGGACCGTGGGTACCATCCGCCAATGTTCTGCTTACTTTTCGCATGGTGTGCACAGCCACATGCGGAAAGTAAGCAGAATAATGCATTCCTATGGGTGCGGGATCGCCGCGATTCCGCTAAATTAATAAGCATGCTGCGTTTTTTACCGGGAAGCGATTCCGCCGCGGAAAAAACTGCAGCATTAGCACAGCATTGCGGAATCCCATAAGAATACATGGGATGCTTATTTTTTGCGTTTTTGCGGCAAAGTCACGCGTTTAAATCCGCCGCGAAAACGCGAAAAAAATGCTACTTGTGAACTTAGCCTAAATGTCTGTAAAGTGAATGTTGAAATATTTATATATATATAAGTGATAAAACAAACAAATAAACAAAATTTATGCTGATCCACATTCAGGTGGCACAGATATCAGTTTTCATAGATTACTATTGTCAGAAAAATGTAAGCATAGTAACACAGGTAGTTGACTCAAAGAAAGTGGACTGGTGGTATCGGAGGCCTACTGCTATAGGCAACACAAATGAAGGAGACCCAACCAGGAATCTACACATTTGCAAGCATTTATTGGCAGACACCAACAAAGTGACATCAATTTCACCACAGTACAAATAGTCTCATAGGGACCGACAGGTCTTCCACTACACCAACAAAGCAGATGGACATAGTCCAGTCAAAATACGAAAAAAAAATCCTCTACCCTGAACAAATTCCAAGAAAGCATTTTATTGTTTTTTTTGGTAGTATTACATGTAGGGAAAAACATACTAAAAGTTTACCAAGATAGGGTTACCACAAAGGGTCCAAATGTGACGTCAAAGAATATGGCCGCCAAAGCTGTAAAATGTTAAATTCGACTCGCCTTTCAGTGTCTATCATATTCCTTTTACAATTACTACTATTATTATATTTATTATTTAACGATTTATTTAACCATCCCGGTTTTGCAGACCTGTTGCAAGAACTTGAGCAGTTGTATGCTCGGACACTGACTTGTGACTTGAATTCGGTCATCACTTCTACCTGCCTTAGTGAAATTGTCCACCAAAAGAAACGGATTATCCGCTCACTCTCGCACCATTAAACTATGGCTGAATTACCAACAGATGGTTGGAATTGCAAGGGAGCTTATCGAGGCCAATCGTACAGGATCCTGGCTGATGCACCTTCATGCTGTAGCCGAATATTTGCCCATTCTTGCAGCTGCTGGACATGGGAATTATGTGAAGGCCACCTACCTTTACCTCCAGTCTATGACCACTCTGGAAGATGATATGCCATCATTCTTTAAATAGATTTATGAATGGCTTGCATGTTGTAAGGCGGACTGATCAGTACTGGGCAGGCGTGGGTTGCGACCTAGTCATCCAGCAAGCTCTTATGCGCTCCCTAAAAACTGCAGGAGGATTCACCAGAGGAAGTGGAATGTCCGAACATCAGAGGGCCTTGTGGACTCTGTCTGTGCCAGTGTCCTCTTCCTACAGTGATGCAATGCAGGGTTTCACTCGCCAGAGCTTTGTCACCAGTGAACAACACAAGGAGGCAAGAACGTCAAGGACGAGAAGAGATCGTGAAGACCTGGAGAAAATTGCAGATAAACTCGAGACCTTTTCACCTTTCTCTGATGTAGTGTCTCTTCGCAACATTATCACCAGTGTCAATGCAAATAAGGATGTGAATGTCCATAACCTGCTCACCATTGGCAGAGAAATATTGGCAACAATGGAGGGTCAATCACTGTTTTCAGTTAAGTACAAGCGGTCAATGAAAGCCAAGACCCTGGCATCCAGTGAGGCTATTGACGTTGCTAAGGACAAAACAATAGACCCCGCTCTTTTGTTCCAAAGGTTTCTTGTGGTGTCTCAAACTGCTGATCTTTCCCTTGATGAGGTGATGGCCTATGAACTTTCACCATACCCACCATCCCTCTTTGAGGCAAAACATCTGTTACGCAAACCAAACAAAGCACAACTGATGGCTGCTATAAAAGAACAGAGTTCAGATGATGCAGTACTCAAGGATGTACCAGAAGTGGAACATTATGTTCTTGACGGAGGTTCTCTTCTCCATCGACTGAAGTGGTCAGAAGGAAAGACATATTGTTCAATCGCTGAAGACTATGCATCTTTCACACTAAAGCACTATGGTAAGGCTACAATAGTATTTGATGGTTACATTGGAGGACCAAACACTAAGGACATTACCCATCAGTGACGGCGCAAAAAGCGAACAAGTAACAAAGTGAACATTGCTGAAGGAACTAAATTTGTTGGGAAAAAGGAGGACTTCCTTTCGAATGTGGAGAACAAACAGTCTCTTATCAATCTCGTTTCACAGCGCATGAATGACAGAGGTTGCCACGTAATACAATCATAGGGGGATGCAGATGTGGAGATTGTTAAGGCAGCAGTGTCAATGTCATCCAACAGAAGTACTAGTCTCATTGGCGAAGATACAGATCTTTTGGTGTTGTTGCTTCATCACGCGTCAACCAGCAATGGGAACAAGCTTTATTTCTACTCTGATAAAGGGAGTCCTGCAACAGTATACGACATTAAGGTTATGAAGAAGTTCCTGGGAAACCATGTCTGCAGCAGTCTTCTGTTCCTTCATGCATTCACGGGTTGCGATACCACTTCCGCGGTTTTTGGAATCGGAAAAAAACTCGGTCTACAAAAGGTTTTGAAGGGAGGCTCGGTCTTAAATAACTGTGCTAAAATCTTTTCCACACCTAACAAAAACAGAGCTGAGATTGAAGACGCTGGGTGTATATAGTATACATAATGCAGACTCTTCTGGAACCTAAAGCTACAGCTTTGAAATAGGGAAATATTCGTTATTTTTAGTGCGATGGCTGTCATCGTCTTATGACGTCATAGTTAGGACCTTTGTGGTGATCAATTTTTGGAAAACTTTTAATATGTTGTTCCCCACATATAATAGTAATAAAAAAAATCATAAAACGCTTTCTTGGAATTTGTTCCGGGTCAAACCGTATTTCGACTGGACTAACACCCAAGCATGACTGTTCACATTTCCACAAATTAGTGTTAACATCTTCAGCAGCAGCGGCATATAAGCTCCACTAAAGATATTAGAGACTGCAATTACGCGAGAACAATGCAGCACACTAAAAACTACAACATCCACTAACAGAAGCTGTCAGTTGCCTTTGGATAGTACATCATTATATTTGTTCACTAGTGCTTTCAGAAACATTAACACCTACCCCACATACTGTTAGCACCACGCCGGATCTCTGATCTGACACGCAGAGTCTCCGGGGTGTCTCTTCACTCACCTGTGCTGCAGTCAGTTCTTTCCTTCCCCATGTTCTGCATGCTTCCAGCCGGACCTCCAGCCATGTCCTTAGGACATGTGCGCACGTTCCCGCCCTCTTAAAGGGCCAGCGTGTGCACTTGTTATTTCCTCCCCAGCCAATGGCTGTGGGATATTATGTATATATTGCTTCCTCCCCACTGGGGAGGTGCCTGAGCAACCCTCCTGTTTTGCAGTCTATGTTGTGTAAGGTTGCATACCAGTACCTGCTGTGCTCTGGTGCAAATCCTGCCTGCTGCACTCTGGTGCAAATCCTGCCTGCTGCACTCTGGTGCAGACCCTGTCTGCTGCATTCTAATACAAACTATGTCTGCTGCACTCTGGTGCAAACTCTGTCTGCTGCATTCTGATACAAACTCTGCCTGCTTCTCCATCCAGTCTGCCCTCTGGGTCCAGCTGCTGCTTGTCCGTTGGTCTGTCCTGGAGTGGCACGTGGTGTTCATCGGGAGCCAAGTCTAACCTCACCATCAGAGGCTCTAGTGAACAGTCAGGTGCTCGCTTAATCACGCCCCTCCATGCTCTCCACGGTCCGTGGTACAGTGGTTCCACAAACCACGCTTGTGACAGTTTGCTCTGGCCATGCACCCCGCTAGACCTCAGATCCTGCCTGTTCAGACCATGTACCAGGAGCTCTGCCGACAGAAAGATGCGCAGGAAGAGCTGTCCATACAGTTGAAGTCCATAACCACCAAGTTGGAGGCCTTAAACATCTCTCCAGAGTTCCTGCATGTGGAAGCAGCTGTGTCTTCTCCAGAGACTTCTCAGACAGTTTGCTTACTTCGAGATCCAGGTCCCCTACTCGCAGCTCCACCTTGCTTTGACGGCAATCCGAAGCTCTGCTGCGGGTTCATCAATCAGTGCCGGCTACATTTTCAACTTCGTCTGTACCACTTCTTGTTGGACCGAGCAAAGGTGGCATTCCTTATTTCGCACCTTGTAGGCGGGGCACTGGCGTGGTTGAACCCATTATGGGAAAGAGAGGACCTCATCCTCTCCAATTTGCCTGCATTCTTGGAAGCTTCTCATAAAGTATTGGATGAACTCATGTGAACCACCTTTGCAGCTTCCGCTCTTCTCCTTTTACGTCAGTCCAATTCATCTGTGGGGCAATATGTGAAACGCTTTCACACTCTGGCGTCCGAACTCGGATGGAATAACGAAACTTTGGTGGCAACATTCTGGGAGGGGCTTTCTGGAGACATTAAGGATGAGCTAGCCGGTTGAGACCTACCTGTCATGCTACCGCAGTGCAGTATAGCGCAACCTGCACCAGGGGGTGCTGGTGAGGGAAGAGAGATTGCACACACAGCGTAGCAACACTGACCAGACAAGCCGAGTCAGAAACAGCCAGGATCAGAAGTACCAGAGGTCACAGCAGTACACTTCGTCAGAAACAAGCCGGGGGGTCAGCAACTGTCGAAAGCGGATAAGACAAAAGACAAAAGCAGGTCTGAATGCAAGCCAAGTCAAAACCAGGGAGTCAACAAACTTACAGGGAAACACTGAGTCAGGACAGACAGCGGGAATAAACAGACACGGGGCAAGTCAGGGACCACAGCAGGACTAATCAGGATATACCAGAGTCAGATACACACGCCGAAGGCAGAACTATAGCTGACACCGCCTGCAGGATGCAACGGAGCTAAATAGCAAACCTGAGACCAGACTGAGGCTGAGAAAAGTCAACCCCTGAGATGACCAGACCGGGAACATGGAAAGACAGGACTAAAAACCCGGTCTGGATCACTGCCAACTACCTTTAACGACCTGACCTCCCTCGCCATCTGTATAGACCTTTGCTTCCGTGAGCGTGCCTGTGAGGTGGCACGTCTAAGAGAACCACGGCACCTGGCTCCGTCTTTTCAAAGGCCGCTTGTTCCTTTGCCCTCCCTTGTCGAGGACTCACCTGAACCCATGCAGATCGACCACCTTGCCCTTGCTAGACAGCGACTGAGGGATTGACACGCTAAATGCCAGTGCATGTATTGTGGTGACATAAGTCACTCCATTTGAATCTGTCCGGTGAAGCTGGGTCAGTAGGAGAAGCCTCCCTAGACAGAAAAGACATCTCTCTACCCCTGACCCTTACTGTGGCCAAGACAACCGGTGAATCCCAGATTATTTAGTCAGCGTATTTGGATTCCGGAGCAACCAGAAATTTTATCCTCCAGGCTGTAGTGGATCGGTTCCAAATCCCAGTTCATCCGTTCAAGTATCTCCTGGCAATAACATCTCTTCGGGAGTCAGTTCGTCTGGCTACTGAGCCGCTTGAGGTCCATATTGAGATGCTTCATACTGAGAGGATAGTCTTCTATGTTCTTTCCCACGTGTCTCACGCCTTTCTCTTAGGCCTACCATGGCTACAACAGCACAAACCTGTGTTGGACTGCAGAACTGGACTGAAGTGTTTGACTCTAATATGTTCGGCTAAGGCCCCGTCTTGTCCAGCATCGCTGCCCGGTTTGCCATCTGCCTATTGGTCCTTGCCAATGTATTTGACAAGAAGGAAGCAGAGACTTTGCCACCCCACAGGCCGTATGACTGTCCTATCAACTTGATTCCTGGATCTACACCCCCCTAGAGGCCGAATTTACCCTCTGTCCACAGCTGAGGTTCAAGCTATGTCAGACTACATTCAGGAGAATTTAGCTAGGGGGTTCATTTAGAAGTCATCCTCTCCTGCTGGAGCCAGGTTTTTCTTCATTAAAAAGAAGGACGGATCACTCCGACCCTGTAAAGACTATCGGAGTCTCAACCACATCACGGTGAAAAAAAAATACTCTATCCCTGAGTTGTTTGACCGATTAAGAGGTGCCAGGATCTACACCAAATTAGACTTAAGAGGCGTCTACAATCTAATCCGCATTCGCCATGGAGACGAATGGAAGACAGCTTTCAACACCAGGGACAGACATTATGAATACCGAGTGATGCTCTTCGGTCTCAGTAATGCATCGGCAGTTTTTCAAGAGTTCGTCAATGATATCTTCTGGAACCTGCTTTATTTCTGCGTTGTTGTGTATCTGGACGATGTTCTGATATTTTCCCCGAATCTGGCCTCCCACAGACGAGCAATTCAGCAAGTTCTTCAGCGTTTTAGGCTATGTGCACATGTTGCGGATTCTGCTGCGGATCTGCAGCATTTTAGGCTCTGCGTGTCTGCAGCAGATTTAGCTGCGTTGTACAGTACCATTGTTTTCAATGGTAAAACAAAAAAGGCTGTGCACATACTGCGGATTTTTCCGCGCGGATTTGCTGTGGGTTCAAATCCGCAGCATGTCAATTCTTTGTGCGGAATCCGCAGCGGTTTCACACCTTCTCCATTGTAGAGGTGTGAAACCACAGGGCTAAACCGCAGGCTAATCCGCAGGTCTTTTGACCTATGGATTTACCTGCGGATTTTTCCTAATCCGCACTGAAAAATCGGCAGCTCCTTCAACTACGTGTGCACATAGCCTTAGGGAGGATCGACTCTGCGCCAAGTATGAGAAATGCGTTTTCGAACAGTCCTCCCTTCCCTTCTTGGGCTACATTATCTCAGATACCGGACTCAGGATGGATCCTGAGAAAGTCTCTTCCATCCTTAAATGGCCTCTACCTGTGGGAGTCAAAGCAATACAGCGATTCCTTGGCTTTGCTAACTATTATCGACAATTCATTCCTCACTTCTCCACTCTGACCGCTCCCATCTCTACTATGACCCAAAAGGGAGCCGATCCAAAGAACTGGTCCTCCGAAGCTGAAGAGGACTTCTGCTCTCTTAAACGGTCCTTCTCCACCGCTCCCATTCTGCATCGTCCAGACATGAACAAACATTTCTTCTTACAGGTGGACGCATCCTCATTAAGGGCTGGAGAAATCCTCCTCGGGTTGCCGCATGTCCTGCGATTTCTTCTCTAAGGCCTTCTCCACACCAGAGCATAACTACTCCATCAGGGACCAGGAGTTATTCGCCATTAAGATGGCTTTGGAGGAATGGTGATACCTGCTGGAGGGCACAGTCTATCCAGTGGTCATCTACGCAGCCCAGAAGAACCTGGCGTATCTCCAGTCCGCCCAGAGATTTAATCCATGCCAAGCTAGGTGGTGTTTGTTTTTGCCCGCTTTAACTTTCTTTTACATTTCAGGTCTGGTGACAGGAAAGTCAGAGCTGATGCCCTCTCTTGCTCATTTCTGTCCGGGGACCAAAAGGAGGATCCTCAATTTATCATCGAATTGTCTAAGATGGTTACTGTCGCTCCAGTCAGACTGTCGCGAATTCGCCCAGGCAAGACCCTTGTGGCAGAAACGAAGAAGGAGCGAGTTTTGTCATGGGGCACTTGACCAAGTCGGCTGGTCACATGGGACAAAGGAAGACACTACAATTGATTTGTTGCCACTACTGGTGGCCATCCATGAAGAGGGAGATCTATGCTTACGTGGTTGCCTATCCGATTTGTGCCGCAATAAAGGCCCCAGACGACTTCCTACTGGTTCTCTCCTGCTGCTACCCATACCATCTAGTCCATGGCAGCACATAGCAATGACTTCATTACAGACTTGCCAGTATCCGAGTGTTGCACAGTCATCTGGGTAGTCGTGGATCGGTTCTCCAAAATGGCATGGCTGACAGCTTCATTAAACATATTTTCCACCTGCACGGAATTCCTCTTCACATAGTGTCTGATTGAGGTTAACAGTTCACTTCTAGATTCTGGCAAGCTCTCTGTAAACATTTGGATATCGTCTTCGATTTCTCCTTGGCCTATCACCTTGCATTCAATGCATAGGCAAACAGTATGAGAGTACCAACTTCCTAATAAGGGGAACATTGCTTTCAAGTGGCTCTCCGGTACGACTCTTCAAAGGGTTATTGGGGTGCGTCCAAATTTGGGGCAGGTGTTACATCACTGCATAGGCAAACAGTATGGGAGGACCAACTTCCTAATAATGGGAACATTGTTTTCAGGTGGCCTTCCTGTACATCTGTTCAATGGTTTATTGTGGTGCGTCCAAATTTGGGGCAGGCGTTGCATTCACTGCATAGGCAAACAGTATAGGAGAACCAACTTCCTAATAATGGGAACATTGCTTTGAGGTGGCCATCCTGTACGGGTCTTCAAAGGGGTATTGGGGCGCATCTAAATTTGGTTCAGGGTAGGCCTTGCATTTAGTGCATAGGCAAACAGTACGGGATTACCAACTTCCTAACAATGGGAACATTGCCTTCAGGTGGCCCTCCTGTATGGCTCTTCAAAGGGATATTGGGGTGCGTCTAAATTTGGTGCAGGGCAGGCCTTGCATTCAATGCTTAGGCAAACAGTATGGCAGTACCAACTTCCTAATAATGGGAACATTGCTTTCAGGTGGTTCTTCTGTACTGCTCTTCAAAGGGTTATTGGGGTGCATACAAATTTGGGGCAGGTGTTGCATTCACTGCATAGGCAAACAGTATGGGATTACCAACTTCCTAGTGGGAACATTGCTTTCAGGTGGCCCTTCTGTACATCTGTTCAAAGGGTTATTGGAGTGCGTCCAAATTTGGGGCAGGCCTTGCATTTACTGCATAGGCAAACAGTATGGGAGTATGAAGAAACCAGATTGTATCTTAATTTCCCAGACAACCATGTTTTTGCAACCAAGAAGAGTTGACTTGCAAGCTGATATACCATATTGCATACTGCATAAGTCTGTAACAGTGACTTGCAAGTTGATGTACCCTATACCATAGTGTTCGTTTATCTTTTACTATTGATGTCTGCTGACATGCTAATTTTGCATTGTATTTTGGAACCAGTTTGTTGACTTCGAAAGTAGATAGGGAAAGGCTGTGAGGGTGGACTGAAGGACACTGGGTAAATCTAAAAATAACTCACATGCCTTGGGTATAAAAGAGACTTTTTTTCTTCTGGTTAGTGTCACTCTTCAGGTTCTCACCTGAGGGTACATCGGGCCCGGCTGAAAGAACACAGGACCCCTCATTAACACTGGAGGCAGCTTTAATCCCGGCAAGTTAGCGGAAGGGTGAGACCCTGTAATTTGCATCATCTTGTGTATTTGCTGGGACTGTTCTGTGTGACATTGGGAGCTGTGGGTCAATAAAGTATTGAGTAGTGAGTAGTGACTCGCCCACGGGGAAAGAGCGCGGGCGTTCAGTGGTATGAGCTCCGGTCCATGCAGTCTTGCTAAAGATAGCCAGGCCATCAGACGAGAGCATCCACTGACCCCCATTTCTCCACAAGGAGTACCAACTACCTACTGTATAATGCAAATAAAGTCCGTGGAGCCTCATTTAAGAGTCTCAAACACGGGACTAGCCAGATCTTCCTCCAGGGAAGGACCCAGCCAAGGGGTGGCTCCTGTCGGAAACCATCAATACCACATTAAGTGGCCCTTTAAGTCAATATCCAGCTCTTTACGAGTTTACAGATATGACAAGTGAAATACCAAGGCCAGGTATCCATCCACAGACAGCTGTTTCAGGGTGTTGCCCCTCATCTGTTTGGAGTAGGATTCTGGCTTGGTGGGAGCAATGCCTAGTAGACCAACATCACAAAACAATCACTGACCTCAGGGAGACCAGTCAAAGAAAACACGGCGGCAGCCGGCAAAGGCGCTCAATCAGTGAAATCCTAGGTGCAATGCTCCCTGGGAAATACGAATATGCAAATAAAGTCCGTGGAGCCTCATTTAAGAGTTTCAAACACGGGACTAGCCAGATCTTCCTCCAGGGAAGGACCCAGCCAAGGGGTGGCTCTTTTCGGAAAACACCATTACCACCATATTAAGTGGCCCTTTAAGTCAATATCCAGCTCTTTACAAGTTTACAGATATGACAAGGGAAATACCAAGGCCAAGTATCCATCCACAGGGAGCATTGCACCTAGGATTTCACTGATTGAGCGCCTTTGCCGGCTGCCGCAGTGTTTTCTTTGACTGGTCTCCCTGAGGTCAGTGATTGTTTCGTGATGTTGGTCTACTAGGCATTGCTCCCACCTAGCCAGAATCCTACTCCACACTGATGAGGGGCAACACCCCGAAACAGCTGTCTGTGGGTGCGGCGTACAAGTCTTGCACCCACTGTGAAATTTGGTGGAGGATCGGTGATGATCTGGGGATGCTTCAGCAAGGCTGGAATTAGGCAGGTTAATCTTTGTGAATGACGTATGAATTAAGCCGCATACAAGATTATCCTGGAAAAACAGTTGATTTCTTCTACTCAGAAAATGTTCCCCATCTCTGAGGCCTGGTTTTTCCAGCAGGACAATGCGCCATGCCACACATCTAGGTAAAACAATGTGTGGATGAAGGACCACCCCTTTAATTCCTTGTCATGGCCAGCCCAATCTCCAGACCTGAACTCCATTGAAAACCAAGGGGAAGATGGATAGTCACAAGCCATCAAACAAGAAGAAATGCTTAAATTTTTGTACCAGGAGTGGCATAAGGTCACCCAAAAGCAATGTGAAAGACAGGTGGAAAGCATGCCAAGATGCATGAAAGCTGTGATTAAAAATCATGGTTATTCAACAAAATATTGATTTCTGAACTCTTCCCGAGTTAAAATATTAGTATTGTTGTTTCTAAATTATTATGAACTTGTTTTCTTAGCATTATTTGAGGTCTGCAAGCACTGTATTTTTTTATTTTAACCATTTCATATTTTCTGAAAATAAATCCAAAGTTTAGTGCGTGGAAATTGGAAGACATGTTGACAGTAGTTTATAGAATAAAAGAGCAATTTACATTTTACTCAAAAATATACCTATAAAGAGAAAAATCAGACTAACTGAAAATTTTGCAGTGGTCTCTTAATTTTTGCCAGAGCTTTATTTCCCAGGAAAATCCATTTTGATTTTGTTTTTGTATGTTTTATTGTGAGTCTGTAAAAGTGACATAACACTCTGACAACATTGTTCACAGCAGTGTCATCGGAGTCAGAAATGCTTCCAGGGGTCTTCCCCATGATGTTCCCGTGTCATTTGAGCACTGTTCCCATCGATTTCCACAATTTCTAGTCCCTCTAAAGACCGCTGGGAGGCAGGGTGCCACCGGAAAAATGCTCGAGTTTCCATAGACTTACATTGGGCTCGTTGCTCGGATCGAGCACCCGAGCATTCCAATATGCTCGCCCCGAGCAACGAGCACCCGAGCATTTTAGTGCTCGCCCATCACTAGTGTAAATGTATTGGAGTGGCTAGTCAAAGCTCAGACCTTAATCCAATTGAGAATCTGTGGTCAGACAGAAGATTGCTGTTCACCAGAAAAAAAACATGTAACTTGAAGGATCTGGAGCAGTTTAGTCTTGAGGAATGGGCAAAAAGTCCAGTGGCAATAATTGGAAAGCTCATAGACACTTATACAAAGTGACTTGTAGCTGTAATTGCCGTGAAAAAAGGCTCTACAAAATACTGGCTTTAGTGGGGGTGAATAGGTATGTACACTGAAATTTTCAGTTTTTTTTCCTATTTGCTTCATACAAAAAAGAAAACCAAACGGTCACAATTGTAGGCATGTTCTTTACATGTAAATCAAAATGTATTGCCTCTAATCAATCCACACTAGGGGGGAGGGGCATACAGGCATACAAAGATAACCATTTAAAGAGAATTATTAAAATGGTATACTTTATTTCATTGTAACAATGTGCAGGTGTTGGGTGTCACGTGTAACTAAAACAACAAGACGCGGCACGTCATACTGTCCTGTGTGTCATGGCTCGCAGGCCGGTAACTAAAACAACAAGACAAGGGGAAGGGAGCAACAGTTACAATGGTGGGCCCTGCGATAGGGAAAGGGGGCGTGGAGACCTCCTGCACTCCCCTGAGTCAGTGTCCCTAACGCTCCTAACGTTCCCTATGCCGGTTCTGCACCGGGCGCCGATCAGGAACCTATCGCCCTAGCACACCCTACACCTATCCCTTGCTAGGGAGCTGGGTGGCGCAGGCACTAGCTCCACCGCTGTACTACTACACACTAAGGAAAAACACAAATGGGGAAACACAACTTGGCTTTACTCTGTTGCACTTGCTCCTGGCAACAGAGTCCACCACCAGAATGCAGCTATCCTCCTGAATTGCTGCCAACAAGCTCTGTCAGAGCTACAAGGAAATCCCCTATGACTCCTTCCACACCAGAGCTAAGACAGTGCTGCAAGGAACGCTCTCCAGCTCCTTCCTCCACCAAGGATGGTTGAAATGAACACTATCACCAACACTGATTGCAACACCTGTGACTCTTTTATAGCAGAGCCAGCAATCACACCTGCATTATAATCATGTGCACTAAAGAAACTAGAGTGCAATGAGGCTCATCACCACCGGGGGGCAAACTTAGAACAAACGACATCACAGTGCAATACTCCTAATAGCCACCGGGGCAAAAACCAACCTTAAGCACAGCTTAGGAAAAAAAAAGGTTACCTGTGCTTTTTATCAGTCCTGATCCAGCATGGATCATGACATTGAGTATGCCACCATGGAACAGACGGACCAAGAGTTAAAGGCGGGTTTATTTACAGGGATTAACGCTGGCAATATAACAGTGCGAGCATTAGTAATGTGAAAACAAGTTCTAAAACAGGAAAAGGAATAAACAGTATTAAACAGTATCAGATAGTGTTTTCTGTGAAAGAACTTATCAGTCTGAAGGGAACTTGCTTGAAGGGTCGAACTTCTCCCACGTTGGCGCCGAATCACCAGAGACACTTGTCGTCTAATGTCTCTCTGTACTCTGTAGTCTTTAATAATCCCCAGCCGGGGTCTCAGGCATTACTGCGGGAGCCAGTGGGGGTACGAGACAAACGGGGTCCACTGTGCTCCGAGTCCTTCGCTCCAACACTACAGTTAAGTCTCTTCACAGGAATCAGGGGCTCTGCACTAACACCGCGGGTACCCGGGCTTCACGCGGGGGTCACCATCTCTGCCCGGGTCACAGTCTCTGTACGGGCCACAGTCTCTGTACAGGGCACAGTCTTTACACAGCATCAGTCACAGTCTCTACACAGGGCACAGTCTCAGCACGGGAGTCAGGACACACCTCTGCTGTCACTGCAAACTCCGGCTCCACGCAGTCACAAGCTGCAGTCTTTCTGTGTAGTCCCCCGGTATTTGCCCGCAGAATGGGAGTTCTCTCTCCTCTCCGAAGCGTGGCTGCATCCTGTCCTACAACTGCACAAGCTGCTCTCTGCTCAGCGTGCTCTGTCTTCCCGCTCTCTGACCTGCTTCCTTCCTGTGCAGCACAACTTCCTCCTCCCCACTGCTACTGACATGCCCATGATGAAGTCGGTCCAGGTCCAAGAGTCTTCCCCCTGGCAACCCTACTGTGCAGCTATATAGTTCCAGGCATGGAGCAGAGGAGGTAAACCCTTTCTTGTCCTTCTAATGCTTCACCCCCTTACATCATTAAAATAAAAATCAACAAAACAACTCGTAATAATAAAACAAAAAGTGCCTCTGGCTGCACACCTGGTGGAAGCTGACCAGAGAGGATTGTTTTGGAGCACTAGAGAGAAACAAGCCAGATTCTCTCTGAGAAGTGGCTGCACAAGCCATGTTTTGCTTGAGACATGCTTCAAATGAGGAACTGAATCATTGCATGTATCTGTGAGAATAATGTTCACTTTTTTCACTGATTTCCACTGGAGTGCAGCTTACAAGCTATTATTTTATACATTTCCATGCTTCTTTGCTGGTTGCTTGCGGAAGTATTGCACCCACAACACTAGGACTATGCTGCTATTACTCTTTGTAATATATATATAGTGGTGTAGTGACCACTGTGTCCACTAGGGGGCACTGTATGGATGTCCCAGGAGAGTGGATGAGTGGCAAGATACTGAATGACTGTTATGTATCTCAAGGTGGGTGGCCTTGAGATGGAGATTTATGTGTGTGTTAATCAGCAGTGATACTGCTGAGGTGCTGGTTCAATGTGTCAGGGACTAGTTACCTACAAACCCACCCAGGGGGTGTGTTTAATAACGCTATTGTAAAGTGTATATGTGTGTGGGAAGGACCTGTGATGAGTTCAGAGTCATTTGACCCGGTGGGCGTGGCTATGAACCATATAATGTGGCCAGGGTGAGTCACATGGGGTGAATGCTGGGACCTGGTTGGTCCAGTGTGGAAGGTCCCGTCTGAGTGAGATGGGGCTGCCTTCTGACAGCAAGTGAACGCTGTGATAATGGCTGCACGTGCCTGATAGTTCCCTGGAGGGAATGGACGTCTGCAGTATGCTAAAGGAACCATGAGTGACCCTGACGTGGGTGAGATAACTGAGGCTAGAAAGCCTGTGTATGTTTAACCTGTGTGACCACAGGGATTTACAGAGCTGAACTCTGTCATGGACGCTATGCTGTTATAAGAACTTTATGTTGCTTCTATGGGTCTATGCTGCTGAATAAACCGTATGGACTGTTATGAGTTTATGGAAAATCTGTGCCGGATCTGATTTTGTGGCTGCTGAGCGAATATACCTCATTGTGACAATACCTCACTATATATATATATATATATATATATATATATATATATCATATAAATTAATGATGTTCAGCTCACCTAAACCTGGCTGGTCAATGATGGCTGGTTGCTAGGCAGTTAAAAAAATTGGAGAAAAAAAAGGAAAGAGTCAGCATCCAAGACATAAAATCTTCAGTTTTATTCCTGCACATTAAAGTCATATCCAGCATGGTTCCACAAACACAGGAGACAGCATAGCTCACACCTTTCAGGCACAACTAGCCCTTAAAATCAATATTGGAACATGAACAAGGAAAATTTCTGGAATTGTGGAAATGCTGGGACCAATAGATTTGTTAATGATACGAAACTGATGGAAAAATGGCTCTCATAACTCAATACTGAATGAACATGTTTTGAAAATTTTGTTTCCATTATATATATATATATATGTACATGTATGTACTGTATATGGTAAAATATAAAATATATTCAACACTGAAATTGGAAAACCAAGAAAGAAAATTTGTATAATTATGGAATTCATGTAAATGATATACAAATGAAAAAATGTAATGAAAATATTCAAACATCTCTGTTTGTTCAACCTGCTAAATGCCATTGGGCACAAATATCATCACGATCTGTTTGCAATTGGGAGACAAGTCTGGAGATCCTGCAGGCCATGGTTGCATGTTTAGATTACAGTCTGCTTCCAATAGCAAAAGCAACATGCGGCCTGGTATTGACCTGTGAAAAAAAATGTCAGCTATAGACTTTAGAATAATGTCTATACTACTAGCTCCACGAACAATTCAATGTAACAATGAGCTTTTATCATACATGGATTGTAGATTGGAGGGTTCCAGCTACTGTACTGCCTCCTCACACCATTAACCCAGGAATAGGAACTGAGCGTCGTTCCCTCATGAAGGCCTTGTCATGTTGTTGCCTCCAGAACAATCTACTTTTCCAAGTCAAAAAGAAGGACTGATCGCTAAACAATACAGTCCTTCATTCCTGCCACTATTGCTCCATTCCAGCTTCTGGTCTCCTTCTAACAACCACATGGACAATGCGGTGAAGAGGTCTTCACGATGGAACATCACAGTGGTTTCACTCCTAGGATTTGGTGGTGGGACCAGTGGTACGGCCACTTCTCCAAACTATTTTTCAACACAACAGTATCAGACCTCATCTTTTTCTTGCTGCTGTGAATACCGTGCATGGCCTAAACAAGCTATCATGGCATGCAGCAACTCCGGACTTGTCTCCTATTGAACTTATCTGCCACATCATTGGTCAGCATTTGCAAAGGCACCAGCATTGAATCTTGATGATTTGCAAGCCTAAGTGCATTCAGCATGACAGAATATATCTTAGACAACCATTAATAACCTCTGTGTTTATTTCTGAACGAAGGGCTCAAAACCCAATGCCAAATGAAAAAAGATATATTGAAAAATTTGTCTCAATTTTTTTAGAATTTGCATATCATTAACATGTCTGACGATACCGTGAGTTCCATTATTTCACGACTTTTCCTTCTTGATGTTGCAATTTCAATGTAGAGGAACGTCTCTGTAAAGTGTAACTTAATTAAAAAATTAGGGAAATGGTACAAAATTTTCCTTAGGGTGCCAATCTGACAGTTCATACAGATTCATTGAGTAGCTCAGATCATTCTGATGTTACACACTGTGAAGCGCTGTGTGTATGGCGGCACACAGCATCCTGACGCTAACGTCACGATTTTGTGTGCCTGTTCTGGTAGACAGTCAAGAAAGAGGAGAGTAGAGTTGAAGAGGACAGCTGGCTGACCCACTCTTGGCTCAGGAGCAGCGGCCCCTGAGAATCTTATCGGAAAGGCAGATGGCCAGTCCGGGCATGTCATCATGACTAATCCCTAAGTTAGTTGATGCACAGCTTCCTTTACTTGTGTAGTATGTGAGATGATAAATTCAGAATGTTTATAACACACTAGCTTCACCATTCAGGACTTTTGGCAGAATTCAACTCATTGTAACATCTAACACTACTTGTAACATGTAGTTCCCTTCAAGATGGGCCCTCTATGGCACCCTATTTCAAATGTCATTGATTCCAGAATATTTCATAAATTTCCTTCATTGCATTTTTGCAGTGGACAGTAAATCTGTATGGTATGTTGGGTTAAAAAGAATTCTCTTCTTTTTAAACACATTATTTACTTCCCTAGTTTCTTCTATATCCCTCACTTCCAAAACCAAGTGATCTTCCCTAGTTGGGATGGAACTAATTGTCTTTTTTGTCTACTTACCACATTTTGTAATGCAATGCCCTACACCTGTAGTCTTTCCTGTTACAATTTCCTCATTCAATTGGCAGTGTACTAAAATAACTACAACCCCATTATGTACAGACAAGTAATGGACACTTTACTTTCATTCTGATGATTATAGAAGACGTATAACCACACTCTGTGATTCCATGACTTAAATGAATCTGAGTGTACACTAGTAATATCGGGAAACCATCACTAGACTTTGGTCTGATACCAAAATTGTACCTATAACCACCATGTAAACATTCTATTCCTGCTGTATGTTCCAACCACACAAGATTACTAAGCCCTTCAATTCATATCACCTACTCAAAGAAACAGTACTTTTCAAGATTTATGAAAACTCATCACAAATGCTGTTCTCAAGGACATCAGTCAAGCCATACAATGTAGGATAAGGCATAGCATGTAAGATAAAGCATAGACAACTTGACTTTATTTAATAGTGACTCCACGTCCTTAACTGGATACAACTATTGAGCATATGGTGCCAGCGGACAGCTCATTTACTACTATTTGAAACATGTAAAATGAGCTGCTAAGGACACCTTTAAAGACTGTCGGAGCAGAACTATCAGTTCCTGATAGCAATTTGAGGAGCAAAAAACCCCAGACAGGTTCCTTTTAAGTTAAGATATTAAAAATATCAATGAGTTAGCCACTAAACACACTGAGTTCATGATTATTTTTGAAACCCGTACTTTAAAGTCCACATCTGAGAAACATGGAAGACTATAAGAAATTAGGAATGTGCTAAACTACTGGAAAGGCCAATAGTATTCAATGTCTGGCCATGTTGGCCTACATCACTCCTCTACGGCTTGCTCATAAAAGCTTGTTCTTTTGCGTGTTCTCTGACTCATTGGTGGCTGCTCTCTGAAGTCCTCCTCTTCACTAGCTGATATTTCATTGTTGTCCATTTCACAGTCATTTCCCTCGTCTTCATTTTCAGACTCATCAGAATTCTCTTCTTCCAAGTAACGGTAGCCTTTAACCTTGTGACGTGGGGAAGGTATCTTGGGAATTCGTGGTTGCACATTGCTTTTAATCTTATGCTCCATCCATAGGTATGAGAGGACAGATATCAAAGCAGAGGCCAGCACTAATCCTAGTTTGACCTAGAAAAACAAAGGATCACACTTTACACTGGTTGTTAATAAACATAAGGAACAATACTCCCTACAGAAAGAATACACGGGTACAATTTTATCACAATTACAGATAGCTGTATTCATCTGCTTCATTGCTGGGACCTCATGTGATAATATGTGATAAATGAGAGAAAGTAATAATGGTGGTGCATATTACAGCACTAAATACACTATCATTGGGCAGAATACAGTTGGCAATACTCAAAATAAGTGAAACATGGAAAAGGGTGTTGGTTATGGGGAGCACAAGAATAACATGTGTATGCATATATAGTGACACGTAAAAGTTTGGGCATTCTTGGACAAAATTACTGTTATTGTGAACAGTTAAGCAAGTAGGAGATCAAATTATCTCTAAATGGGCTGAAGTTAAAAATGACACATTCACTTTGTATATTAGGCAAAAAAATATAATTTCATCTTTTACATTTTAAAAATTACAAAAAGGAAAAAGGGACCAATGCAAAAGTTTGGGAACCCTGCATGGTTAGTGCCTAGCAGCACCCCCTTTTGACTGTATCACAGCTTGTGAAAGCTTTTTAAAGCCAGACAAGAGTCTTTAAATGCTTGTTTGATGGATTTTCATCCATTCTTCCTTGGAAAATTCTTCCAGTTCTGTGAGATTCCTGGGTCATCTTGCATCTTCTGCTATTTTGAGGTTTAGCCACAGATTTTCACTGATGTTCAGAACAGGGGACTGTGAGGGCCATTGTAAAACCTTCACATTGCGCCTTCTGAGGTATTCTGTTGTGGATTTTCACGTGTATTTAGGATTATTACACTGGTCAACAGCATTTTTGGTGCCAAAGATATTTCATCGAATTTAGGGTATTTTTGGGGTGCTGATTCTGAATATGTCATCAGTTTTGCCAGATTGGCTCAAGTTTTTGAGATTTTTGGTATCTTATTTATAGCACTTGTTGGTAAATGCGACGCATCATCTCATTAATTTCTTTGGATTAGTACTTGAACTGAGCAGTTCTCAATATAGTTTTGTGTTAATTAGTGTTCTAAAAGTTTGTTCATAGCTTGATTTTTGCACTAACTTTATGTTGTTGTCTGTTTTCCAGTGAAAAGCATGAACTCATCATGAAGAAGTTGTCTTAACGATCCAGACTCATTCTGTTACATTTGTGGTGAATATACACTGCCAAAACATAGAAGAAACATAACACACTTCGTAAAAAAAGTGTATTTTGCCTATTTTGGGGTTATGCTTGGGGACCAAGACAAGTTTTGGGCACCACACATAGTGTGCAAAGCATGTATCGAATTATTACGAAAATGGAGCAAAGGACAAAGAAAAAGCTTCAAATTTGGTGTTCCAATGGTGTGGAGAGAGCCAAAAAATCATCATGATGACTGTTATTTATGGTAAACACAGGTACAGGCACATCTTCACAATGAGGGACAGGCCTTCTTGCAGATTCCATGTTACTCCCATTTTCGTTTCTTATGCTTATTGAATCCTTGCACTTGCACTGCACAGAAATAACAGTCATCATGATGATTTTTTGGCTCTCTCCACACCATTGGAACACCAAATTTGAAGCTTTTTCTTTGTCCTTTGCTCCATTTTCGTAATAATTCGATACATGCTTTGCACACTATGTGTGGTGCCCAAAACTTGTCTTGGTCCCCAAGCATAACCCCAAAATAGGCAAAATACACTTTTTTTACGAAGTGTGTTATGTTTCTTCTATGTTTTGGCAGTGTATATTCACCACAAATGTAACAGAATGAGTCTGGATCGTTAAGACAACTTCTTCATGATGAGTTCATGCTTTTCACTGGAAAACAGACAACAACATAAAGTTAGTGCAAAAATCAAGCTATGAACAAACTTTTAGAACACTAATTAACACAAAACTATATTGAGAACTGCTCAGTTCAAGTACTAATCCAAAGAAATTAATGAGATGATGCGTCGCATTTACCAACAAGTGCTATAAATAAGATACCAAAAATCTCAAAAACTTGAGCCAATCTGGCAAAACTGATGACATATTCAGAATCAGCACCCCAAAAATACCCCAAATTCATTAAAATATTTTGGACACCAGAAAAAAAAATTTTTTTCGTTGACCTGTGTTATCCATCTGTAGAAGCCATTCTCTTTTCAACTTCAGTTTTTTTTACAGATGGTGTTATGTTTGCATCAATAATTTGTTGAAATTTCATTGAATCCATTCTTCCCTCTACCCGTGAAATGTTCCCCGTGCCATTGGACGCAACACAACCTTAATGCATGACTGAATTGACAGGGAGGAAAAAAAACTGCACCAGACTTCAGTCTCCACTAGTATGAATATGCCTCAATGCTCAGAGGATTGACACCGATCATATGGGAACCCAGGTGATTACTAGAAAAGAGTTCATACATCAAAGTCCAAACGAAGAAAAAAGGTGTCACTCACTGTTACTTAAAAGTCCTTTACATGATATCTTTAAAATATGGAGGTGGGGAAATAATGTGAACTGTTATGATTGAGTCACCGTAGGAGGCAAAAACAGAAATGCTAGCTAAGTCCAGAAAACCAGAGCAGTTGGCAGTTATCGGATTGCAGACCCCTGATCCTATCACAACAACTAACAGTAGCCGTGGGGGGTTCCTACGATGCCCTAGACCCCTCGATCACAGCCGGAGAATTAAATAGGCCTACAGAAAGAAAGGGGAAATCTAAACTGCCCCAGAGCAGACCCCAAAGCAAAAGGCAGCCCCCAACATATAATGACGGTGAAGCAAGATGAAAACACTAACACAGACAGAAAGATAGACTGTGCAAAGATGGGGCCCAAACTACCTAGATAGGAAAGGACAGGAAGGCTGCTGTCTGCAATCCGTGAAAAACCCTATGAAAATAAGAGCCAACAGACTGACAGTGAAAAAGGCCCTGAAGACGCTAGGCTTCAAAAAAGCTATGTCAGTACTCAGGAATATTCTGAAGACAGAGCAACAGGCAAAAGGAGATTCAGCTCACCCCAGCAGGGAATGGCAGAATCCAGAAAAGCAAGGAAAACAAAAACAAAACCTAAATGCAAACAGGCAAAGCAGAAAACTTAGCTTTAGGGAAGCAGGAATCAGACTGGTGTCCTAGAAGTCCACAGAGAAATCACCCGCAGGGCAGAAGGGCGTCGGCAGCTTATATCCAGTCAGTGACTCCACTCAGCCAGTCATCCTCATTAGTCTCAGGTGCCTGATAATCAGGCTCATTACCTTCCTTTACCAGAATAGGGAGTTCACCAGACCTCAGTGACGAAGGGGAAAATGAACTCACAACAGTGAACACTGGATGGACAACAGCAGTTTTGCGCCTCCTGCTCTTTCCATTATGATCTGTGGGGCTGCATTACGCTCTTTGGGGCAGCATTACACTCTATGGGGTTGCATTATACTATATATAATATATGGGGGCTGCATTATATTTTATCAAGGACTATGGGGAGTGCATTATACTATATATACAGTGGGTAGAGAAAGTATTCAGACCCCTTTTACATTTTTCACTCTTTGTTTCATTGCATCCATTTGGTAAATTCAAAAAAAGTTCATTTTTTTCTCATTAATGTATACAATGCACCCCATCTTGACAGAAAAAAACAGAAATATAGACATTTTTGCAAATTTATTAAAAAAGAAAAACTGAAATATCATATGGTCATAAGTATTCAGACTCTTTGCTCAGTATTAAGTAGAGGCACCCTTTTGAGCTAGTACAGTCATGAGTCTTCTTGGGAATGATGCAACAAGTTTTTCACACCTGTATTTAGGGATCGTCTGCCATTCTTCCTTGCAGATCCTCTCCAGTTCAGTCACGTTGGATAGTGAACGTTGGTGGACAGCCATTTTCAGGTCTCTCCAGAGATGCTCAATTGGGTTTAGGTCAGGGCTCTGGCTGGGTGTATACTATGATTTATTTTTAATGGTTTCAACACTCCAATTAATTAATACCAACTATTGATATAGTTTCAATCAGTTATACTATATTCAGCTCTTTGAACCTTCCTAGAAGGTCATTGAAACTTGTTTCAACCAGATAGTCCAATTGTCCAAGCAGAGCAAATAACTGGCTTATCTACCAACAAAGGACCTTCATTGCCATAATTAGATTGGGTGTGTTAACTTTCCCCATGGATTGTCAACTGGTGAAATCTCATCTATTTGGCCTCAGGGGGTCGTCTCACTGGCATCCAAGGATAGATACTGTTTAAGTCCAACACTTACTTTGGGACATCAAAGGCTTTAGATAAATTTTTACATATAAAAGGAGGGTAGATGAGCAGAGGGGGAGAGACACAGAGAAAGAGATGTGACAGCCCAGAAAGGACCCGGAGCTGAGACTATCTGAACAATGTAATGTATGAATAATGCCTGTTTCTGATTAATGCATATGTATTTATAGTTTTATATTGTTTATTATTTGATCTTATCACTTTATATAGTAAATCAATTTAGTAAATTCAATTCTTGTGTGAGCATTTTCTTATTCATCACAATCCATTGGAACCCTTACAATACACTGGGCCAGTCAAGAATGGTCATAGAGTTGTTCTGAATCCACTCCTTTGTTACCGTATATACTCATGCATAAGCTGAAATTTTCAGCCCATTTTTTTGGGCTGAAAGTCCCCCTCTCGGCTTATACGCGAGTCATATACCGGGGGGATCGGC